>NC_063333.1:52885084-52912296 GCF_021869965.1 Rhincodon typus | reverse complement strand
AGCCTCTCTGCTCCTATGATGCTGCTTGGCCTGCTGTGTTCATCCAGCCCTGCACCTTGTTGTCTCAGATTCTCCAGCATCTGCAGTTCCTACTATCTCTGATTCAATCATGGAAAGCCAGTTCTTGTAGTTTATGAAAAAAAATGTTAGAGCTATTCCCAAGGTGTTGAGTAATGTTGAATTACTTTTGAATTAAGTGAACAATCTGCAAATCAGAGGCACTAATTTACGTGAGACCTGCTACCCAGTCGGTCAAACAGGTGAGCTGATCCAGAATTGTGTACGATTAAATGTATCATAGGTGAGGGGAATGGCAGTGTACGACCAGAGAACATTATGATAAAAACAATATAGAATCTTAATCTTGTTATTTTTCAAGCATTGCCTGAAAACTGAGGTTTCCCATTGTTTGCCTTAAAAGAAATACATTGTGGCAAGACCTGCATGTGAAGTTTTCTATTTTTATCAAAAACCCCTTCTTAGATGCTATAATGCACAGTAGATAGCTAATTGTTAACAGCCTCTGGATTTTATGTATTGAGTGAGATTGGACATTGCTCCATTCCTGCCGTGTACTTCGTTTTAAATAAGACTGACATATATATCTTTTATGCAGTGATGTTAACCAAATTACATGATAATCAATCTTCTTTTGGTCTATTTTGACAAGGTGGAGCAGTGAAAGAGGGATGAAATACTAGCTTTAAAGTAAATGATTAATTTACTGTATTATATCATTTTAGCATGTGATATCTTGTATTATAAACCATCAAGCATAATGCCTCAAGGGAAGGAGATCCTTAGAGATTATTTTTTGTTAGAATTCACACAAATTGTCAACATTGCTCTTTACACAAGATTAGTTACTGATGGAAGATCTTGTTAAAGTGTGGAATCTTTTAAAAAGATCTATATTTGGACATGGGAATTTTAAGTATCATTATTTTCTCTAGCAGTATTTCAGGAAGTAAACAAGAAAGATTTACCAGCATTGCTGAGTAATAATCCTAATGTACAAATCAAATGCTGCAGAACAAGATTTGTGAGATCCTGTGAAAAGCTAATCATTTTTACTACAAATTTCTGGTAATCTTAAAAGGAACATGTTCTTACTGTACTTAGGTGCTTTTAACATTTGTGTTTATTACTGTCTGATCAGTATGAATCGTCAGTCAAAAATGTTTTTGTGACAAATTCATCCACATGCAAGAAGCATAGTTCTTGTCAAAAGCTATGCTTAGTTGAGAGAACTCAGTCCCTCGACACCTTGTACCAAATTGATCCAATGTCCCATTACTTATCAGTAAGTCTACAGTTACTACATCCAGATTCGCTCACTAATTCTGCATTTGCAGGCTTATCAGCTCCTCTAGAGAACTTAATTGACACCTCTTTGCAGAGGTGTCTATTTAACTGAAGAGTCCTATAGATAGATATAAGTCAGTCTCAATCAACTGTTTGCAGAGAAGTAATGATTATGTTCTTCTTCAACACAACCCATTCAGTTCTAAAATTATTGTGGAATCTTTGCTTTTAACTACTTGTAATTAAATGTACCTTGAAGACTACAGTTCGGAGTTTATTAATTATCCAAAAAATGTCCTTACTATTTGCCTGTCAATAAGGGCCAAAGATTGGCTAGCTTTGTCTTGAAATGTTGAACTACCCCATTGCACCTTTAAAACCAGGTGGCTGTAACCATAGTCTAATCACTGTTTTATTGTAATAGTTCTATGTTGTTTAATTGTGCAAGATCTCCAGCAAGGAGCTTCTCAACATTAAGATCAAAAAGGCTCATTTTCCAACCAAGTGTTGAAAGGCAAGATTCTCAATGAGGGACGAGATCCTATTTGCATGTGCTAGTATCTTGCATTATTACTTGATGCTAGATGGCATCAGTTCCCAACATGAAATTGCGTGGTTACCTAATGACTCCAGCTTGCCGCTTGCTACCTTTGTTTTGGCTACTGTGCACTTCCAGTTGATCTACAAAATGAAACTGATGAATGGTTACAAATGGTTTAATTGACAATTAAAGGGTCAATATAGAAGTGCTGATAAGCTTGTACGGTATTCTACCTGGCAAGATGTGAGGCAATCACTCTCAGTTGTGGAGGCTTTGTTGTCTACTCCAAAATCAGAGCCAGGTTAGTATTTCTCATGAATGTTAGTCTTCTGTTCTTGCCACCAGGGATTAAATACTGTTTCCAGACCTCATTTCCTTGTGTCCTAATCAATGATGGTAATGCTGCACCACCTGATCTTAACCTGCTGCTGTTAGCATCTTGGTCTCACTGTCTGCGCAGATCCATGCTCCACTACTGCCAATGCCACCTTCTTTTGTTTCACAGGACTGTTGCTTTCTTTTTTCCAAGTTCCACTGTCTTGTGACAACTGCTATCCCTTGTTGTCGTGCTCTCTTAACAATATTAGAGTTTATAGTTCAGTCCTTTATGTCGACACTTTGAAACTCCAACGCTGGAAGGGTGCTTTGCTGTTATCTCCAAAGAGAATGTGTCACACATTCCTTGCATGCTATGCTCTGTTCAAATGGAACAGGCAAAGATGTGGTTTGATGGATATTGAAGAGCTGAGAGAGCAGAAGGATTCTTCGAGGAAGCAGCTGAAGAGATTGAGCAAGAGGAACATTACCTTTTCCATGATATGATTACAGTAGTGTCAAGTTTAACAAGCTAGTCAGAACTTAATAGGCACCCAATTCCAACATATGACTGTAAAGGCAAACGGTCAGTTTCTGTTCTGAGAGGCATATACAGCTTCTGTTTGTTTTTCACTCACTTTTACTGTTGCTGAATAAAAGGAAATGCCTTGAAGTGCTTAAAGGTTATCCTGTTCATGATGGTTCTACATTGAGCAATGATGAGATGTTGGGTTACACTGTGTATTGTGAAAAGAGCAGTGCAGACTTAGACTTAGGGGCAGGCGGTGGCCTAGTGGTACTATCGCTGGACTGTTAATCCAGAAATCCCAGATAACTTTCTGGAGACCCAGGTTCGAATCCTGCCACAGCAGATGGTGGAATTTGAATTCAATAAAAAACAGTATCTGGAATTATGAATCTAATGATGACCATGAATCCATTGTCAATTGTTAGAAAAACCCATCCGGTTCACTAATATCCTTTAGGGAAGGAAACTGCCATCCTTACCTGGTCTGGCCTACATGTAACTCCAGACCCACAGCAATGTGGTTGACTGTGAACTGCCCTCTGGGCAATTAGGGATGGGCAATAAATGCTGCCAAGCCAGTGATGTCCTCATCCCATGAAAGAATAAAGGAAAAAAATAGACAGGATTGAGGGATGAGATGTGGCTAAGGATAGACAAACTGGGCACCATATAGGCATGGTGCATTTGTAATGCAGGATTTATCCTGAAATTAACATTAGATCATGTGGTGGGAAAAATATCCTTGCATTTCTTAGTAGCTTGAGGCAGAAAGCATAATCACTAGAAAATATTTGTATCATGATGTAGCTATTACAATTGCATGCTTTAATTGCAGTGGCAAAAAGCAGTCTGAAGGAGAAGCCAAAATAAAAGTGACATGGATCATAATGATCACTAAATTTAAAACAATGGTTTGCAACTCACAGACAACATACAGGGTAGCCACAATATTTACTAATATTCACATATTCAACAAAGTGAGGCTACCCTAGCTGTGTCAAATCTTAACCAAACAACTTTGTGCCATTCTTAGGTGTCAGAAATGAAATTGTGGGCTGAATTTTCCCAGATATTGGCTTAATGCCATATTTGGAAACTTTCATGAAGAATTTCTTGCTGTGAGACTCAATGGGTTATTGTGTGTTATCTTTCCAAACTCACCTCATTAGAAATGCACCATACCTATATGGTGCCCAGTTTGACATATTCTATCACTCAGTATGGGTGGAAGATCTCACCACATCTGGGAAACGACAGGAGCCAGTGCCATCTTTGGAGCTCAGTCATGCATCTGGTCAAGCATTGGCAGTCTGGAGTTGTCCTTTACTGTATATATTGTGGGACAGTAACCACAAAACAACTCTTCTCTGGACATATAGGTGGCATGGCTGATATTGCATTGCACGTACAAGTGCACATTCATATATCTATCCCTGCTTAAGATCCAAGCCACACAGCTATCTGTCCTTAGCCACGCCTTGTTTCCCAATCCTGTACTGCTGTTTCCCCAATACCTAGTGTAACTCAGCATCTCCTCATTTCTCAATGTGGAACCATCATGTACAGGATAACCTTCGAGCACTTCAAGGCATTTCCTTCTTCTCAGCAGCAGTAAAAGTGAATGAAAAACAACAGAATTTAGCATGGCTAGTACACCTAACCTGTAGGTATTGGTCTATGGGAGGAAACCAGTGCACCTGGCGGAAACCTACGCAGACACGGTTGAATGTACAACAGATGGTCACCCAAGGTTGGAAACAAACCTGGCTTCCTGGATCTGTGAGGCAGTAGTGCTAACCACTGAGCCACTGTGCCACCTCCTTTAAACTTGACCTCTTTTACCTTAAATCTATGTCACTTAGTAATTGACATTTCTACCCTGAGAAAAAGACTCTGACTATCCATTCTATCCATACCGCTCATAATTTTGTAAATTTCCATCTGGTCGTCCCTCATTCTTCAGTGTTCAAATTGTCCAATCTCTCCTCATAGCTAATACCCTCCAAAATAGTCAATACCCTAGAAACATTTTGTGTACCCGCTCAAGCCTCAACATCCTTCTGGTAGTGTGGTGACCAGAACGGTACACAATATTCCAAATATGGCTTAACCAAAGTTCTGCAACATCACTTGCCGATTTTCATACTGCATGCTGGGACCAATGAAAGCAAACGTGTCATATGCTTTATTGACTACCTTATCCACTGTGTTGCTACTTTCAGGGAACTGTATACTGTACGCCTAGATCCCTCAGTATGTTAATGTTTCTAAGGGATATACCATTTACTGTAGATTTCTCTCGCATTAAATCTTCCAAAATGCATCACCTTGCATTTGCCTGGATTAAATTCGATCTGCCATTTCTTTGCCCAAATCTACAGCTTATCTATATCCTGCTGTATCTGGCAATCCCCCTCACTATTCACAGCTCCCCAAATCTTTGTGATGTCTGCAAACCTACTAATCAAGGCACCTATATTCTCCTCCAAATTATTTACATGTATATTGCAAACAGCAGGGGTCCCAGCACTGATCTCTGCAGAACCCCACTGGTCACAGTTCTCCAGTCAGAGAAACATTCTTCCTCCGCTACTCTGTCTTCTGTGACCAGGCCAGTTTTGTACATATCTTACCAGCACACCGTGGATCTCATGTGGCTTCACCTTCTGCATCAACCTGCCATGAGAGATCTTGTCAAAGGCCTTCCTAACACCAACCACCCTGCCCTCATTAATTATCTTTGTCCCTTCCTTTAAAAAAAAGTTTATAATACATGACCTTCCTCTCACAAAGCCGTGCTGCATATTGTTAATAAGGCCATATTTTGCCAAATATGAATAAATCCTATCCCTATGAATCTTCTCCAATTATTTCCCTCCCACTGATGTAAGATTACTGGCCTATAATTTCCCAGATTATCCCTGTTGTTGTTCTTAAACAAAGGAAAAACGTTGGCTGTTTTCAAGTCCTTTGGGGCCCTCCTGTGTCAAACGAGGATACAAAGATTTTGTACGAGGCCCCAGCAACTTCCTCCCTCAGTATTCTGAGATAGATCCCATCAGGTCATGGAGACTTGTCTACCCTAATACTTTTCAAAACATCCAACGCCACCTTCTTTTGAGGTTGTAGACTTGTTCGCCATGCCAGTGTGTTTGATTACAGACGTTTTGTCACCCTGCTTGGTAACATCGTCAGTGCGCCTCCGGTGAAGCGTTGGTGTTCTGTACCACTTGTTACTTGTATGCCTTGTTTTGCTGGGGTGTTTGGCATCACTTTCGGTTGTGTTTTTCAGTGGTTTGTATATTGGGTCCAGTTCAGTGTGTTTGTTGATCGAGTTCCAGTTGGAATGCCGGGCCTCCAGGAATTCCCTGGGATGTCTCTGTTTGGTTTGTCCACTCCCCACTATTCACCCCAAACTCTGGGTCTGTTATGTAGATGACACCTTCGTAATTATCAAACACACAAGACTAGAAGAAACCCAATGACACATCAGCAACATCCTCACCGGAATAAGATTTACAAAAGAAGAGGAGAACAATAACCGACTATCCTTCCTAGATGTAATGGTGGACCGTAAGAACAACGGGGAACTCCAGGCTAGCACATATAGAAAGACCACACGTACAGACCAGATACTGAATTACACCAGCAACCATCACAACACCCGTAAATGGAGCTGCATCAAGACATTGTTCAAATGAACCACAACACACTGCAGCAACCCGGAACTGTGCAAATCAGAAGAGGAGTACTTATACGGAGTTTTTAAAAGGAATGGATACCCAAAAAGCACAGTCCGCCATTACTTTTGCAACAGACCACAACAAGACACAACATGGCCAGATACTAGTCATCTTACCGTACATCAGAGACACATTGGAAATGACCACAAGACTACTGAGACCCCTAGGTCAACAACCACCCTGCAACATCAAGGATCCCATACCCACAACCAGTAAAACTAATGTAATATACAAAATACCATGCAAACACTGTGAGAAACATTACTTCGGCCAAATTGAAAGAAAACTGACAATAAGGATACACGAACACCGACTAGCCACCGAGAGACATGACCAATTCTTACTAGTCTCAATACACACAAACAAAGAAGGGCACTAGTATGAGATAACAAGGTGTAGAGCTGGATGAACACAGCAGGCCAAGCAGCATCAGAGGAGCAGGAAAGCTGACGTTTCGGGTCTAGACACTTCTTCAGAAAATGTTCTAATATGACTGGGTTAGCTAAAGCCAAACAGAGACATTCCAGGAAATTCCTGGAGGCCTGGCATTCCAACCAGAATTCTGTCAACAAGCACATTGAACGGGACCCAATATACAAACCACTGAAAAACAGAATCGAAAGTGATGCCAACTACCCCAGCAAACCAAGGCATATAAATAACGAGTGGGACAGAACACCACCGCTTCACCGGAGGCACACTGACGATGTTACCTAGCAGGGTAAGGAAACGTCTGCAATCAAACACACCAGCTCGGCGAGCAAGTCTGCAACCTCATCCACAACCCAAGCTATGAATCTTCTCAAAAACATTAAACACCTTCACTTCTATTTGATAAGCTTTATAATATCAACAAACCACTCCCGAGACAACTATCCACCATGTCCTTCTCTTTTGTGAATATCAATGCCAAGTATTCATTAAGGACCTCACTTACATCCTCCGTCTCCATGCATAAATTCCCTCCGTTGTCCTTGAGTGGGCCTACCTTTCCCTAGCTACCCTGTTGCTGCTTATAACTGTATAAAACAGCTTGGATTTTTTTTTTCTTAATCCTGTTTACCAAGGTTGTTTCAGGGTCCCTTTTAGCCCTCCTAACTCTTGGTTTAAGTACTTTCCTGCTTTCTTCATATTCCTCAGGCTCTATCTGTCTTCAGTTTTCTAAACCTTACGTATGCCTCTTTCTTTCTTTTTGACTAAGCTTATAATTTCTATTGTCATCGAAGATTCTCGAATCTTGCCATCCATATCCTTCATTTTACAGTAACGTACTGGTCCTGAGCTCTAATCAACTGGCCTTTAAAAGATTCACACGTGACAGATGTGGATTTACGCTCAAATAGCTGCTCCCGGTCTACATTCCCAAGTTCCTGCCTAATATTATGGTAGTTAGCCTTCCCTCAATACAGTATTTTTCCCTGAGGATTATTCTTACATTTATCCATAAGTTACTTAAAACTTCCCGAAATGCTCCCCCACTCAAACTTCAGCCACCTGGATTCATTTTCCAATACCAGGTCTGTCATGACCCCTTCCCTATTTGGACTATTTGCATATTGTTTCAAAGAAGTAAGTTGGACACATCTAACAAATCCAGCATCCAACACCCCCACTCGCCCCTCTTCATCACCGGTAGGAAAACAGTCCTTTTGGAATATTTTAGGTTTCTATGGTATTTCCCCCTCATTCTTCTAAATTCCAATCAGTATAGTTCTAACGAATCCAGTCTGTCGTAATATGTTATTCCAGCCGTCCAAGCAATTTGTGGGGTAAACCTTTGTTGCTGTCCTTCTATAGCCAGAACATTCGTCCTCAGATAATGAAACCAAAGCTGCACGCAGTACTCCAGGTATGGTGTCAACTAGGTCCTGTACAATTGCAGCAAGACAGCAAGACATAAATTTGTACTCAAATTTTCTCGTTATAAAGGCCAGCATCCCACTTACCACCTTCACTACCTCCTGTACTTACTTTCAGTGGTGCATGAGGACACTCGGGTCTTTTTGCACCTCCTCCTATCCCAGTCTGTCACAATGCAGATAATAATCTGACTTCCTGCTTTTGCTACCAACGGGATAATTTCACATTTAGCCACGTTATCCTGCATCTATCATGCATTTGCCCACTCACTTAACTTGACCAAATCACACTGAAGCATTTTGAGTCCTCCTCAGTTTATCCTCCCACCTTGTTTTGTATCGTTTTCAAACTTGAAAGCATTAGATTTAGCCCCTCATCTAAATCATGAATATACATTATGAAAACTGGAGTCCGAGCATTGATCCCAGCAGTACCCCAGAAGGCACTGGCTGCCATTTGGAAAAAGACCGGTTTGTTCCTACCCTGTTTTCCTTTTTCCAACCAGTCTTCTATCCATGTCAGTACACTAGCCCCAATCCCATGTACTTTAATTTTACATGCGGATCTCTTAGGTGGGTCCATGTCGAAAGCTTTCTGAAAGTTCAAGTGAACAACATCCACTGGTTCCCCTTAACAGCTCTTTTAGAGATTCCAGTAGATTTGACAAGCATGTAAATCAATGCTGACTGCCCAATCTTGTCACTGTTTTTCAAGTAATGTATTATTAAATCATATCATGGTCTCTAGCATTTTTTCTACTATCAATGTCAGACTCGCGAGTCTGTAATTCCCTGTTTTCTCTCTACATCCTTTTTTAAGCAGAGGTGTTATATAGGCTACCCTCCAATGCACAAGTACTGTTCCAGAGTATATAGATTCCTGAATGATGACCACCAATGCATCCACTGTTTCTAGAGCCATTTCCTTAAGTACTCTGGGATGTAGATTATTGAGCTCTAGAGATGTGCTGACTTTAATCCCATCATTTCCACAACATGATTTCTCTACTAATGCTAATTTCTTTCAAAACCAAAGTATGTATTTAGTTAGTCTGCTATTGCTTCATTTCCCATCATAACTTCTCCTGTTTCTGATTATAAAGGACCTATATTTGTCTTCATTAATCTATTTCTCTTCACATACTTACATGAGCTTCTACACTCAGTTTTTACATTCCCCACAAGCTTACTGTATTTTGCCCCTCTTTAATTAATTCATTTGTCATCGTTTGCTGAAATCTAAACTGCTCAAATCTTCAGGTCTAATACTCTTTTTGATCAATTTGTATGCCACTTCCTTAGATCTAATACTATGCCTTATTTTCCTTGTTAGCAATGGTCAGGCCACCTTTCCAGTTTTATTTTTGTGCCAGACAGGAATGATTAATTATTGCAGTTTCTCCATGCAGTCTTTAAATATTTTCCATTTCCTACCTACTGCCATCCCGTTAAGTAACGTTCTCCAATTTATTATCGCCAATATACACCTCATCATCATAATTTCCTTTATTTAGATTCAGGACCCTAATCTCAGAATCAACTATGTCACACTCCATCTTGATGAAGAATTCTATCATATTATGATCAGTGTTCCGCAACGGGCCTTGCATAGCTAGATTGTCAATTATCACTTTCTCATGACACAATATCCAGTTTTGGATGGCATGTCCTCTAGGCTGTTCCTCAAAGTGTTCGTCTAGAAAGCCATCTTGTTCATAATCCAGGAATTCCTCATCTTTGACATTTTTTAGTGATTTGATTTGCTATATGCAGATTAAAGTCCCCTATGATTACAGCAGTACCTTTATTTACCTTTACTTTTAATTTTCTTTTAATGCCTTACCCAATGTTACCACTACAGATGGAGGGTCTATATATAGCCTTCACTATCAATTTTTGCCCCTTGGTATTTCTAAACTCTACCTGTACAGATTCCACTTGATCAGAATCAATAACCTTCCTCAGTACTGAGTTAATGATCTCTCTAACCAGCAGTGCTACTACACTTCCTTTCCTCCTTGTCCATCCTTCCTAAGAATTAATTCCACTGGATATTCAGTACCCATTCCCAGTCGCCCTGCAGCCATTTCTCCATAATCCCAACTATATCATATCCATTTATATTTATTTGTATGACCGCTCTGTGCATTAAGACACAGGTCTTAAGTCTCATTCTCTTAACATTTTTGGTACTGTTCACATTTGGAGCCCTAGAAATACACAGCACAGAAACGGACCGTTTGGTCCAACTTGTCCATGCTGACCAGACATCCTATATAAACCTAGTCCCATTTGCCAGCATTTGGCTCATATCTCTCTAAACACTTCCTATTCATATACCCATCCAGATGCCTTTTAAATGTTGTAATTGTACCAGCCTCCACCACTTTCTCCTCTTTCCCCTTTTACCTTAAACCTGTGCCCTCTAGTTTCGCACTCCATCCCGGGAAAAGACCTTGCCTATTTACCCTATCTGTGCCGCTTTTATAAATCTCTAGAAGGTTATTTTACACTATGACATGAATTCTCTGAAAATCATTTATCTTATTTCCCATTATGTCTTTGCTTTTGCCCTTAATTCGCTCTCTTTTGTCTCCCTGTATAGATCCCCAAGCACCTGTCATTTTAGTTTAAACTTGCCCAGTGATGCTAGCAAATACTCCACCTAGGACATCAGTTCCAGTGCTATCCAGATCAAAGAATCCGTGCAGTGTGGAAGCAGGCCACTTCCCATCGACTCATCATTAATCCTCTGAATAGCATCCCACCCAGACCCACTCGCTTACCCTTTTCCTGTAACCCTGTATTCCCCATTGCTAATCCACCTAGCCTGCACATCCTTGGACACTATGGGCAATTTAGCATGGGCACTGCACCTAACCTGCACATCTTTTGACCATGGAACAAAACCAGAGCACCTTGAGGAAACCCACACAGACGCGGGAAGAACATGCAAATTCCACACAGACAGTTGCCCAAGGATAGAATTGAACCTGGGTCCCTAGCACTGTGAGGCACTATTGCTATTAGCTGAGCCGCCGTGCCATCCTAATGCAACCAGTTCATCTTGTATTCATCCCAGAACTAGCCTGAATGTTCTAGGAATCTGAAATCCTCCCCACTGCACCATCTCTCCAGCAATGTGTTCATCTGATATATCCAGCCATTTCTACTCTGTTTAGCATGTGACACTGGTACAATCCTATGATCACTACCTTTGAGGTCCTACTTTTTAACTTGCTTCCTAACTCCCTATGTTCTGCTTTCAAGTTCTCATCTCTTTCACCTATGTTGTTGGTATCTTGTTGTATAAGGTCCACTGGCCGTTCAAACTCCTACTCCAGAATCTACTCTTAGCCACTCCAAGACATCTTTAACACAGCGCCTGGAAGGCACTGGACCAACCTGGAGTTGCATTTTCAGCTACAGAACCATCAGTTTCCCTTACTATTGAATCCCCTATTATTATTATATTATTCCTGCTGTATTTCCTCCGCTCCTATGCAGCAGAGCCAACTAAAGTCCAAGAGCTACAACTAGAGATACTTTCTACACACATTCTGGACTTGAGCACTGGATCTGTGCCCAACATCCAACATAGAGCAGGAGAAGCACACCTTGGCCTTAAGATCTTATTTGTGATTTGCCCTTTAAAGTAAAAATTACATTACCCTTAAAATCAAATAATATTAATGACTCTAGGACCCTTCTTCTCTGGGTCTCTGTACTATTGACCTTACAATGTATGCAACCAAAATAAAGAATTTACAAACTATATGTGACAAAAATAGTATAAATACTCACCCAACCCTACTCACCGAGTTAGCTTCTTCCTCTTGCCCACGTCACTGTTTGAATTCTGACGTTAACTCAGGAGCTCCACTTCCGGATTCAGTGAAAGTTTGCTCTGCTGCCCTGCTCCTCACCCAAGTACACTGTGTCCAGTGCTCTGTGCTTAGTGATGAATTCCATGCTGTTTATGTATCCACATAAATGATATCTGGCGTTAAATTTTTGGCAGTCACATAAGTCAATGTGAATTTTAGCAATGAGGGTGGAAAGGATTATAAAAACCTTTAATTCATTCATGGGATGTGAGCATTACTGACAATGTGATCATTTATTGCCCATCTCCAATTTCCTAGAGGGTAGTTGCGTCATCACGTTGTGTATCAGGACTCGTATGTAAGCCAGAGCGGGAAGGATGGCATATTTCCTTTCCTAAAGGATATCAGTGAACCAGGTAGCATTTTAGACCAATAATAGTAATTATGCAGTCGCTATTAGTCCAACTCTTAGACTAATGTGAAGAGTTTAATTTTGGTCTTTTGCTAGAAGTTATTTTTTGATAGTTTAATGCTTTCGCTCAGCAAATAGTTTAATGCTATGTTTGATAGGATTTTATATGATTCTCAATTATTTTTCATGAGTAAAGGAATTTGTGTTTAAAAGCTTATTTTATTATAAATATGGCTTGAGTTTCTAAGTTAAAATTGCTGATACTCTCAGCTTTAAATGCCATTAATCCTTGATTGCAATAATGATTAAGTTAATGTATGATTGTAGGTATAGTGTATTTTTATGGTATGCTTTTCAACAGCTACCAAGTACATTTTCTTAATATAGTAATAATAATGTTACAGTAATTACTGGATAGCCATGCTACAGAATTTATATTTTCATGTTGCAGAAATTGATCTTCACCTGCTGCTGAATTCTTAGTTCTAGCTATACAATGTGCCTCCATCTGAACTTTACTGAGTGGGTTTTACACCACTATGCTTTCCAATCAACCCGTCCAGAGATATTACACACCTCTGGAGCAGGCAGTACCAGTGTGCCTCAAGAGCCGTTCTATTTTTACACTAGTACTTAATGGTGTTACCTGACAAGCCGAAAAATAATTATAAACACAAAAGATCCTTTGCGCTGCTAATTAGAACACGGCAACATTTAATAGAATGTGCCTCCCAACAGTGGGTTGGTAGTGTCCCACATACAATCACAAGGTATGCTGTTGTTCTCAACAGCCTACCACCTCATAAACCATTGAGTTTGGATTACAACACAGTAATGTTCACAAAAGTAAAATCAAGACATATTGAGGTGACATAGGTTGTGATACTGTTATGGTATGGACCTGTGTCTAAATATCACAACATATTTTGAAAATAGCAGAATCAAAGGGTGGGTTTTTGTAACTTTTTGTAATGTACTCATCAAGACAAATGCAAGAACACCAAATTTCAAACAATCTCAACAATTTATATCACAGGAGAGCAAGGTGCTGATTAGTTGTCACATCATCTCTGAAGTGTTTCCATGACTTAACTAATGGAGAACTGGAAATTCAAAAAAGGTGCAAAACTTGAACATATTCTTCTTGATTCTAGAGAATGGATCCCTACATATAAATGTATGTCATTTTTAGCAAACATTTATGAGCCTGACGAAGAAATAGAACTAACAGAAATGGCCTAAAGGCCCTCCGCTTCTTCCTGTCCTGCAGGCCCGACCAGTCCCCCTCCACTGACACCCTCATCTGCTTAGCTGAACTCGTCCTCACCCTCAACAACTTCTCTTTCAATTCCTCCCACTTCCTACAGACAAAGGGGGTGGCCATGGGTACCCGCATGGGCCCAAGCTATGCCTGCCTCTTTGTAGGATACGTGGAACAATCCCTATTCCAAAGCTACACTGGCCCTAACCCCCACCTCTTCCTCCGTTACATCGATGACTGTATCAGCGCCATCTCGTGCTCCCACAAGGAGCTCGAACAGTTCATCCACTTCACTAACACCTTCCACCCCAACCTTAAGTTCACCTGGACCATCTCTGATATCTCTCTCTCCTTCGTGGACCTCTCTGTCTCCATCTCTGGCATCCACCTGGAAACCGATATCCATTTCAAGCCTACCGACTCCCACAGCTCCCTAGAATACACCTCCTCTCACCCAGCTTCCTGCAAAAATGCCGTCCCCTATTCCCAATTGCTTCGCCTCCGCCACACCTGCTCCCGAGATGAGGCATTCCACTCCCGTACATCCCAGATGTCCTCGTTTTTCAAGGACCGCAACTTCCCCTCCACAGTGTGGTCGAAAACGCCCTCGACTGTGTCTCTCGCATTTCCCGCAACTCATCCCTCACACCCCCTACCCGCAATAACAACCAAAACAGAATACCCCTCGTCCTCACGTACCACCCCACCAACCTCTGAATCCAACGCATCATCCTCTGACACTTCCGCCATCTGCAATCTGACCCCACTACCAAAGACATTTTTCCCTCCCCACCCTTATCTGCTTTCTGGAGGGACCACTCTCTCCGTGACTCCCTTGTCCGTTCCGTACTCCCCACCACCCCCGGCACTTTTCCCTGCAACCGCAGGAAGTGCTACACCTGCCCCTACACCTCCCCCCTCACCCCCATTCCAGGCCCTTCCACATCAAACAGATGTTCACCTGCACATCTGCTAATGTGGTATACTGTATCCACTGTTTCCGTTGTGACCTCTTCTACATCAGGGAAACCAAGCAGAGGCTTGGGGACCGCTTTGTGGAACACCTACGCTCGATTTGCAACAAACAACTGCACTTCCCAGTGGCGAACCATTTCAACTCCCCCTCTCACTCCTTGGACGACATGTCCATCCTGGGCCTCCTGCATTGCCACAATGATGCCACCCAAAGGCTGCAGGAATAGCATCTCATATTTCGCTTGGGAGCCCTGCAGCCCAAGGGTATCAATGTGGACTTCACAAGCTTCAAAATCTCCCCTCCCCCGACCACGTCCCAAAATCAGCCCAGCTCGTCCCCGCCTCCCTAACCATTCCTCCCACCTCAAGCCCCACCCCTATCTCCTACCCACTAACCTCATCCTGCCTCCTTGACCTGTCTGTCCTCCCTGGACCGACCTATCCCCTCCCTAACTCCCCACCTACGTTCACCTTTACTGGCTCCATCCCCGCCTTTTTGACCTGTGTGTCTCCTCTCCACCTATCTTCTCCTTTATCCATCTTCTATCTGCCTCCCCCTCTCTCCCTATTTATTTCAGAACCCCCTTCTCCTCCCCTATTTCTGAAGAAGGGTCTCGACCCGAAACGTCAGCTTTCCTGCTCCTCTGATGCTGCTTGGCCTGCTGTGTTCATCCAGCTCTACACCTTGTTATCTCAGATTCTCCAGCATCGGCAGTTCCTACTATCTCTGAAGAAATAGAACTAATGTTTTGAGTAAAATGACTCTTCTTCAGAAGTCAGTCAGAGCTAGAGGCAGTCACTACAAAGATGTGACTGTGGAAGAAGTAGTTTTGGCAAACACTTTATCAAACACTGGGAGAGAAATAGAAAGGAGAAGGTAAACAAGTTGAATGATTCGAATGGAAATTTGATCTGAGAGAAAAGCAGACTTTCCTCAATGTGGGCATACCTGGAGGAGAAGCAGCAGCAATGAATTAAATAATGAAGAATGGGAAAATACTGTGAACGCTGGTCTGGCAGCATCCGTGGAGAGAAAAACAGTTCATGTTTCGAGTCCATTGATGACTTCGGAACTCACATCTTGTTATATTAAATTGGTTGTTAGTGTATCTATTAACTACTCAGGATTGTTCACCAAGTACCGCCCAATTGTGGGGTCATATCTAGCATGCATTGTTTTGGGTTTTGCAAGTAGGAGATGTTAGAGTAAAATATGCTCTCATGTTTCCTTTATTGGCACCATTAAATACTGTGCATAATATTTCCTTAATGTAGAGTTACAATGTTTAAAAAGTCTTCGACCATATTGTTGAAAGATTTTGAATCAGGTAATGCCTGAGATCACACATTTGTGGCATGTGTCATTGGATCTTTATCAGCACCCATTAGCTCAATGTCTTTTTGCATCATAACTTATCAATGGTGTGAGCTGATGAAAATGTGGTGAGGACTACAAAGTATTTGAAATGTTGATGAACAGCAATCCTCCTTAATGAGCTTTAATCTATAAAAGTTATGACGAAAGGTTGAGAAGGAACATGATTTAGAATAGGCATGTTATAGCTTATGTCAGGTACAGAAAGAGAAGGACTGAGGGAATGGAAGATTGATTTAAGGGAAAAAAAAGAGACAATGGAAAATGCTGTTTTTTAAAAAATCTCAACAATTTAGTAAGTGCAGGAATAAAGTTGATCAGTTTAAATGATGAATAATACTACACAAACAATTGTTAAGCCTTTGAAAAGGTACTTACTAAATTCCAGACCTAAAAATTGTGATTTTATTGGGCGAGGCAACAAATTCTTCAAAATAACAAGAAGGCTAAGAACAAAACAAGATTTCTGCAAGAATTTAAAAATTAATCATGTTCTGGAGATTAAGGACTTGAGGCATTTCTGTTAATTCGCTGGCTAACTTGTGCAATAATATGACATGCATCGTTAACACGCTATTAGTTTTTCACAAGATCTAGCCCATTAATTTTATCTTGATCAACTCTTATAGTAACTTGATAGAAGAATCTGTTTCTAGCTTGCAAAATATACAATTGCCTCTAAAAAAGCGGTTTGTTTAAATTTTTTACTTACCCTTCGATGCATTTCTGTTTAATAGAAATTTCTGTGAAGATATTATTCTGAATCACATCTTTTGTATGCTAAAACTAGATATCGATAGAAACCTTGGATTTCATATATTTAATTTCATCCAGACCTAAATGTAAAAAGCTACTTTAGATCTATTTGAGAAGTGATTGTTTTTGCTCTAGACAGTGCTGGAGTATCAGATGTGCTTCAAGGAAATTGTTTCCTTGGCGAAAGTAACCTGAGTGAATCTCTGTCATTATGATATGTGTTCAGTTCTGTAGAGAAGAGCCCTTCAGCTGCTGATTTCTCTGAAAGTAAAAAGAAGTACTTAAAAAGTGGAACACATAAAGAGATAATTAGTTTACATTGAAACTACTTGTCTCCACATTTCCCTTTCCTTCAAAGAATCTACTCTATTTAGAATAAGTATTCATTGAATAGCTGAAGTTCGAATTATTTTGGTACAAGAATACCATTTCAGTCCTCGAATTGATATTATGAACATGATATGGCCAGGGGAGGTTTATAGCTTTAGTTTAGCTATAACCATTCTACAATATTTCATTTCTCTGCACTTAGCTTATATACTAGGCACCTGCTGACATCCCCACAGAGCTGAATTACTAACAAACAACATGTGATATTTCTTTGTTTTTCCCAAGAAAGCCGTTTGCATTCTTCTTGACATGAGGAATTTGCACGTGGGGAATCTCAAAAGAAAACCCATAGATCACCAAAATCTTGATTTCTTCTTGCATGATTTGAGTGAAATTATCCTTGCAATGAAAATCATTGCTTTTATTTTGTTTCATAAAAATTATCAATGTGAGTAGAATAACTGGGCTTAATCTGGCCATGTACAATCATGTGCAATAAGAAGTCAGTACATAGTTCTCCAATTTAAGGAACTTGGCGCTAAATGGTTTTGTGATATAAATAAGTTCAACTAAGTTGGATCAGGGAGAGAAACGCAAGCAGTGACTTCTGTAGCAGTGAAGATATACTATAGTTTAGGTACTTTGTTTTCACCTAGTGAAATACCTATTGAACACAAGATAATGCCGACATATTATTTTTAAGTATGAGGACCAAAATTGTGCATAGTGCTCCAGGTGGGGCCTCACCCACACTCTGTGCAGTTGTAATAAATCTTCCCTAATTTCAAATTCCAACCTCCAGCAATAAAGGCCAAGATTCCATTTGCCACTTGAATTATTTCCAGCACTTGCATGCTAACTTTTTAAATTTCATGCTCAAGATCAACCAGATCCCTCTCCACTGCACTCTCTTTTTGAGGTATCGCTCAATTGAGATAATAGTCTGCCTTTTGATTCTTCCTACCAAAGTACAAGGTCTCACATTTTCCCATATTAAACTCTACCTGCTAATTTTTGCCCATTCATTTAACCTATATACATCTGCTTCCAGGTTCGTTATCTCCTCATCATGACATGCTCTCCGACTTATTTTTGTATCATTATCAAATTTGGATACATTACAAACTGACCCCTCCTTCAAGTCATTAATGTAGACAGTAAATAATTGAAGCTATAAGGGCAATCTTTATTCCAACCTGAAAAAGATCCTTTAATCCCTAATTTGTCTTCTCTGTGTTAACAATTCCTCTGTCCATGGCCCATTATATCACCTTTTATGTGGCACGTTATTAAACTCATTCTGAACATCCAAATACATTGCATTCTCCTTTATCAACCCTCTTTATTATGTCCTCAAAGAACTGGCAAATTTGTCCAACATGGAATTCCTTTCACAAACTATGTTGACGTGCTTTTTGGTCATTTATTTAAAAGATTTGGATGTGAACACAGGAGGTGTGGTTAGTAAGTTTGCAGATGACACCAAAATTGATGGTGTAATGGTAAGCAAAGAAGGTTACCTCAGAGTACAATAGTTCCTTGATCAGATGGGCAAATGGGTCAAGGAGTGGCAGATGGAGTTTAATTTAGATAGCTGTGAGATGCTGCATTATGGTAAGGCAAATCAAGGCAGGACTTATACACTTACTGGTAAGGCCCTGGTTAGTGTTGCTGAAAAAAGAGACCTTGGAGTGCAGGTTCACACTTCCTTGAAAGTGGAGTTGCAGGTAGACCAGGTAGTAAAGAAGGCTTAGTTTGCTTGACTTTATTGGTCAGTGCATTAAGTATATGAATTGGGAAGCCGTATTGTGACTGTACAGGATGTTGGGGTTTTGGAATGGTGCATTCAGTTCGGGTCACCCTATTATAGAAAAGCTGTTATGAAACCTGAAAGGGTTCAGAAAAGATTGACAAAGTTGTTGCCAGGATTGGATGGTTTGAACTGTAGGGAGAGGCTGAATAGGCTAGGCCTATTTTCACCAGAGTGTCAGAGTGAGGAGTGACCTTATAGAGTTTTGCAAAATCATGAGGAACATGGATATAGTGAATAGCCAAGTACTTTTCCCCAGGGTAGCAGAGTCTAAAGCTAGAGGTCATAGGTTTAACATGAGAAGGGAAAGATTTAAAAGGGATCTGAAGGGGCAACATTTTCATGCAGAGGATGGTGCGTGCATGGAATGACTTGCCAGAGCAGGTTGTGGAAGCTGGTACAATAAAATGTTTAAAAGGCATCTGGATCGGTGCTTAATTAGGAACGGTTTAGAGAGATATGAGCCAAATACTAGCAAATGGGACGAGATCAGTTTAGGATTCTGGCAGGCATGGGTGAGTTGGATGGAAGGGTCTATTTCCATGCTGTACAGCTCTATGACTCTCGTTGGTTGTATTAAGCTTTTCTGAATGCCCTGCTATTTCATCCTTAATAATGGACTGTAGCATTTTACCAATGACTGATGTTAGGCCAACTGGCCAATAGCTTTCAACTTTCTGTCTCCCTCTCTTCTTCAACAAAGACATTACATAAGCAGTTGGAACCTCCTCGAATCTAGTGAGTTGTGACTCATTTCAACCAATGTCTCTAGAATCTCTCTAGCTACTTCCATGAAAACCCTTGGATGCAGGCCGTCAGGTCCTGGTGACATGCCTACCTTTAGTCTCAATCGTTTGTCAAATAATTCGACTCTTGTGATAGAGACTGTTACAAGACCTTCCCTGCCAAGAGTACATAGCTATCTGATATCTTTGGGATGTTTATAGAGTCCTCCACTGTGAAGACCAATGCAAAATATTGGTTTAATCATCTATCTTTTTCCCTGTTCTCCATTGTCAATTCTCCAATTCCATCCTCCAAGAATGACCCACTCATTTTAACCATTCCTTTCACATAACCCCACAGAGTTCTTGTTGCTTGTTGTCAACATACTTTTGAGTAGCTTTTTATATCCGCAAATATCTTGCTGGAATAAATCGGAAAATCCTTTGGTATTATTTTTTCCCATTGTGTGATTTTCACTGTTATTGAAGTGCTGAGCTCCTGAAACCCAATCTGTAACTCTTTTGTCGGAAAATTGACAGTCTTAACCATGTCTTTGCTCTGCTATTGTAGTCATTAACTCTAGTTGCCATAGTGTCCACCCATCCACAAAATGTCCCTGAGATTGGGTTTTGTGGAAATCTTTGCGCTGTGCCTGTGGCCAATTTGAATTAAGAAGAAGTGTACTCGGAAAATGGACAAGGCCATCAAACTGAGATGGAGCAAAGGCAACATTGCAGTTTAGCTCAGTCTTTCTGTAGTTGGATTTAAGGCTATCAAGTTATATAAAAGCATTTGCTTAAAAACTGGGATTTGAGAAGATTGTCACGGTATGTCTGAGAGATGACGAACCATTACTGCCTGTGTTTGTTTTGTGTATCGTTAGAAGATCTCAATGGTTAGTGCTGGACCAGTTGTCTCTCAGTGGTTTGGGGCAATTAATGTCTAAATGTTCCCACTGGAGAATTTATTCACTTGTATATTAATGAAGCACAGGTGTTTGTTCCTTCATGTTTCTGAGCCTTGGAGGCATATTTAGGTTGTTTATCTATGGGTTCACAGAAGGTTTTATAAATTTATTGTGCTATGTAACCAATAGTAAAAACAATGAGACAAACTCGGCATTTTTCACTGAGCGTGTAAGATTAATTTTAACTTTGAATACTTAATAAGGATTTTACAATGATGTGTAATTTTAGTTTGATCAGTAGCCTCTTGTAAATACTTTCACACTGCTGTTTTCTGACTTTATTTTTTAAATTCATTTTTGATATACTGTACCTTAGTGATATTAATCAATTGATTGTCGTTTTGATAGTTTAAAAGGTTTTGATCTTAAACCTTGACTTGTTCCCACAGTGCTGGTTGCAGATTTTTAATGTCATTGACCAGAAATGTTCATTTTGTTTCTGTCTCCATAGATGCTGCTAACATGCTGAATATTTCCAGCATTGTGTTTTTATTTCAGATTTTCAGTATCCACAGTTGTTTACTTTTTTCTCAAAAAAAATTACTTAACTTTCACACAGCCTGTTCATACAAAATATGTACAAATATATACAAACTTCATGGTATTTGTATAAGAAATAGGAGTAATGGTAATGGTAAGACATTTGGCTGCTCCAAACCTGCCATTCAATAAGATCACAACTGATCCGACAGTGGCTTGAACTCAATCTTCCTGCCTGTATAATTTTGGGATTTGCTTTAATTGTAAGAGCAAAGTCAATTACAATTATAGATTGGATTGAGCCCAAAATGGAAGGTTTACTAATCCCAATTAGTTGCAAGATCATTCCAGATAATTCTGGCTTTATAAGGTGAACAATAAGGTTTATAGCAAAACAACTACATAATAAATGATACTTAATAAGATAAAGGACTCTGTTGATTCATGATGGAATGCTGACTGGTAGCTTGCATCTAACAGTAGTGCTATCTCCTGTACCCTTTGAGAGAAATTTCCTTTCTGTTTTCTTCCTGCATGTTGTACCACTAGGGACCAAGTCTTTTTCATAATCTTAGATATTTCTTAACCACCCTGTTTAGGAATGTTATGAATCATGTTTGGAGCAGGTAGGGCCTTCTGGCCGAGAGGTAGTAACACCAGCATTGCATTACAAGAGTCCTATAAAACAGATCGTAGATATTTTATAATCAACCCGTTCAGAGATGAGCAAGTGGGACTTGAACCCAGACTTCCTGCTCCACAAGAGGGCCTCTGTAGATTATAGACCTTTGGAACTGGTGCTTTCATTCAGGACTGAATGGCTTTTTTCCCCCACCACCAAATCACCCATGTTGCTTTCCACTACCACTAATTCACCCTTGTTTCCAATTTATTATCAATTTACTTGCAAAACCTAGTAAGAGCAATGCAATAAAAACTAGGCCTTATTAACCCGTATTAGCCACAATCACCTGTGCAGGATCAGAGAGATCCTGAACTATAAGTGATTTGTTAATACATGAATATTTCATGTTCAATCTCCTATTAAACACTGTATGTCCACCTTCTGATTGGTTTCTCTAAAATTAATAGACATATAAGATGATAAGGGAGCAAATAAAGGATGTTGTAAGAACAGTGGAGGGGGACACAAGCAGTGAGGGTTTGAGCTTGTGTTTGATTTATTATGTATTGAAGTATGGTGAAAAGTGTTGCTTTGTGTACTGTACAGGCAGATCATACCATACAAAGTGCATCAGGGTAGCAGAATAGAGTGCAGAATTCAGTGTTACAGCTGTAGGGAAAGTGCAGAGAGAGAGAGATCAACATTAACATTTGAGAGGTCTATTCAAAAGTCTGATAAGAGAGGGGAAGAAGTTCTTCTTGAATCTGTTCATACACGTATTCAAGCTTTTGTATCTTCTGCCGGATAGAACAGGGTGGAAGAGAGTACAACCTGGGTGAGAAGGATCTTTGATCATGTTGGTTGCTCTCCCAAGGCAGCAGGAAGTATGGATGGAATCAGTGGATGGAAGGCTGGTTTGTGTGATGGACTGGGCTATGTTCATGACTCTGTCTAGTTTCTTACTGTCTTGTCAAGACCAGTTGCCAAACCACGCTGTGATTTATCTAGATAGGTTGCTCTCTATGGTGCATCTATTAAAAATTTGACCGAGTCCTTGTGGACATGCCGAATTTCCTTTGCCACCTGAGGAAGTAGAGAAATTGTTGTGTTTTCTTGACCATCATATTGGCGTAGGTGGACCAGGACAGATTATTGGTGATCATCACTCCCAGGAACTCGACACTGTCCATCATCTCCACCTTAGCACCACTGATGCAGACAAGAGTGTGCCCTCTACTCCCCTTCCTGAAATCAATGACCAGCTCCTTAGTTTTGCTGATGTTGATGGAGAGATTGTTGTCTCTACACCACATCGCTAAGCACTCAATCTCTTTCTGGTACTCTATCTCTTTGTTGTTTGAGATCTGACCTACAGCAATGGTGTCATCAGCAAACTTGTAAATGGAGTTGGGATGCAATGTGTTGTAGAAGAAGTAATAAACAATTCACTAATTGAACCTTCTACTATTTAATTAATACAGAAATACTGGGAAATTCAGATGTTGTATTCTTGTATTCTCATACTTACTGGGAGGTTAACAGCAGGCAAAGGTAATGTGGTCAAGAGAGTGCCAAACAGTTTTTGAGAAGCTGAAAACAATCCTAACAAATGAAATCCTATTGGCCACCTGTGACTTCACAAAACCCTTTACTGTGGCAATTGATGCTAGAACCTCCGAAGTGGGTGCAGTCTTTTTATAAGAAGATGAATTCTACATGGATAAGCCAGTTGGGGTACTTTACATTAAAATAAACAATAAACAATAAATAATTTCAAAAGAGATATGCAATAGAAAAGAAAAGCCTGATATTGTTACTGGCTCTAAAATATTTTAAAATTTATATTCATCATAACTGTAGCTAAGCCCTAATATACACTGGCCAAATTTCCTTGAATTTTGCAGAACACCTTACGAAAATGCTAGATTCAACCTTGTGACGTAAAGATTGTATATATTGATGGGAAGGATAATACCATTGTTTATGCACCATTAGGAATTTAATCATGAGTGGATCTGTGAAATTCTTTACCTCGGGGAGTTGTTAAGGCTAAGTCATTAAGTATATTCAAGGCCAAATAAGACAAATTTTTAATCAGTAAGCGAATCAAGGGTTTTGAGGAAAAAGTAGAAAAGTCAAATTGAGAATTATCAGATCAGCCATGATCTCGTTGAATGACAGGGCAGACTCAATGGGCTGAATGGACTCTTCCTGCACCAACATCTTATGGTCTTGCATTTTAATGACGACATTTCCTACTATCTCCTGAGTGGGTTTTTAAGATGTCAATTATTGTCCCTGTGATGGTTTGTTTCTGTTATTTTTATGATTTTTTTGTGAAGGTAGTTGGATATTTTACTATATCTCTTTTACTCATTAGTTTAGAAAAGCAGCATGTAAGCTGTCTTGTCCTCATGACTGACAGCCTGTGCTCAGGATCTCAGATTAGGTTTTCTCATTAAATCAAACATCTTATCAGTGACTATTCATTTTTAAATTCCACCTGCTGGGCTATTTTACTTGTGACCATTAATACTTGGAAAAATTATTTTTTAAAACAAATGATAAAGTTGCGTATAACCTTAAATAATGATATATAAAACTTACACAGATGATTACCTATCAGTGCTTAAAAACTATATAGAAAAATGAAATCTGAGTAATTATATAACAATAATTAGTGTGCAAATGTAGTTGATAAAGTCTTGAGTAATAGAAATCAGAAATGATTGGTATATAGTCACAAAACTGATTACTTACTGTTTCAGGACTCAATTTTAATTCAAAGAATGTTTTAGGAAAATTTTATTGCTTGTCTCTAAAGCACCACAAATTAAAACTAGCCCAAAGTAGAATACAACTTTTAATTTCCTTTTCCCCTGTTCACACGATGAGCCTTTTCAATCTTCCTCTGCCAAGGATGATGCCAGTTACTTGATCAGGGTTTAACGATGAATAAGGATGCGAGCTTGCTTATTCAACTTTGAAAGGCTGCAAGTTCTCACTCTGTCCTATAAAAATAAATGTAGCAGGCAACATACCGTCCAAACTATGCACAGCCTGTCCAAGGGTTTGGAGTTTGCAGCATTGGCTAAGTTGCTGACACGCGCACACCTCAGAGAGGCTACACAGAAGAAAAGGAAATTAACGATAACTTTGGTAGGACCCATATTCCCTTTAAAGTCAGGGTGGGTTACAAGTTGGATCAATCATATGGTGCATAGGTGTCTTATATTGACTACAATTAAACAGAATATAATTGCATTCTTCACTTGTTTAATCAAGTCAAGATTATTATTAAACTCAATCCTATGTGCCTTCTGCCACATAAGACTCGAGTCCCTTGTCAATCAAAATTCCATCTAACTCAGCCTTCAGTATGCTCAATGAACTGAGTGTAGTCGGCACTGCACTGAAATGGAATTGTTTGACAGATTTATTAGACATCTTTGATGTGACTAGCAGTTTGGAGCAAAGACATTTCCTGTCATGGGGGCTCTAGAACTAGTAGGCCTGGTTTCAAAATAAGATGGAGCCATTTAAGGTGGAATTAAGGAGGAATTTCTTCTCTGAAGGTCATTACACTTTGTATTCCACTTCCCCAGCCGGCAGTAGAGGCTGGTTCATTGAATATTTTGCAAGGTAAACAGGTTTTTAATTCACAAGGGACTTGAAAGCTTTGAGGGACAAGCAGCAAAATGTATTTAAGTGATTGAGATAATACGATATTTAAATAATTTAAGCAATGAGTGATTGCAGAACTCTGAGATGCAGAAGGATCGGGGTGTCCTAGTGCGTGATTTGTAAAATACTAGCATGCATGTACAGCAGGCAATTAAAGCTAATAAAATGTTATCAATTATCATGAGGAGAATTCAGTACAAAAGAAAGAAGGTTAATGCTCAGTTTAACAGGGCGTTGAGAAGGATAGGAGCACTAGATATAGTATTAGTTTCCTTATGTGAATAAGTATGTAAATCCGTTGGAACCAGTTCAGAGAAGGTTTGCTAAACTGATGCATAGGATGGTTGGGGCCTCTTCGTGGAAAGGTTATACAGACTAGGCTTGTTTCCTCTTGTGGAAGAGACTAGAACCAGAGGACACTGTTTAAAAATAATGGGTCACCCATTTAAGGCAGATGAATGGAAATGTTTTCTGAGGGTGGTGTCTCTTTGGAGCTCTCTTCCTCAGGCATTGGAAGCAGATTCTTTGATTATTTTTAAGGCAGACTTGGGTTCTTGGTAGACAATGGATTTATCAAGCTTAGGTGGAAATGTGCAGTTCAGATCAGTGAAGGCATTGAATGTTGGACCAGGGGCCAAATGACCACCTTCTGTTCCTTGATCATATGTTCTGGTGTTCCTTCCTCTTGTCCTCAGTCAGTCTAGTATTAAATGCAATTAACAACTCCAAACTTCCTATATTGCCTTTACTCTTATAGAACCAAGCAACCAGTCTTGCTTGGTTTCCACTCCAATATGGTCAGTACATCTATAGCATTGTCTCCTTTCCTTCTTGAAGTGAAAACTGTCTTTATGTACCATTAATACCCAAAGTCATGAGGCATTTCTAAAACAAGTGATTTTTGAAATACAGAGGAAATCTACTCCAAGGTCCTTGAAGAGGACTTGATTTTTAAAATAATGTGAATAAGATGCGCCTCACCATTCAAGTCCTAAATAGCTCTTCATTCATTTTGTGTGCCAGCCTTGCTCAAACTTGCATTGTCAAGGGCAATGCGAACTGCTATCTAATAATACGTCCTTTTTAACGAGTACTGACTTGATATCAGCTAGAACGGAGAAAGATATTGAGTTAAGAGTTATTTGAATGAGTAATTTCATGCATTTATTTCATTTTATAATTATTAGCAAAGAATGGGAAGATCTATTTGGACACAGTAATTATTTTGCAAGAATAAGACTGAAAGGAATTAATGGTCAGCTGAGAAGCAGCAGATTCCGCAGTGTTTGTTGGAAGGTAACTTCTTTTTTCACTCAAGACTTTGTTATTGTGCAATAACTAACATATTGGGCCCAGTTTAACTAATTAAAATCCGATTCACTTATACAAAATTAAAATTAGGCCCACTGACTTTGCAAAATATTTACTTTATTGTATATCCTCTCTCTGAGTACTTTGTATGAACCATGTTACAAATGTGTATGAAAGTATTTGTGCTTATATGCAAATAATTTCTGCTATAACAGGAACCTTTTTTAGTCACAAAAACAAAGTTGCTGGAAAAATTCAGCAGATCTGGCAGCATCTGTGAAGAAGAAAATCAGAGTTGACGTTTCGGGTCCGGTGACCCTATCTCAGAACTCTGAGGAAGAACTTCAAAGTTCTGAGAAAGGGTCACC
The DNA here is from genome assembly GCF_021869965.1 of Rhincodon typus. Taxonomy (NCBI): domain Eukaryota; kingdom Metazoa; phylum Chordata; class Chondrichthyes; order Orectolobiformes; family Rhincodontidae; genus Rhincodon; species Rhincodon typus. The sequence goes on along the minus strand of NC_063333.1, from coordinate 52,885,097 downwards.
AAACCCGAAACGT
>NC_063333.1:52883438-52884584 GCF_021869965.1 Rhincodon typus | reverse complement strand
GGGTGGCCATGGGTACCCACATGGGCCCAAGCTATGCCTGCCTCTTCGTAGGTTACGTGGAACAATCCCTCTTCTGTACCTACACTGGCCCTAAACCCCACCTCTTCCTCCATTACATTGATGACTGTATCGGCGCTGCCTCGTGCTGCCATGAGGAGCTCGAACAGTTCATCCACTTCACCAACACCTTCCACCCCAACCTTAAGTTCACCTGGACCATCTCCAATACCTCTCTCTCCTTCCTGGACCTCTCTGTCTCCATCTCGGGCAACCACCTAGAAACCGATATCCATTTCAAGCCCACCGACTCCCACAGCTACCTAGAATACACCTCCTCCCACCCACCTTCCAGCAAAATTGCCATCCCCTATTCCCAATTCCTTCGCCTCCGCTGCATCTGCTCCCAGGATGAGGCATTCCACTCCCGCACATCTCAGAAGTCCTCATTTTTCAAGGACCGCAACTTCCCCCACTCAGTGGTCGAGAACGCCCTTGACCGTGTCTCCCGCATTTTCCGCGATTCATCCCTCACACCACCTCCCCGCAATAAAAACCAAAACAGAGTCCTCCTCGTCCTCACGTACCACCCCACCAACCTCCGGATCCAACGCATCATCCTCCGACACTTCCACCATCTGCAATCCGACCCCACCACCAAAGACATTTTTCCCTCCCCACCCTTATGTGCTTTCCGGAGGGACCACTCTCTCCGGGACTCCCTTGTCCACTCCACAATCCCCTCCAGCCCCACCACTCCTGGCACTTTTCCCTGCAACCACAGGAAGTGCTACACCTGCCCCTACACCTCCCCCCTCACTCCCATCCAAGGCCCCAAAAAGACTTTCCACATTAAGCAGATGTTCACCTGCACATCTGCTAATGTGGTAAATGGCATCCACTGTTCCCATTGTGGCCTCCTCTACATCGGGGAAACCAAGCGGAGGCTTGGGGACCGCTTTGCAGAACACCTACGCTCGGTTCGCACTAAACAACTGTACCTCCCAGTCGCGAACCATTTCAACTCCCCCTCCCATTCCTCAGACGACATGTCCATCCTGGGCCTCCTGCAGTTCCACAACGATGCTATCTGAAGGTTGCAGGAACAGCAACTCATATTCCGCTTGGGAACCCTGCAGCCCAATGGTA
>NC_063333.1:52883106-52883338 GCF_021869965.1 Rhincodon typus | reverse complement strand
GCCCCACCCCCATCTCCTACCTACTAACCTCATCCCGTCCCCTTGACCTGTCCGTCCTACCTGGACTGACCTATCTCCTCCTTACCTCCCCACCTACACTCACCTCTACTGGCTCCATCCCCGCCTCTTTTACCTGTCTGTTTCCTCTCCACCTATCTTCTCCTCTATCCATCTTCTATCCGCCTCCCCCGCTCTCCCTATTTATTTCAGAACCCCCTTCCCCTCCCCCATT
>NC_063333.1:52865813-52883096 GCF_021869965.1 Rhincodon typus | reverse complement strand
ATGCTGCTTGGCCTGCTGTGTTCATCCAGCTCTACACCTTGTTAACTCAGATTCTCCAGCATCTGCAGTTCCTGCTATCTCTCAAGCAGAACCTTTAATTATTTTTAAGGCAGAGGTAGATGGATTCTTGATTCCCAAAGGTAGGAAATATTATAGGGTATATACAGGAATATAGAGTTGAGGTTAAAATCAGATTAGCCATGGTCTTATTGAATGGCAAAGCAGCCTCAAAGGGCCACGTGGCCATACGCTTGTTCCTTGTTTTTATGTTTGTAATCAAGCCATAAAATGTAACAGTGGATTTCTTCCAGCATTTGTCCTGTAATAAAACAATAAATTCAGGATTTTATTTTATCTGAAGCAATATGGCAAATCTCGATTGACATTAGAAATGCAACTCCAGATTAAACTATAGCTAATTGTTAAAAAATACTTCAATGCTACAAATCCAATTAGTGGTTTCCAAGCGGTAATTTTTTTTATTCAACCATGGGACATAGTCATCATTGGCTGGTCCAGCAACAATTGCCCTTCTTGTTACCCTTGAGAAGGTGATGGTGGGCTACCTTCTTGAACTGCTGGAGTTCATGTGCTATTGGGAGAACCATAATGAAGGGAATTCCAAGATTTTGACCCAGTGACAGTGAAGAAACAGCGATATATTTCCTAGTCTGTATGGTGAGTGGCTTGGACGGGAATTTGCTGGTAGTGGCGTTCCAATGTATCTGCTGCCTTTGTCCTTTGAGAAGAAAATGGTTGTGGGATTGGAAGGTGCGGTCTAATTTGTAGACATTTTCTGTAAAGCATGATTTTGTAATAACATCTGTGTACAATTTTATAAAAGACCATAGCTGGAATCTTCTGTATAGCCTTAGTCTCCTTATATAAGGATGGATGTACTAGCCATGGAGTAAATACAACAAAGTTTCTGTAGATTCATCCTGGGATGAAGGGCTTGTCCAATGAGAAGGGGTGATTAAAGTAGGCTAATGTTGCTGAAATTAAGAAGAATAGGAGGTGATATGAGATGAAACATATAAAATACTGATGAGTTTGTCAACGTAGACACCAGAAAGATGTTCTAAACTCTCTTTCGTTACCATCTTGCGAGAAGATACTTCCTATTAACTTTTTTCTCCCTGCACACACTTTAAAAGGGCAGATGGTTCGAGTACACACAAAGTATATTCCCTATAATGGAAAGGGTAAGACATTCAAATATGGGATGACAGAGGAGGTAGAAATTAACGTTTGAAAGAAAATGTTTATGACAGGTGTAAGGCGCTATGAGAAAAGATTAGCAGCTAACGTAAAGAAAGATCTCAAATTCTCCCAACTATGTATAAATTTTAAGAGAGTGATTAAAGGAGGACAAGGGCAAGTCAGAGATCCAAAGGGGAATTTACACATGGAGGCGGGGGTTAAATGAATATGTTGCATCTGTCTTTACAAAAAAGGAGTATGCTGCTCAGACCATGACGACAGAGGAAGAAACTCTGTCGTTAGAGTCAATAAATGTGGAGCTGGAAAAGCACAGCTGGTCAGACAGCATCCGAGGAACAGAAAAGTCAACTTTTCGGGGTGAAACCCTTCGTCAGGACTGGGGAGGGGGAGGGGAGCCCAGAAATAAACGGGGGGGGGGGGGGGCGCCGGGGGGAGGGTAGATGAGATGGAAATAGGTGGATGCAGGTAGGAGGTTATTGTGGTAGGTCAGTGGGAAGGGTGGAGTGGATAGTTGAGTAGGAAGATGGACAGATTGGGGGAGGAGAGATTTTGAAGCTGGTGAAGTCAATATTCAGGCCATTGGGCTGTAAGCGCCCAACGCGAAATATGAGCTGTCATCCCTCCGGTTTACGTTTGACCTCACTCTGACAGTAGAGTAGAAAGTCAGGTTGCTTGGTGCATGCAGAGTGCAGATGCTCTGCAAACCAGTCCCCGAGTCTGCGTTTGATCTCCCTGATATAGAGGAGACCACATCGGGAGCAACGGATACAGTGTTCCTCATGTCCAATTCTATCCCTATCTTACCACCCATCATTCCCGTAACAACTCACACTCGGCAGATAAGTCGCACCTATGCCATTTTTAAAAGATCTCTATACACCTAGATGAACAGTGCTATTCTGAAGCTGCACTGCTTGGTTAAAGATGTTTTCTGAAGATATCTGCGAAGGTCACAGTGGCACATCAGTTCTTTGACAACGACCTGGAGGTCCTTGCAAAGGTACTGCAAAGGAGGGTCCTCTTCCCGGAAGACCAGCAGAGGAAACCACACCACCAAACCTTGGCAGCCCAGACCAAGGTTATCACCAGGGTGAGTACCACTTCCACGATGCAGAGAAATCGTCAGCAGAGCCAGGTTACATGCCATACTCTTCTGTACGACGTCACACTCACTCTACCAATGCTCCTGCACCCACCTCCCACCAAGGCTCATTTTCTGCCACTCTCACTATTGCTTACAGCTTCTTCCCTCACTTAGTCTCACAGCTCTCAAACATCACTAACCCTGCAAACCCTCTGTGCTGCCTACTCACTCCCTCAGAACATCTCATCACCTTTTGCTCACCTGCGCCAGCACTAACAGCCTTTCCACCCACTTTCAATTCCTCCTTTCATAACCCATAACAGGGCAGAAAAAGTCAGGATGCATGGAGGAATGCCTGACATTAGGTTCATCACCACCTACAGGAGAGTACCCTCAGCATCACAGGAGAAGACCAGGACTGCATCTGCAGGGATGCCATGTGCCACCAACCAAGTAAGTCTTCATTGTACTGCAACTTGCTCAATAATGTCATGGTCAGTCTGATTCATTGTACAACATTTATAGCCATTGGCTGGAATGGCTTCCCCATTCTTTGGCCATGCAAGTACCACCAGCATCCCCACCATGACTATGGTGAAATAGCCGAGTTTCCCAGAAGCCACCATTTCAACTTCTGAGGATGAGGGTATTGAGACTCTGAAGAAGCATCGGAAAGGATCCCTCCTGTCTCCCCACACCAACGCAGATACTGACACCTTGGAGGGCATGTCAGGTTTAGAAAATTTGGGAACACATTCTGCTGAGCAACTCACTGCAACAGCACCATGGCTGGCCGAGGAGAAAATGCCCCAAGCCGCTGGCACTCAGAGTGCTGCCAAAGACCAACCACCTTGCTCAGCACCAGGCAGGAGAGCACCATCTGGTGCTGATAATCATGGACATCATCCACATGTACAAGGAGTAACGGGAGAGGCAGACAAGAATTTGGGAAGCAATGGCCCTCACTGCCCAAAAGCTGCAGCAACTCTGCAGGACATGCAACCATCTGGCTACCTCCATGGACAGGTTAATGGCTGCCTTGAAGTGCCAGGCACAGCACCCTGAAAGGCTCTGAAGAGGTGCACGCACCTGTACTGCATCACCCCTGCCAGTGGTCCTCAATAAAGGTGGCGTGGCACCAAGGGTCAGGAAACCTGGCAAGCAGTCCACATATCCCTTCCTCACAAGGAGACCGGGCGTTGCCAGAAAACACCAACCAAGGGAGAATCCACACAAAGATCCCTCAGAAATCTCCACTCAAGACACTCTAAAGATGACTGGGCCCCCCTACCTTCAGCCTACCTGCCTCCCTTATATCATTGGAAGTTCACACTGAGGAAACTCCATTTGCTTCTCACAAGAAGACCTTTGGCATGTTGGACCATCCAGACACAAGCATCTTCTAGGTCGCCATTTCCAGAGCCAACAGGATCCATTGCTGAGCTGGTTCCTTCATCTCTGCTGCAGAATCAGGGAGTATTTTAAAATGTAATGGGAAGGAGAAGAAGAAAAAAATTAGTTGAGGGCCCTTTGGTGCCACATGTGACAATGCACTATACATTATTTGGCATCTTTCTATAAATGGCACTGTTTCGACTGTACATCTGATATTTGTCTCTCTCCCTAGCACTGAATGTAACTTTTCTAGTATGAGACATAACTTCATGGTCGCACAGATGTATGTGCTGAGACCCGGCTGCAGCATCTGGAAGCAAGAGAAGCAAGGCTTTTACAGGGTTATGAATTATGGTGACATCATTGCCCATCTTCTACATATCCCTATTCTTTCCCTGACCTCTGTGTCCAAGACTGTTTGTGCTGATGAGTTGGCCAGTAATGTCTGGGGCAAGGAGGTGCTCTGTGAACAGGGGGCATTAGGACAACTAGGGCTGAGGGATCTTGCATGTCTGTGTATAATGTTGCCTCCTTTGAAACATCTAATTCCCTCTGCACCTCAGATTCCACTCAATCAGACTCCCCGAATGATCAGAAACATACCTTTCCACGAAGTATATCTGGCGCAATGCTTGGTTTTATTAAAAAATGTTTTACTTCAAGATGTTTAAATTTGAAACTTTCTTTTGGACTATTCATCTAAATTTGAATTATTGTCCATCATCCAGAATTTGCCATTCTTACATGAACCTGTTTTTTGTCTCTTCATTTAAGAATTCACTCAGAAACATACTAGCAAATCAATTGGACTCAAAACAGGGAACATTTTAATTGCCAAGGAGAAGTGCATTTAATTGTAAGGATGTAAGGGAGTGGAATGGTTAATACTGAGGAATGCCATACACACCCCTCCATAATGATGTCTTACAGACCCATGTGGCTAATAGCTTAGGAGCTGAAAGGGATATGATCTGAAGCTCAAATCCCCTCCATAGTCTTTGTAACAATGTCAGTTATATCATTGTGACTTGTACTTAGTTGACATGTAACAAATATTGTGTAGCAAATGGTTTTTCTTCTTCCACACCAGTCTAAATGAGCCCTGTAGATCCCTACCCTAAAAGAGGAAGGCGGCAATAAACTTACTTTGTGGTGATAAGTAGTGCCTCATACAACATGTTCTGAAGAAGGGTCACTGGACCTGACGCATTTACTCTGCTTTCTCTCCACAGATGCTGCCAGACCTGCTGAGTTTCTCCAGCAATTTCAATTTTTGTTTCAGATTTCCAGCATCCAACGATCTTTTGTTTTATTATACAGCACAGTGGTCATTGGTCAGCACAGATGATTGCTGATGCAACAGGTGGAAAGCGAATTCCCCTGAAATTAACAATAATTTAGGAACCCAACAGAAACCCTTTTTGTACTAGTTTTTACTGGTATAGGTTTGAAGACAAACAGAAGCTTTGACCTGAAAGTCGCCAAGATACAAAAAACTAAAATCTTTTGTAAGCCTCAATTCTGGACTTAACAGCCAGGATAACTTGTTTCCAACCTGTTTTGAAAATCTAAATGTTGGTGAATCTTCATAATACATAGAGTGCACTCTTTTAATTAAAAATCATTTGATAAAATGGACAAGTCATCCTGATGGCCCTCCCTAATTGGTCAAAGCAAACTAGTGGCAGAACATGAATTCCATGGCTTTAAGTTTCCAACCTAAAAATGGTCATGCCAGCATGTACCAAGTTTATAAAATTCTGCCACAATACTCCAATGATGTAGAAAGCATTACTAAATTTATTAAATATTGAGGAATTTTAAAGTGTTGTCTTGAAAAATTAATTTGTCAAACATAGCATGGTAATTTGCTAATTAAATTGATTCCTTCCACATAATAAATGTATTGTTTTTCTAGCAAAGCTACCTCAGAAAAATGTTAAACACTTGCAGAAGCTGGGCTGAAATGGAGCAGACAAGTCTTAAAAAATGGTTGCAATGAAATGGAGGTTATGACTCCATTTCAGCCATTGCCAGTTCATCCCAAGACTGAGGGAGCATACAGGCCTTCAACTTCACCTGCATCTAATATGAAATCAATAAATGATGTTGTGGTCTTATTAAAAGTCTGTCTTCAACAACCTTCTGAATTTTGATTCCCTTTGTTATCTTGGGCCCTTATGATACAGTGGCAGGCTTTGGCCCACATTCATAGGAACGTGTAGGGACATAGGAACAAGCGAGGACCATTCAGTCTCTCAAGCCTGCTGCACCATTCAACGAGATCATGGCTGATCCGGTCATAACTCTATATACCTACCTTTTGCCCATATCCCTTAATAGCTATCCTTTAAAAAAAACTTTATATCAGATTTAAAATTAACTGATCCTGCATCCACTGAGCGTTGATAAGTTAGTGCAGATATTGAAAACTTATATATGGTACACACTACAACCACCGAGTGGGGTGGTGGAAGGGGTGAATGTTTAATACAGATCAAATGAGCTGTTTTGTCCAGTATATATTAAAGTTCTTGAATGTTTTTGTCAGTGTGACTCAATGGGCTGAATGGCCTCTATCTGCACTGTAGGGGTTCTATGATTCTGAAGTAGAAACACAGAAATGGCAAAAGGGATTTTTTTTTAGCTGTTTCTTCAAGAATTCAGTCAACCTTCAGCTAAAGGTACAATGGGTGCTTAGGGCACTGTCCAGAAACTCCAGGTGCATACAAAGTCATTGAGATGTACAGCATGGAAACAGACCCTTCAGTCCAGCTCGGCCATGCCGGCCAGATATCATAAATAAATCTAGTTTCATTTGCCAGCATTTGGCTCATATCCCTCTAAACCCTTCCTATTCATATTGCCCATCCAGATGCCTTTTAAATGTTGTAATTGGCACAGCCTCCACCACTTCCTCTGGCAGCTCATTCCATACACGCACCACCCTCGCGTGTAAACGTTGCCCCTTAGGTCCCTTTTAAATCTTTCCCCTCTCACCCTAAACCTATGCTCTCTAGTTTTTGACTCCCCTACCCTGGGAAAAAGATCTTGTCTATTTACCCTATTCATGCCCCTCATGATTTTATACACCTCTCTACAATCACCCCTCAGCCTCCAACACTCCAAGGAAAATAGCCCCAGTCTATTCAGCCTGTCTCTATGGTTCAAACCCTCCAACCCTGGCAGCATGCTTGTAAATCTTTTCTGAACCCTTTCAAGTTTCGTAATGTCCCTCCTATAGCAGGGAGACCAGAACTGCACACGGTATTCCAATGTAGCCTAACCAATGCCCTCTACAGCCACATCATGACCTCCCAACTCCTTTAGTCAAGGCACTGACCAATAAAGGCAAGTGTACCAAACATCTTCACTATCCTGTCTACCTGCAACTTCATTTTCAAGGAACTATGAACCTTTTACTCAGCAACACTCGTATTGACCTCACCATTGAGTTTATAAGTCTTGCCCTGATTTGCCTTTCCAAAATGCAGCATCTTGTTTAATAATAAATTTCTGTATTTTGTGAGATAGCAAAATGGCTGCAGGATTTTGAAAAGGTACTTGAAGAAATTTAATTAATTTCACCTCCACTGTTTTTGGTAGGATTTACTCACTGTTTATTGTTGACATTTTAACATTTCAGTCAAGAGATTTTCTATTGGAAACAATCAGTTGTATTATGTTGCTGTTTTATAAATATGAAATTTGATTCAATAATGTACAAATTTGATACAGAAGTATAATACAACAATATATGTATGTATCTATATATTGTATAATATGAGATGTATGAACTGTGACCCTCAAAATGTTAGAGGGAAATATACGTATCAATGTATATGACATGTCAAATGCAATATTTTTATACTTTTGTAGATTTCTCATGACATTGTTTAAGTGATTCATGAGATATTTTGCTGTTCGTCAAGAGGAGTTTTATACCATGTAATGGAGGAATTAACCCACAATGGGTTTAAAATACTTTTTTCAATCTGTCTAAGGATGAAGAACGTTTCCATCTGATAATATAACAACTGCACATACAATCAGAACATGCAACATTTACCAGCAATTTAATTGCAAATCAGATTTTACACAGCAAATAAAATGTTTGATGACTGTAGTTGTATTATAGATCCTCACAACAGCTCAACCTGATGAAAGATATTTTGGGTAGATTTGCTACCACCATCCCCTTTTCTGACCTACAAGGTCTTGGTCTAGTTTGGTAGAGGAAAGCCACTTGCTTGTCACACAAGAACAGACATTTGTCTTAAACATAGTGCTATATTTAAGTCAAAGTTACATTGGGATGGTTCTCTTTTTAACAACATTCTGGATCTCTGAACCAGGAAATTTCTTTTTGACCGTGTCCTGAATTTGTGAACATCAGTAATCCCATCTCAGTGGTGGCATCCATGGAGTTATATGCCCCACATCTTCAGTTTGCCTAAATAGATGTTTATTATCAATCTAATGGAAAAGCTGTGCAAAAGTGTGTAGCCTTTTGAAATCTTATAACTTGTTTGTTACGTTGACTACTTTCAGTTATTCTGAGTGATTGCATCATTGATACAACTGCCATGTTGACTCCCTCGTCATACTATTTGAGGATATCTTCTTCCTTGACACCTTTGATACTGATACTACAGATTCTGCTGAGAAAGATTGGTGAAGAAACAAACATGACAAGTTATAATGGGGAACAAAGAGAAGTTCACCAATTAAATACAATTCCAGAACAGAAATTGCTGGTGAAACTCAGCAGGTCTGGCAGCGTCTGTGGAGACAAGAGACCCCTCTGACAATACTAGCAAATTATTTTTCTCTACCACATCAGACCAAATGAATCGTGTAGATCCCTACGCTAAAAGAGGAAAGTGGCAATAAATGTACCTTGTGGTAATCAATTGTATAGACTGCCTCAAACAACTTGTTCTGAAGAACGCTCACAGGACCCAACACTCTGCTTTTTCTCCACTGATGCTGCCAGACTTGCCAAGTTTTTCCAGCAATTTCTGTTTTTGTTTCTGATTTCCAGCATCCGCGGCTCTTTCAGTTTTTGTCAAGAAAGTAAAGACTGATTCTACAACCAAATTTTGAATGATGAGATGAAAATATTGCACAAGTAGTGAGAGGTTTATTTGCATGCCATCAGTACTGCATGAATCTGCTTCATTAATATTGAGATTCACATTCTCCCGTCAACAGAAGATAGATACTGAGAATGCCAAACATGAAAGTCAGAGTGGGTATTTGGTTTCTCCAGCTTGTAGCTTTCTTCTCCAGTCATCAACACTTCAGGTCACCCTGTACAGTCAGTGACTGCCCACACCTCATGTATATGAAAGTTGGCATTCGACATATGGCAGCCTCACCACAACATCGTGGACCATCTTGTACACACGATACAATTCTTCGCTTCATTCCACAGCTTTGAACGTATCAAGATCTTGTATTGTAATGCTTCTGCCAGCACACTTTGCACGCAGCGACAAGCACCCACCTCATGCATTCAACCAGGGTACATCTCAGGACTCCCGGTTTGCTTACTTTTTAGTCACTCAGTTTACACTTACTTGGATGCTCACAGACTTTCCTTGTCCTTCTATGCACTGTTCCCTCATTCAGAACTTACAGCCTCATAGTATTTGTGTCTTATTTTGCCTTTTATTGCAGACACAAAACCAGGCACCATGACATAATTGACGGCAGTGATCAGTGAAAGGGATGGAAGTATTACTGTAAGCACCATGCCTCATCGATGTTAATCTGCACCATGTGCCAGCAGGTTATGTGGCAAATAGTTGACATACAGAACGATCTGGGCATACAGGACCACACATCCCTGAAAGTGGCGAAACAGGTGGATAAGGTGTTCAAGAAGGCATACAGCACGATTGACTTCATCAGTTGGGGCATCGAATATAAAAGTTGACAAATTATGTTACAGCTGCAGAAAACTTTAGTTGGACCACATTTGGAATACTGCGTGCAGTTCTGCTCGCCACACTGCCAGAATGATGAGAATGCTTTGGAGAGGTTGCAGAGACGTTTACCAAGATGTTGCCTAGTCTGTAGGGTTTTATTTATGAGGAGAGGTTGAATAAACTCAGATTGACTTCATTGGAAAGACGGAGGCTGAGGGGTGAGCTGATAGAGATCTACAAAATTATGAGAGGCATAGATAGGGTGGATAGAGACTTTTACCATGGTGGAAAATTCAACTTCACAAGAGGGCACAGGATCAACGTGAGAGGGGGGAAAGTCTAAGGGAAAATTTTTCACACAGAGGAGAACACACTGCCAGTCAAGGTGGTGGAAGAAGGCACGTTAGCAATGTTTAAGGCATATCTTGATAGATACAGGAATATGAGGCAAATAGAGGGATAGATGCCCTGCGTGGGCAATAAGTAGCGGGTCTAAATAAGGATTAGAATTGGCGCAGGTTTAGCAGGCCAAATCTGTGGACCTGTACGCCCAGAGCCCTCTGTATGTCAATGCACCTAAGGATTCTGCCATTTATTCTATAATTTGCACCTGAATTTGACATTCCAAAATGCATCACTTCGTATTTGTCCGGATTTCATCCTGAATTCTTCCGTAGTGTTAAATATTGGATTTCCTGTCATTTCTGCAGCATCAGTAGTCTCATAACTTCCATCTTCTATTAGCCCTTAACTTTTAAGTTCTAAATTGCCCCTTTATCACTTAATTATGCCATCACAACCCTCTGAGATCTGCAACCCAATTTTAAATCACTCTGTAGCCCTTAATTTCCCTTGTTGTAGTCATGTCTCTCATTATGATGGTTACACTCAATTCAAACTTACTTCACTTACTTCTAGCTTTTTCAGCCTGTAACTGTGCCTTTGTTTAAAGTTTGTCCCTTTCCCACCAGGGATTTCAGGTTTATTCATGGAGCCACCAGTGTTGATCTGCTGTCTGGCTGAACCACGACTCAGGACAACTTCCATAGATCATCAGCGACAAAGTAGATCTCCAACTGCCAAATTTATGATCTTTGTTCCAGCTCTATGGCTGTAAACTCTGCCTTAGTTAGAAGTGATCTTTCTCTTGAAATTAAAAAAAAGAAATTGTTCGGTGGATTTATTTCTAGTTTCCAATATGTGAAATATTTTGTTTCCTGAATATCTGCCTCGCTCTAGGCAGGTTTTCTGTCATGCACAGGAACAGGTTCATGTGGGCCCCTTTAAACAGCAGCTGCATTTGTTAAGAACTACAAGTATATATTATTTTATTTTCCCTACACTTCAGTATCTTCCAGTTGCCAGACCTATTTATGAAAATTGAATAAAGCCAGCCATGAAAAATCCAGTGTGATTGGCTTATCTGGGTAGTGTGGAATGTATCCTTACAATTCACCTGTTCTGCTGCTTTCTATTCATTCATGGGATGAGGACATCGCTGGCCAGGCAGCATTTATTGCCCATCCCTAATTGAGTGTCAACCACAGTGCTGCAATCTGGAGTCACATGTGGGCCAGACCAGGTAAGGATGGCAGTTTACTTTCCTAAAGGACATTAGTGAAACAGATGGGTTTTTCCCCAACAATCAGCAATGGATTTATGGTCATCATTAGATTCTTAATTCCAGACATTTAGTGAATTCAAATTCCACCATCTTCTGTGGCAGGATTTGAACACGGGTCCCTCGAACATTTTCTAGTTCTCTGGATTAACAATGCAGTGATAATACCACTAGGCCATTCCCTCCCCTGTACTTCTTCAGGGATTGGATTAGAAATTTGCCCTGTTGTTCAAATCATCATCGGTAACTCTTCATAAATCTCACAATTCATAATAATAGCACCTTCCAGATTCTCAAAGCAAAATAAATCAACTTTTGCTTCCTAATCTAAAGTATGTTGTTTTATGTCAGGTGGTCCACCACCTCATCAATAATATACCACATTTGAGTTTTGTCTTTAAACACAAAGATGCTGGTGATTGCCTCAAAGTCAGACGACACCTTGATTTTAAAATCATCATCTTGTTTTGAAGTCATCATAAGGCCTCATCCATCCATATTTCTTAATTTCTGGAGGCAAAGCTCTTCCTGATACCTGCACTCCCCTAATTTTCATCTCTTGAGTGTATAATCACTCCATTACTTGTCAGTGCAACTTCAGTTGTCTTGGCCCAGGCTCTCTATATACCTTCACCTCTCCATCTTGCTGTATCCTTTTAAGACACTTTTAAAACCTATCACTTGGCCAAGTTTTTGTTCATCTAACCTAATATCTTTAATATACTTGGTCCCATATTTTGTTGTACATTTATTTTGTTTAATATGAAATAGGAGCAGAAGTAGACCCTTTGAGCCTGTTCCTGATTCAATAATATCATGGATAATCTGTTTGAATTTTGAATTCCGTATTCCTGTCTACCCCAATAATCTTTGATTAGCTTGCCTAACAACAATCGATCTACTTCAGCCTTATCAAGACCATTCAGGACCTTATACACTTCAATCAAGTCACCCTTCACTCTTCTAAACTTCCAGTGGAAACAAGTCTAGATTGTCCAGTATATCCTTATAAGACAACATACAGAATCTAAGTATAAATCCAGTAAACCTCCTACATGCAATATTTGAGATTTGGCCTCTTTAATGTCTCGTCTAACTGAAGAATAACATCCTAACTTTAAATTTAATTCCTCGTAATAAACGATAGCACCCCTTTAGCCATCTTGATTACATTCTAACTTTTTAAGACTGATTCAGCAGAACTAACTTCATCTGTACTTCAAAATTCTGTAGTTATTTCCTTTTAAGTAATAGACTGCTTTTCATTCTTCCTGCTAAAGTGAACAATTTCAACTTTTGCCAAATTGTACTCCATCTGTCAGATTTTGTCCACTTAACCTATCTATATTTGTCTACAACTTCCTTATGTCTTTTTTCACAATATACTTTTCTAGTTACCTCGATGTCATCTGCAAATTTAGCTACCACACCTTCACTCCTCTCTGCCGAGTCATTGATGTTATTTGTAAAATGTTGAGGCCCCAGTACAGACCTCTGCAGGAATCCACTTGTCACATCCTGCCAATCAAAGATCCATTAATGCATTTTCTCTGATTTCTGCCAGCTAATATTTTAACCCTGCACAATGTGCCTTTGTGATTTTTTGTAACATTAAAGATCCATAAGTGTTGTTGTTGTGATTCTGACAAGGTAATTTTCCAACGAAAATTACTTGTAGCAATGTTTTGTTTTCCTAACTTGGTAGGTATACATTTGAGTTAAAATTCAGGCGACGCTATTGCACTGCTGAAGTTGGAAGTCTAGCAGGCAAAAAAAATCCCCTGGCCTACCTTTATGGCTCAGTTCCAGATCCTAAGGACAGATCATTTACATAATATGGTTTTGCACACTTTCTGGTACTGCTGCTACTAGTCTGTCTTGGAGACTGAGTGGATGTTTTTGTTAGGTCCTTGGTCCTCTACTAATGAGGAAGTAAACAAACTGATGTGGCCTAAGATGTGAAATGCTGGTTCAGTGCTTCCTCGCATTGGAATCCTGTATTTAAATGATGATTAATCCCACTGGATTTATAGGAGAGTCCTTAGTTTTGGCAGATGTACCTTCTATAATGATTTTGTGATGGAGGAATTGGTAGAAGAATGATCACCCCTCCATAATCAACTCCTTTTCCACTGGAAGTTAACATGGACCAAGTATGGGTCAGACAGATCTTGACACCATTTCCTGCTCTTATACTACCACATTGCTGGCTGTACCTCTGCTCCATAAATGAGAAAATGGTCTGGGAATTTGTTTGGCAACCTTCTAGGAATGCCTCCATTTCCATTTTTGAAAGAGAGTTAGAAAGGTAGAGGGAGGGCTCACACTCTTAAAATTTTTATGGTTGTTTTAATAGGATAGAAACCTGGGAGGACAGGTCCCATTTCAAATTCCTCCAGTATACATTACTGTAGGTTCAAGTAGGAGAGGAAGTTCTAAGATCAGATCAGAACTGTAGAGGATCATTCCAACTTGAATGAACAGAATTGCAGAAAAAAAAATTAAAACACTTGAGGTGGAGCATGAGTTGGGTGGGGAGTTGCAAACAGCAGAACGTATATAGACCTTGTTTCCTTTTCACATTTCTTTTTTTGAATCAAATTTACAGAAATTTGTTTTTCACCTTGGAAATCGTGCCATGGTTAAAAAAAACATTTTTGTACGTGTGGGAGAATGCATTGCACTTTGGCAAAAGGACTTTGTAACTCCTATCACACTGTTATCTGTGACACAACAGTTCAAGTGAAACCCAAGCACAGCCTGGAGGAAAACACCTGACACAAAATCATGCAAATTCAGCACATTGTTTGCTGATATTCAGCTGAATTCATTACCAATGGGCAAAACAAGCAATGTTGGATGAGATTTTCCTTTGTAAGGGAAATGTCACTTTATAAATGAAATTTACATGTCCCAGATGAAATAATTTGATTGCACTGGTCTGGAAGTGTACTTCTTAAAAAGGCCTGCCAAGAGCAGTTAGATGTCTTCTGCCAAGTTTCATCGCAGGACATAACTGTATTAAAACTGAGATACTAGAAACTTATTTATTAGAAAGCAAGAAATTCGACTACGCTTTCCTCCAGTGCAGCTCAAGGACCAAATAGGTTGCTGTCACACAGATGGCTGACTGTGCCTATATGGAGAACTGGTTACAGTTATATACATGTCTGACTGGTATCTATCACTAGCCAACCACAGAGAACTGGATGAATTAATCACTTGTCCAAATCTGTAATACATCCTGCCACTTCTCCTGCTTCAATGCATGGTCCCCCTCATCCCACCCACCCCACCCCACCACTTAGCTCCAGATTCAAAAACAACATGTTGATTGATCAGACCTCAAGTTGAGAACCAACACTTGTAAAAGACACTTCCGTCCTTTGTGTTCAAGGGATGGATAAGGTTGGGCAAACCTCCCAACCACCAGTTCCCCCACTAGTAGAAGATCCTACAATAGAAGTAGGAGAGCCTACAAGATTAATCTACAGTTCCTGGAGACTTAAGTAAAACATTGGAAGCTTGGCAACTTATTCCTCAAAATGCGATTTTGATAGTTGGTCATTACAGGACCTGGAGCTAGTTCTTTTGATTAATCCATGGAACAGACAAGAATGTTAGTTAGAATGCTAGTTCAGAAACTCTCCATCAAACTCATATCTAAACAGGAATTTAGGATGAACACTTCATAACTGTTTGCATTTTTCAAATATTTCAATGACACAGATGCTCTGCTTACACGATAAGGCATCAAAGGGGAGCAAATCTTTGAACAAAGCTAGTGGGAAATCACTATAGTTTTAGGCTATTAAACATTTTGATCCGGCCATAATTGTAATCTTGAGGCCTGGCAACAAAGGTGGAGTGGATCAAGGTGAATCTGAAGGCTTCACTGAAACTCAGGATGAACGATGTAAGTTTTGTCATTTATGTCAAATATTCTCAGACATTCCTGTCACCACCAAGATACACAATGTTAAGTTGTTACCTCTGTATGTATTGCAGTTTCACTTTGTTATCTGCTGTAGTATAGTAAGCTTTCAAAGGGCTGAGAGGTGTTGAGTGGGTGTGTGGGATATCTTTGTGGCAATACTTATCTGAAGTTGGTTTACGGCAGATAGTCTTGCTTATCTTGTAAAATTTGTAAACCTCTTGTCAACTTGAAACCGGGGGAAACAAACACATACCACACAAATGCCAGCCAATGACCATCTCCAACAAGAGATAATTTAACAACTGCCATTCAATTGTATTACTGCTAATGAATCCTTTGGGTTATAGAATATGGTTGTGGTTGCTAAGATTAGTCATTTTAGGATATCTCTGCAGGAGTTCCTAGGGGTAGCATCCAAGGACCAACTATCTTCAGCTGCTTCACCAATCTTCCCTCCAACATAAGGTCAGAAGTGGAGAAATTGACCAATAATTGCACATGTTCAGCACCATTTGTGACTCCTCAGATACTGGCGTAGTCCATATCCAAATGCAGCAAGATATGGACAATAACCAAGCTTGGGCTGACAAGTGGCAAGTAACATTCACACCATACAAATACCAGGTTATGGTCATCTCCAATAAGAGACAATTTAATAACCGCTTCTTGACTTTCAGTTGCGTTACTATCACTGAATCCCCTATTATCAGCATCCTTGGCATTACCATTGAACTAGATGAACGAGAAAAGATGAACTAGACTTGCATTATAAATATGATGGCTAGAAGAGCAGCTCAGTGTCAAGGAATTCTGCAGTGTGTAACTCACTTCCTGACTCCGCAACCACTGTCCACCATCTACAAGGTACAAATTAGTAGTATGATAGAAAGCTCTTCCACTTGCCTGGACGAGTCCAGCTCCAGCCACTCTCAAGAAACTTGACATCAGGGCAAACACCTTGCTTGATTGGCACCACATCCACAAACGTTCAGTCACCCCATCACCAACACTCAGTAGTGGTATGTGCCATCTGCAAAAATTCACCAAAGATCCTTAGACTGTACCTTCCAAACTCACAACCAGTACCATCTAGAAAGACAAGGGCAACAAATATATGGGAACACCACCACCTGCACATGTCCCTCTGAAATGCTCATCATCCTGACTTTGAAAAATATCACTCTGCCTTCAGTCTCAGTTGGTCAAAATCCTGGAATTCCCGCCTTAGTGACGTTATGGGTTTACCTACAGCGCGTGGACTGCAGTGGTTTGCGAAGGCAGCTCACCACCTTCTCAAGGGCATCTAAGGAGAAGCAATAAACAGTGACCTAGCCAGTGATACCCATGCCCACAGTAAATTTTAAAAAAAAAACAGCATTCCATGAGCACCAGCTGCTGCCATGGAATGTTATCTGTTTGGAAGATGATAAACAGAATTATCCTGCTCAACAGATAGTTCAGTAAACAGGTTGACCACTGTAAATAGATAATAGAACCTATCGTGGAAAAGTCCAGTAGAACCAGACATATGCAAGGAAAGGCCTGCAGAACTCCCACCTCAACCTTTCACAAAGGAAGACCTCCCAAATCTTCTCATTCAAGAAAGTTGAAGATGATGCTGGAATTACAAACTTCAGACAACGTCGTAGTATTTGCTACCAATGTACTGAACAAGATGTGGTAGTTTAGAAGGTAAGATCAACTAATACTTCCAGTGGCATAAATGTTACATCATTTGTGTTCACAGAAATCATAGTCTTAAAAAGGCCATCATTCATTTACTATTTGCATTCAGATATGATAATCAATTTATGCTGTAATGTTTTGCAAAATGAGTACCCTTAAAGCATTAATTTTCTTTCAAAAGCAGGACTATGTGCCACTACAACAAGGCAATATGTCAAAAATGCCAACCAAAAAGTAGCAAAGGACAAAACATTATTAGGATAATTGAGAGAAAGTAGAAACTGCCGATGCTGGAGAATCTGCGATAACAAGGTGTAGAGCTGGATGAACACAGCAAGCCAAGCAGCATCATTTCCTTCTCCTCTGATGCTGCTTGGCCTGCTGTGTTCATCCAGCTCTACAC
>NC_063333.1:52764378-52860813 GCF_021869965.1 Rhincodon typus | reverse complement strand
CTAACAGTCTCCATTAACAACTATTCACCCTCCCAGCCTGATCGTT
Organism: Rhincodon typus; assembly: GCF_021869965.1. Taxonomy (NCBI): domain Eukaryota; kingdom Metazoa; phylum Chordata; class Chondrichthyes; order Orectolobiformes; family Rhincodontidae; genus Rhincodon; species Rhincodon typus. Next base: position 52,860,767 of record NC_063333.1, on the reverse strand, counting down.
AGCAACTCCTCTGTCTGTCCAACTGTCTTTCTCTCTCTTTGGGCTCTATCCTATCGTTTACTCCCTACCCCCCCCACCTCCCTATTTTCTGCATATAAACTGACGTTTTCCCAGCCACCATCAGTTCTGAGGAAGTGTCACTGGACCCGAAACGTTAACTCTGTTTTCTCCTCCATAGATGCTGCCAGACCCGCTGAGTTTTTCCAGCAACTTTGTTTTTGTTCCTGATTTACAGCATCGGCAGTTCTTTTGGTTTTTATTTAGGAAATATTGCATGTTTTGGATATTTATTAAAAAACTGTATTCAGCAGGTCAGGAAACTTTCCAACCCAAGTTGTAAGTCTTGACAGCCAAAATCTGTCCACAAGTGTGTATACCCTCCAAAACGTGGAAAATAACTTCTCAAGTGCTGTGAAGCAAACCCTCACATAACCTGCAACAAAGCAACCATGTTTTCCTGCCATTTTTATCTTTGTCAATTTCTGTTTATTCTCCTTTTGCCTTAAGTGAATAGCTCCAGGAAGTATGGTAAACATGCAGAGTCAAGTTGAACTGCAAAACTCATGATAATATTGCTGCAATTGAATCATTATAGATTGAAATTGACATCCTTCCTCTTCTGACAGGTTTATGCGCATCCAGCCTAAACTAATGCAGTGAAATGCTGAGGGCAGCAGGTTGAGGCCAACGTTCTGATGCATTCGGTTTGTCTGATTCATTCCTTCCACAGTGAAACCCAAATGTTCATGTTAAAACTTCCCCATTTTCACAGAGGAAAATTGGTTGTATTTCTGTTCAAACTATTTTTCACAAAGGTGGGAAACTTCTTTTTAATTTCTAAGCATACAACTTCATGGTCTGGTCACGACAGATTAAATCCAATTCTTTGAGAAGTTAGCAAAATATTTTCCACCACTGGCTGATATATTTTGACAATTGAGGCACTGAATGTGCAATAGGAGGTAGGTTGTTCATAATTTTGCAATGTACACTTTCTGCTGTCCTTAAGAACTCTACACCAGAAATAAAGATGCCAGGAAAAACTCGTGGAAGAATTAGAAATCTCAAAAAGTCAGCCTACTTCTTTCAACCAGCAGTTTCTGAGTTTTATAAGCACTGCATCTGGAATATTTCATTTATTTTTGTTCGATAATATGAATAAACTGTTTTGGAAGTTGGTATGACTTAGTCCTGCCTCTGAGCTGAAAGGCACCAGGTTCAAGTCCCACTCTGGAACTTGTTGACCATGGAAAAGCACAACCACTGGTACGGTAAGCCACCATGCATCAGTGCCAGATAAGTGGAGAGAGTTAGTGACAGGAAGGGTTTTGGGTTATAAAACCACGTATCAACTCAAAAATGATGATTAATGTAAAGAATGATCAAGCGGCATTGGGTTCACAGAGTCCATGAGGGATAGTTTTGTAGCGCAATATGTCATGGATCAACTAGGGAGCAGACTATCTTGGATCTGGAAGTGGGTAATGAGGCAGGTTTAATCGTCATAAAAGTCAGTGATAGTTCCAAAATTATGATAAATTCAGAATCCAACGAAGGAAAACTGAAAAGGTAATAAAGAAAGTAAACTACGAGGGCAAACTAGCAAGAAATATAAAAACTGGCAACACGAGCTTCTTTAAACATATGAAAAGGAAGAGAGAGGTCAAAATGAACACAGGTCCCTTAGAAAATGTATTTCGGATGATAATTATCGGGAACAAGGAATACAGAGGGACTTGGGGCTACTTGTGCATGAAAGCTAACACATAGGTGGAGAACATAATCAGGAAGGCTAATGGAATGTTGGCCCTTATTTCCAGGGCATTAGATTATAAGAGTAGGGAAGTCTTACTCCAACTATCCAAGGTGCTGGTGAGGCCATATCTGGAGTACTGTGAGAAGTTTTGGTCCCCTTATTTAAAAAAAAATCATTGAAGGCAGTTCAGAGGAGGTTCACTAGGGTGATTCCCTTGCATGTTTATGACCAAAAATGGAGCAGACTGGAACTCTACTCATTGGAGTTTAGAAGAATGAGAGCTGATCTCATTGAACCATAAAGGATTCTTAAAGGGCTCGACAGTGTAAATGCTGAGAGGATGTTTCCCTTTGTGGGAGAGTCTAAGACCAGAGGACATAGTCTCAGAATAAAAGTTGCTAATTTAAGATTGATATGAAAAGGATTTCTTCTCTCATAGGGTTGTGAGTCTTTAGTACTCCTTACCACAGAGAGCTGTGGGGCAAAGTCCTTGTGTATATTTAAGGCGGAGCTAGATTCTTGATCAGTAGGCGAATCAAGGGTTATGTGGAAAGGGCAGGAAAATACATGTGAAAAATGCTGAATTAGCTGTGATCCTACTGAATGGCGAAGCAAGGTTGAGGGCCTAAAAGGTCTACTCCTATTTGTATTTTGTATCGTCTTATGGTGAGCCCATATAACATGGGAACTTCTGAAGGATGAAGAATGTAAATAAATCATTTCCTTATTCTGCATTTCTGTACTTAGTGGAGCCAAAATAATCATGTCAAAGTCATCTACAGCATTAATTAGATTTAGGTCAGCTGTGAGTCCTTTACAAAGTTCTGAATAGAGCAGCAATATCATTTTTTTAAAATTATCTTTGGAAGTATTGTCACGCACAACCAAATGGCTTTTCTCCCACCATAGAATCACATGTGGTACTTTATATGTGTTATCCACCATCAACAATTACCCATGTTTCCAATTAATCAAATTACTTGCAAAGCTTGGCAAGGGCAACCTTCCCCCAGCCCTTTTTGTATCTACATGTGTCTTACACACAACTTAATGTATTTTTTCCCACCATGACATCACCCGTGGCAACTTACACCTATTAAGCAAAAAGATCGAGTCATAGATTCATAGAGATATACAGCAAGAAACAGACCCTTTGGTCTAACTCGTCCATGCTGACCTGATATCCTAAATAAACATGGTCCTATTTGCCAGCCCTGTAAACCCCTCCTATTCATGTACCCATCCAGATGCCTTTTAAATGTTGTAATTGTACCTGCCTCCACCAATTCCTCTGGCAGTTCATTCCATACACGCAGCAACCTCTGCATGAAAATGTCGCCCCTTAGGTCCCTTTTAAATCTTTCCCCTCTCACCTTAAACCTCTAGCTTTGGACTCACCCACCTGAGGAAAAGACATCATCTATTTACTGTATCCATACCACTCATGATTTTATAAACCTCTATAAGTCGTCCCCCAGCCTCTGCACTCGAGGGAAAATAGCCCCACCTATTCAACCTCTCCCTATAGCTCATACCCTCCAACCCTGGCAACACCCTTGTAAATCTTTTTTTAACCCTTTCAAGTTTCACAATATCCTTCCTATAGCGGGGAGACCAGAACTGCACACTGTATTCTAATAGTGGCCTAACCAATGTCCTGTACAGCCACAACATGACCTCCCAACTCCAATATTCGTTCTAAGATTATTTGATGTTTATATGAAACTTTATTCAGCTGCACAAGTATCGTTTCCTGAACAGTGGTTACTTGAGTTTGTATCACTTTTGCCAAGGACTGGATTTTATGGAACGTCTGCACCGCAAACCCACACCCCCACCCTCAGTGCCCCCAGCTATGTAAATTAGAGGGGAGGTCACCCATGAGTGTGACTTCATGAGGCACCATGGGTCCTTTTTCCCTACCCCACCCTTGTTAAAACGTCAGAGGGTATGTGTCATTTAATAGGCTGAAGAGGCGACTTTTGCTCCTCCAGGACAGGAAATGCAGCTTCAGAAAATTGCCATTCAGTGAGATGCCTGGCAGCTCTGTGATCTCAGCAGTGTCAGACAGGAGCACTTGTCACATTTGGGATTACAGATAGTTCGCAGTGAAGCTTGTCACTGGAGCCATCTACCTAAGCACGTGGAGAGGGGGAAGGGTGGGTTTGAGTGGGGTGGGGGATACAAGGTGGATTCGTTCAGGCTGGTAAGGAAGCTGGGAGTTGGGGACTGGGTTTTAAAGGCTAGCAGCAGGGCAAGTAAGATGGAAAGTGTGATCTTGCGGACTCCATGGAACACAGGGGATCATCAAAGACAACTGTTATTTTCCCAACACCAATGAGCACAGCTAAAACTGTCAGGCATCTGTTTAGCATGGGTGACATAGTGATGGGAGGATGCAGGTTGAAACACTTAAGTGTCTTCAGGAGCCCAGGTGAGTCTAGGTTTGGGAGTCTCAGTGAGATGAGTGATGGAGGAGTGTAATGGAAGGCTATGTTTAAGAGGCTGCAAGAGTTTTAAGGGGTAAGATTTTTTATTATTCATTCACAGGATGAGGGCATCACTGGCTAGGCAGCATTTATTGCTCTTCCTAATTGCCCAGGGGGCAGTTATGAGTCAACCACATTGCTGTGGGTCTGGAGTCACATATAGGCCAGACCAGGTCAGGGTGGCAGTTTCCTTCCCTAAAGGACATTAGTGAACCAGATGGGTTTTTCCCGACAATCAGCAATGAATTCACGGTCATCATTAGACTCTTAATTCCAGATGTTTATTGAATTCAAATTCCACCATCTGTCATGGCGGGATTTGACCCCAGGTCCCCAGAACATCACCCGGTTCGCTGGATTAACAGTCCAGCTATAATACCACTGGGCCGGAGTTGCCTCCAATGGGTCCAAGAGATACACAAAGTTTACCTGCTTTCTCCTATTGTTAAATTTCAGACAGATCCGAGATGGGAATGTCGGCGGAGTTTGGAGTTAAAATTTTGAAATTTGTGTCTTTGTACAGATGTCTTCAGCTGTTATATATAAACGAATGCGGATGCTGGAAGTCTAAATAAAAACAGAAAGTTATGGAGGAATGCAGCAGTTCGTCAGAGAGAGAAACAAAGGTAATGTTTCAAGTCCAGTGACCTTTGTCAGAACTGTTCACAAATGAAATCTACTATCTTGGCTGACATGTAATTCCAGACCCACACTAATGTAATTGACACTTAATGAACTACCTTCTGAAATGGCCTAGCAAGCCATTTAGTTCAACAGCAATTCAAGTAAGATGACAAATTCTGTCTTTGTGAGAGACAGCCACACCCCGTAAAAAATCCTACTTCATATCTCCAGGATGATCCAGCAACTCACCTCCAGAAATCCTTCAGTCCTTGCAGTCTGTTTATTTTAGAAGAGTTTTCAGAATGCAAGTTTCAGAAAGAACAAAAGAATTAAAAATGTTGAGACATTTATTTGAAGTTTCTTTGAGCATTTCCGTAGAAAGGAATCATTTTTACGATCACGTTATGTTTACACAACCTGCACTTAATAACTACTTATTTATTCTTTTAATTCACTGCACATAAGCACAAAATTATTTTGATGGATTGCTTTGTGTTTTGTATGTTTTGTACTTTTAAACTAATTTTGCCTTTGTACCTGCACAGACATGCTGTCACGTTGATCTCAAAATCTATTTAAAAGATTGGCAGCGAAGGTGGGAAATTGTCACATTATTCTGTTTCACAAGTCTACCTCACTGGTTGTTTCACGTCATTTTTCCCAGGATAATAACTTTATGCTCTATGAAATGTATTGTTATCGTACTGCTTTACAATACTATATGTACAATCATAGCATACCGAATGCATTCTTCCACAGAATTCTTAATTGCACTCATTCCAATATGCCCTGAAACATATGGCCGAATTCTCCGAGGAGTGACAATCATGGTTGGACCGCTGCACTGCACCTTTTAATTTACCCTGCTCCAGATCTCTGCATTTCTGGCCTAAACTTCCAATTTGGGCACAATGCAAAGTATACCTAATCTTTGACAGTAGTAACTGCTGAATTCTGGGGATTAAAGATCAAAGACTCTTTGACAAGTAGAGGAGATAGATGTGCCAGGTAGGTATGAAAAGGACTAAGATGGTAAGTGGGTGGGTGAGAGCTTAAGGGACTAGGTAGGTAAGGAGGTAGGGTACCAGGTGGGTCAGGAGGTACAATGCCCAGAGGGTAAAGGGGTAGGATGCCAGGTGCGTAAGGGATAGGATGACATGTTAGTGAGGAAGTAGTGAGCCATTTGGGTAAGGGGATAGGGTGTAAGGTGGATGAAATTGGATATGAGGAGTGTATATGAGATGTGGTTTTCAGCATGGGCTGGGTGACAGGTTCAGGTTTCAAGTGTCAGGATGGGGCCCATTGGGCATTGTGGGGCTGGATGTTGAGGGGGGTGGCATTGAGAAGGGGAATCATAGCTCAGTATGACTGACTGGGGGTAATGGGGTTGTGATCGGGATGAGTGATTGATGGATCAATTTTGTAATTAGCCAGGAGTTAGAATCCCTCTAATATTTCTAGGTTCATTAATAGGATAAGTATTAAGGAAAATCTTTGACTCTTAAGTTTGTGCTGGGGCCATTTTTAGAGGGTCTCAGATAGATATAATTGTCCATTGGAAGTTTTTTTATTTCTTCTACCATAACAAAAGATTTTAAAAGCAGGAAAAAGCCATTTATTCTACCAAATTCCTTTTCGGAGATTAACTTTCCCCACTCACTTTGTCAATTACTCAATTCCTGTTCCTCTTTGAAAAGACATCCAATTATTTCTTATCTTCCTCATAAATGCTAATGTTAAATAAGGATGCCCAGTGAGAGTGACACCCAATTGGTCAAGATGCTCAATCTACACTGCACCTGAATATGAGATTCATTGACATTAAAGAAAGTCAAAAATTGAGCAGGGTGCAAATCATGTGTCTGACCCAATTACATCTTAAGTTTTATTTTCAAGAACAGAAATTAGTGGGAAAACTCTGCAGATGCGGCAGTATTTATGGAGGGAAAGCAGAGTTCACATTTCAGATCCAATTACCCTTCTTCAGAACCCTGCTTCAGTGGACTGAAAATGTAACTCTGCTTTCTCTCCACAGACGTTGTCAGACCTGCTGAGTTTTCCCAGCAATTTCTGTTTTTTGTTTCTGATTTCGAGCATCCACAGTTCTTTGCGGCTTTTTGTTAACTTTACATTTTTCTTTTCAAGTTGAATCCTTCCCTAGAATAGAAAATTTTACAGATTTTTAAAATTTTATGCTGAAGAAATGATATACGAAAAGTTTGATGTCACTTTTTAATTTTGTCAACTCAATATATAGTAGAAGTTTCTTTGGCTTGAGAAACTGATCAGGGTAATGGAGTAGATTTCAAGCAGAATACCAGGTGGATATTTAAACTTGTCGTTGTCCCTGCTGAATAAAAACTCATTTATCTCAGTTCCCTATGGCAAACATTTGGCAGAGAATGCTTGTGTGGATACATCTTTTTTGAGCCTTGAAGTTTTGCAATGTGACAAGATGATCATGAAAGCCACATTGGTTATGTTTGACAATAAATCAGAAGATGAAGACCATCACCATCCTTGTCAGTGATGGCATAACACATGCACAGGAGTGATGTGCACAGGAGAAAGACTGAGTTTATTGGAGACACTACCCAAGTCACAGGGTCCACAGACAAAAGTTCAGCTTCCTTGACTTCTTGGAAGCCAGTATTTTCACAGGCTAGATTTGCCTTGTCAGGTGGTGTCATTGCAATCTCCTGGAAAAAGAGGCTTCAATCTGCTGAACTGGTAACAACTGTTTCCTAATTTCACTCCTGAAAGATCTGGTTCTAATCTATAGACCATTCTCCAAGTGCTAATGATCATGTGAGAGAAGAAATTCCCCCTTATCTCAGTCATAAATTGGAATTTCCTTCTTCTGAAACTACCCCTAACTTCCAGATTTCTCCATGATGGGAAATATTGGGCCAGATTTTTCAGGCTTGCCTAAAACTTTTAGAAGAGCAGGTGGGAGGCAAAAATTCTGTTTCCTGACAACAGGTGAAAATTTTGCTGTTGTGCTCTCAGAACCTTTCATGTGGGTTGGCATTCCTAAGCTTCACAATTGGGAACATCTTTTGCATTCATTCACATGTCATGAATACTCATTAACACCACAGTCCACTGGAATTATGTTCAAGGTTGCAATCTTGCCAGGCAGAAATGCAAAACACAGGTATTCACAAACCTAACTGTATGTATGAGGCTTGGACCTGGTGAGATAGACTTCTTTCTTAATGCTCCAGAATATAAACCTCTCAAATATCCAAAGAGGTTCCTCCATAACTAAGGTAGTTCTTGCACAATCGTTTTCACTGTAAGGGGTGAAATTCTCAGTCATGTGCAGTCTTGCTTGTTTTTAAAAGTTTATAGTGCAAGGAATGGTGCCTGGCCAGGGCAACGTCTTCTGCAGTGAGGCAGCCACTTTAGCTGATACAAGCCAACCTGACCAGGTCAGGCAAACAGAGCTGAACTCAAAAGGGAGATCAACTAAAAGGGATAGCAAGAACTGCAGATGCTGGAATCAGAGACAATACAGTGTGGAGCTGGAGGAACACAGCAGGCCAGGCAGCATCAGAGGAGCAGGAAAATTGATGTTTCGGGTCAGGACCCTTCTTCAGAAATGGGGAGGGGGAAGGGATATCTTTTGTGATTGCATTTTTGTCCCATGAAAGCCTTTTGTGAAAACCTATCAGTGTATTCTCCTCGTTGGTTAGTGAGCTGTTGGTGTTGCAGTTGCTTTTAAGTTTTAAGTGTGAACGCTGCCAGATGTGAGAGGAAAACCACTGTGTTGCAAGTTGTGCCACATTGGTAGCTGCTATGAAGTGATAGTCATTGATTGCACATGAGGTATCTGACAGATCCTGGCACCCAACGTCCAGGGTGACAGTCTTTTGTAATGGTAACCTTACAATGTTAACAGACACTCGTAGGAGCGTGAAATATTGGTACATATTCTGGCAGAGTAGATCAGATCTTTTATCCCCTTGTGGCACTGGAACTAGATTCAATTGATCTGCCCTCCTGACTTCAGCAGTCACCTTTGTCCAGTGGGATGGCCTCTTGTTGACTCTACCAGGGAAAAGAACTTCCCTTCTCTGATAGATAGACTTCAGGAAAGTCTCTAGGGAGGCATTGCTAAAGTATGATGCCATTTTTTTGTCTGGTCTATGAAATCTCCAAGTGTGGATGAAGATTATAAACTACGTGCCAAATTTGTGAACATGTTTGTGAAGCTGGAGCTAGAATTCATCTGCTTGTTCCACATATTATCCTAGATGGAACAGGCCATCATCAAAATACTTTCTGTTCAATCATTAATTGATTGCATTAGCTTCAGCATGTATTTGTTCTACTTACAGGATATTTAATAGAAAATACATCTTAACTAATGTTTTAAGTGTCAATGATAGACAGGATGCTCTTGGGACTCAAAGCCATCTTTTCTCTATTGTCCATGTAGGAATCTTACCTACAGGTAGTTTTGAAAAAGAGATTGGTTATGAATAGCCAGCACAATGAGCTGAGGTTAATGTATTTTAGTACTACTCAAGATACAATGTTGTATATTATTTTTAATTTAGCTGAAAATAATTGCACTACAAAATATTAATCTACCAATCCAACTCAAGATTTAATTAACGAAAAATAATGAGAATCAGTGCAAAAGGTACTATACAAAGTGATTACACCTGACTCATTTTGTTTGGTTTATGTTATACCAGACAGGAACTTCAATGCTTGTGTGAGTAATTTATACTATTCTGTTGAAGATCTAACCTATCCTGACATTTTTTAAAATTTTTCAAAGCTTAAATATGTACATCGTTTCTAAAATCAACAAAGGGAGTAAATAGTTGTCTTGCTCCCTGGCTACTGTAGATGGATATTTTTAGTCAATTGGATCTAACACCAATGACATTCATCATTGTAGAATGTCTCCAAACCAAGTTACTGCCCAATCTTTTCAAGCCGACCGCATATATTTTCTTCCCAGAGGAACATTTGCCATGTCAAAAGGCTGGTTAGCAGATCCAATACTAAAACATCCAAAAATGTTTTCAGAGATAGTTCTGAAATATAACCAACTACAATGGAATAATCTATTTGCTCTAGTTGTTAAGTATTTCCACGACTTGTTCAGTCAAGACTACTCAATGCTTTAAGACCAAGGTTTGCATCGGATTTTTGGGATGAAGCTGACACTGTAATTTCCCCCTACATGCTATATCAATGAGCCAAGTTTGTTGTTGAATCACCAAGAATATCTAAATCTCTTCAGACCAGCCTAGCTTGGATTACCGAACAATCACAGAGTATTCATTTTCATCTGAAATTTCAATGACTGAATTGCAGCCAATTGCATCAATTTTTTTTGTGCTCATAAATGTAGTGTCAGCACATTGTATATAACCTCGCCTGTGTGGAGATTCATTCGGTTTCATTTCTTAAAATAACCAAAAAAATCCATTTCTTTCTTTGTACTTGTACTCAGTCCCTTGCCTGGATAACCACTACTATGAACATATTTAAGTCACATGCAGATAGAGTCATAGAATCATAGAGATATACAGCACAGAAACAGATCCTTCGGTCCAACTCATCCATGCCGACCAGATATCCTAAATAAATCTAGTCCCATTTGCCAGCATTTGACCCATGTCCCTCTCAACCCTTTCTATTCATATACCCCATCCACATGCCTTTTAAATGTAATTGTACCACCTCCACCACTTCCTCTGGCAGCTTATTCCACACACGCACCACCCTCGGCATGAAAAAGTTGCCCCTTAAATCCCTTTTAAATCTTACTCCTCTCACCTTAAACCTAAGCCCTCTAGTTTTGTACTCACCCACCCTAGGGAAAAGACCATGTCCATTTACCATATCCATAATCCTCATGATTTTATGTATCTCTATAAGGTCACCTCTCAGCCTCCAATGCTCCAGGGAAAATAGCCCCAGTCTATTCAGCCCTCCAATCCTGGCAACATCTTTGTAAATCTGTTCTGAACCCTTTCAAGTTTCACAACATCCTTCCTGTAGCAGGGAGATCAGAATTACATGAAGTATTCCAAAAGTGGCTTAACTAATGTCCTGTACAGCTGCAACATAATCTCCCAACTCCTATACTTAATGCACTGACCAATAAAGGCAAGCATACCAAATGCCTTCCTCACTATCCTACCTACTTGCGACTTCACTTTCAAGGAACTATGAACCTGCACGCCAAGATCTCTTTGTTCAGCAGCACTCCCCAGGGCATTACCATTAAGTTTATAAATCCTACCCTGATTTGCCTTTCTAAAATGCAGCACCTCAAGTTTATCTAAATTAAAGTCCATCTGCCAATCATTGGCCAATCTGATCAAAATCCCAATGTACTCTGAGATAACCTTCTTCACTATCCATTACACCTTCAATTTTGGTGTCATCTGCTAACTTACTAACCATACTTCCTATGTTCACATCCAAATCATTTATATAAATGACGAAAAGCAGTAGACCCAGCACTGAACCTTTTGGCACACCACTAGTCACAGGCCTCCAGTCTAAAATGCGACCTTTCACTATCACTGTCTGTCTTCTACCTTCGAATCTGTTCCGTATCCAAAAAGCTAGTTCTCCCTTTATTCCATTTGATCTAACCTTGCTAACCAGTCCACCATGAGGAACCTTGTCGAATGCCTTACTGAAATCCAAATAGACCATGTCAATTGCTCTGCCTCATCAATCCTCCTCGTTACTTCTTCAAAAGCGCATTCACGTTAGTGAGACATGATTTCCCACTCACAAAGCCATGTTGATTATCCCTAATCAGTCATTGCCTTTCCAAATACATGTAAATCCTGTCCCTCATGATTCCCTCCAACAACTTGCCTACCACTGATGTCGAGCTCACCTGTCTATAGTTCCCTGACTTTTCCTTACCGCCATTTTTAAATTGTGACACCACATCAGCCAACCTCCAGTCTTCCCCGCCTGTGGCAATCGGTGATTTGAATATCTCAGCATGGGGCCCAGAAATCACTTCCTTAGCTTCCCATAGAGTTCTAGGGTACACCTGATCAGGTCCTGGGGATTCATCCATCTTTCTGCGCTTTAAGACATTCTGCACCACCTCGTCTGTAATATGTACATTTTTCAAGATAAAGCTTAATTTATACTGTCACTGCTATTTTCTTAAACCTTAGGGAAACATTCCTTGTTTATCAATTTTCTGGATTTAAGGAATAGGCTCATTAGGTTTTTGATGCTCCACATTATGTCTGTTCAGCTAAGTAGCTATAGTAATGATTGTAACAGTTATGACATTTCTGTAATCTGCTGATCAAAACACATAATCAATCATTGTTTGATTAATCAATATTGTAATTATACTTTCTTCACAAGATTAAGCAATGATTTGGTGCCTGAAATACATCTTTGCTACGCTGGTAAAACGACTATGATTCCATCATGTCTAATTATCACTAATCAATTCTGAGGAAGTTTTGACTTCTAAACTTTAAAATTGCATTTACCATCAGAGTACCTAGCACTCTACTCAAGGTATTGATGGCATAATGATAGCGCCAGCACACCAAAAGTACAATTCAGCCACATGTTTTCTTTACATCAGAATAATTGTTTTACTGTTATACTCCTTGGATATTCTTTTGTTTAATTTTTAGTAGTCAGGAGTGAAAAGTGGTGAGGTAATGAAAAGCGCTTCTGGATTTTTGATCACTGATCAGCACTGGTCAGGATTTCTGTCATTCTAGAAATGGATTAGCATGAATTACGTTGTAAAACCTGATTGTGAATGGTTGTGGCAGACAGTCAACAATTAAGTAGTTTACTCCATGATACTCCAGGTGTTTGTGAGATTAAAGAATGGGGTGTCGGGAGGGGATACTAAATTAACATCAGAACACTGACAAAGTACAAGTTTGTAAGATGGTGAAGAGGTTTGTGCTGAACCTTTTAAATATTGGCTGCACCCAAAGGGCTAGGAAGAAAGAGATTCTGGCAGATGTTGTCAAAGTGTTGCTATAAGATGGTATCATTGTGAAAGACTGAGACTAAATGGATTGAAGAGTCTTTATTAAACTGATTTGATCCATTCAATTATAAACTGCCTGATGTCATGTTCACTTGAAGCCGTTATTGTTATTTAACCACTACTTCTGCATTGTTCAGTTAATCCTTAAGTTTCCTTTGTGCATAAAATGTGTTAGAATGGTACCACGTAAAACAACCATCAAATTCCAGCCCCAGCCTATGGCAATAATGACAGATGAGCAAAGAAAATTCGATGGCATTATGCATCTATTCTAGATTCACAACTAAAAATCTCACATCATGTTTGCCAAAGTTGACAATTCTGGTTTGGAAATGAAATTGGGCTCAGTTGCACAATTGAGGCTGGCACTCCAGAGGCCCTGATCTTAAAAAAAATATTGGTGATCTCTGAGATGACCCACATCATGAGCTTTGATTGACAGGACACCATTGTGGATGTGCAGTGCATGAACCAGAAACATGTGGAAAGGAATTGTCATGGTGACCAGCAGCCTCATTGCTCAAATTATATACAAATGGTATTTCACTCAGCGCCAATCCAGTTAACACTCTCCCTTAACCCCTCCCAGCTGAACATATGTCGGCTGCATGAGCCAACTCTCACCACCATTATTTAAATATTTTGTCAAAACTTTTGAATTTGCACATGTCCAGCCCGTGTTTGTAAGATTCAAATGATTAATTTAAGTTTGTCAGTTGGGTTCATGCTGTGACATGCTTACACAGAAGAAGCTCCATGTAATAATGTGCAGGCCCTGTTCTTTGCAGAGAGAAAGGATATGTACACATACTTGAACAAAATAGATTACAGCTATTGTTTAACAAAGTGTGGAGCTGGAGGAACACAGCAGGCCAGGCAGTATCAGAGGAGCAGGAAAGCTTACGTTTCGGGTTGGAATGCTTTTTCAGAAATACTGATTCTTCATTCTTCAGAATTTTTCAGAATTTCTGAAAGAGGGTCCCAACCTGAAACGTCAGCTTTCCTGCTCCTCTGATGCTGCCTGGCCTGCTGTGTTCTTCCAGCTCCATACTTTGTTATCTCTGACTCCAGCATCTGCAGTTATTGCTATCTCTACAGCTATTGTTTAGTTCATTTCTCCAGCAATGCCTTGAACCCTTAGAGTCAATCTGCTTGGTTTAAAATTTCAACAAAGCTTGGGAGTTAACTATCAGTCATCATTTACTGATGCATTCCACAGGGCAATGTCTCTACCAATTACTGTCCCCTTGCCAACCACTAAGCCCTCTGTTCTCAAATAAAGTAAATGTTGTTTTCCCTTTACTTTGCGGTTTCTGGTGAATTGTTCTGATGAGTTCAAAATAAAAAACTTTGACAAGACATGACTTCTCTGAGCAATACTCAAGTACTTTTTGATTTGATTTGATTTATTATTATTGCATGAACTGAGATATTGTAAAAAGTATTGTTTTGTATGCTAACCAGAAAAATCATAGTACATCAGTATGCAGAATAGAATGCAGAATATAGTGTTACAGCTAAGGAGAAGGTGCAGAGAAAGATCAACTCTAATATATGAGAGGTTTATTCATAAATCAGATAACAGCAGAGAAGAAGCTGTTCTTAAATCTTTTGGTACGTGTTTTCAAACTTTTGTATCTTCTGCCTGATGGTAGTGAGTGGAAGAGAATATAACCAGAGTGGGAGGGTTCTTTGATTATGTTGGTTGCTTTCCTGAGGCAGCGGGAAGTGTAGACAGTAGATTCATCTAGACTTGAAATATTAGTTTGTTCTCTCTCCATGGGTGGTTTCCATGATGGACTGGGCTGTGTTCACAACTCTCTGTAATTTCTTGCGGTCTTGGACAGAGCAATTGCCAGACCAAGCTGTGACGCATCCAGATAGGATGTTTCTATGGTGAAATGACAAAAATTGGTAAGAATCATGTGGACATGCCAAATTTCCTTTGCCTTCTGCAATGTGCTTTCTTGATTGTAACGTTGACATGGATGGACCAGTACAGATTGTTGGCAATATTTCGTCCTAAGAACTTAAAGCTCTCAACCACCTCCACCTCATCACCATTGATACAGGCAGGGGCTTGACCAGCTCCTTCATTTTGCTGACATTGAGAGAGAGATTGTTGTCTATACACCATGTCACTAAGCTGTCTATTTCCTTCCTGTACTCTGTCTCATCATTGTTTGTGATCTGATCCACTATGGTAGTGTCATCAGCAAATTTGTAAATTGAGTTAGAACTGAATTTGGCTACACAATCGTGACTATATAAACAATATAGTAAGGGGGCTGAGTACGCAGACTTGAGGGGCACCGGTGTTGAGGATTATTGTGGAGGAGGTGTTGTCTCCTCTGTACTATCAAATGACTGTTATTTAAAGGGCTAACCATCCAAATTCCAGGGAGATGCTTTTGATTATGATCATGTGTGATTAACCTGATGTTAATCTTATGGAGCGTGGAGAAGTTCAGCTCCAACATAAGAGCAGAGTTTTATGCAGAGCTTGAAGCCTATCCTTTCCAGTGTGGAAATGGTGGCCAAATCGATGAGAACACTTGTGGATCCAGCCATGATATAGTGTTGTGTGACTGAAGTCTTAGCTGCAGCAGAGTCACCCAATATTTGACTGCTGCAGTGGAAGTTGCAGTACCTTTGTGACCCTTAGTGTTGTTTGCTGCAATTGGGAAAGGAAAATCTGAGCTTTTGCGTTCTGTGTTTTTGGAGGAGTTTTGAAAAATTTTGGATTTTCAAAGGGATGGTGCTTGTTTTCGACCAGAAGATGGGAGACACTGGATTGGTCTTAGAGGAAAAAGACTGCTGCAGAACACTGGCAATTGTATACTTACACCCATAATGGGCCTCACCCATGATTTGGATATGGAAAACAGGCAGCAGATATATGAAGCAGTGAGTAGAAGGCAAATGAAGAGGACCCTGAACTTTCACTGCAGCAATAAAATATTGGGTGACTCTGCAGCAGCCGTAACTTCAGCCTCAAGATACTGCATCATGGTTAGATCCCACAAGTATTTTCATTGATTTGGCCACCATTTTCACACTGAAAAGGAAATGTTCCAAAATCTGCATGAAACTCTGTTCCACATTGGAGCTGAACTCCTCCATGTTCCCTAAGATTAATATCAGGTTCTGTGACAGGGCCACCAATGTAAGAAAGATCTTTTTGTGCATGCCCATTATATTTCCCCTGTATGCCTTCCCATCAAAGTTCTCATCTGAGTCTTCAGCCCCAGTGGGATTTCAATGCACAGTGTCCTTATCCCTGGCTTTGCTGCACCCTCCGCACGCCTGGTGATTGGTTGATCCTGATTCTCTTTTACCCTCTAATGTTCATACAGTGTCAGAATCTGAGGTGGTAGCTGCAGGTATCAGATCATGGATCAGTGTTGAATGGTAAGGCTGTGCTGGCTGCCAAAGTGGCAGCTCTTGTAGCAGAGATGCAAACTGGAAGGGTTGCTGTGAGGTGACAAAAGTCAGTTGGAAATCAGGGGATCCATGTTCATACCACTTGCACCACGCATTGGACTGGCCGTATAAGTTCTGTGGCTACAAGAGCAGGTCAGAGGCTAGGAATTCTGCCATGAGTAACTCATCTCCTGACTCCCTAAAGGCAGTCTACTATCTATACGGCCCAAGTCAGGAATGTGATAGAATACTATGCATTTGCCTGAATGAGTATAGCTCCAACAAAACCCAAGAAGCATGATACTATTAGAATAGTTAGCTGATTTTTCTTGGCTGGCACAGATACGATGGGCCAAAGGGCCTTTTTCTATGCTCTAGATTTTTATGGCTCTATGACTATTCAGGACAAAGCACCCCAATGATTGGTATCACAACCACAAACATTTGCTCCATCCACCACCAATGCTCAGTAGCAGCAGTGTGTACAATCTACAAGATGCACTGCAGGAATTCACCAAGGCTCCTTGGACAGCACTTCCAAACACACAAACATTCCATCAAGAAGGAGAAGAGCAGCAGATAACAGGGGAATACCACCACTCGCATGTTTGTTTCCAAGCCACTCCCCTCCTTATTTGGAACTACAATCACCATTCCTTCAGTGACTCTGATTAAAAATCCTGCAACTCCCACCTTAACAGGATTGCAGGTATTCTTACACCAAATGGAATACAGCAGTTCAAGAAGGCAGCTCATCACTACCTGCTCAAGGGCACTTAGGAGTGGGCAATAAGTGCTGGCTCAGCCAGCAATATCCACATCCCATGAAGGAATAACAAAACTTCCATACCAAATAGGTGGGATGAGGGTGAGTTGGGATTTGAGAAGAGACATAATAAAGTAACATTTTCATTGAAAACATACTCCACTATGTGAAATCCAACAATCTGTGCCTGTGATATGGTGAACCGTCACTTCCAGAGGACTCAATCAATGCAGATTTCTCCATCCCTTACAGTTTCTCATTGCTCCCTGTGGTTATGAGCCACTTTGACTTGCAAGTCTGAGGGAAGAATATCCGTGAGTGTATTGCAGTGTGTTGGAGGGATTTGCCTGCCATAGCTGGAGCAACGTGGAAAGAGCAAGATGTGGATATGAGGCTGGGAGTGCTGGGTATTTGTGAGGATGAGGAGGAGAAACTGAATATTGGTGTGAGTGTTGATGAATATTAGTACAACGGTAGCTTGACCAGTGTGAAAAGTTGATGCAGTGGTTGGTAGGATATATCATGTGAAAATACATTCACTGACCTTGACTGCATATAAGTTATTGAATTTTTTCTGATGTTATACCCTGGCCCTTGGGGCCAGATTCCAAAAATTGGCAGCCATTTCCTCCTCAGGGTGTGCTTCAAAGTACCAATGTAAAGTGTATAAAGTACTGCCACCTACAGTGAGCACACAACAGAAAACTGGGAATCCCTCTCACTTACCTACTGCTCTATTTGTTGTGATTTCTCTTCCAGTCAAACAGTTCAAAGAAAGTCACAATAGCTGCTGTTGTGTGAATGCAGCACCCCTTTAAAAGAGACAGTCATTAAGAGATCCAGGTTAGTTATGCATCACACATTTGTCATGCATGCTCCTCGACCCTGTCCTGCATGTTAAGCCAGACAGCAGTATGTTACATGCTGGAGGTGTTTTGATGTGGAGGCTGTACCAAGTTTGCGTGTTGCCTCCTTCAACTGATCAGCAGAAAGTAATTGCACGTTGTGATCTCTGTGCCTGAAAAGAGGCCCTATTCAGTTTTTACCACTCTGACCTTGAAGCAGAAAGTTATAAGGAAGAATAGTGAGGAAAAGAAGGAAACATCTAATTTTTCTCTCAGGCAGTTTACAGCCTCGAAGTCTCAACATTGAATTAATAATTAATAATAATTAATAACTTCAGAAACTGACAACTTTATGTCTGCCCTCCATTTTTCTCACATTGTCTTCCCTGTTTCCCAACAGCCATGTTGTGTTTGTATCTTGTTTACTTTGCACATTATAGTAAATATTCATTCTCTCCCTTTCATTTTGTAATTTGTACCCTTTTTAACATCTCTCATTTCTTTCACAACTGTTAACAACCCCTTGGTGTCTTTTGCTTTGGGTTTCTATACCACCTAGCCTCTTGCTCCTCCTCTGCCTCTAACAAAATTATAAAAAAGAACCAATTTTCAAGCAACTTTCAGATCTGAAGAGTCATACCAGACCCGAAAAGTTAACTATTTCTCTCTCCACAAATTCTGCTAAGTTTCTCCAACATTCTCTGTAAGTCTCAGTTTTCCAGCTTCTGCGGTATTTTGCTTTTATTAAAAGAAGGAAATAGACTGGTTAGATTTGGATAGTAAAAGCAAAGGTGACAATGGTAACCTTTTTATATTGAATAAATCTAGGTAAAGCACTGACAGCAGATGTGTTCATAAATTTCATACTTACGTTCTTAGTGCTACAGGTTCATTGATCTATTTCCAGTTCAGCTAATTCCAAATCTCTGTACTTGCAACTTTATTAGTGGGTAGATAATTGTAATGAAACATTCTTCATGCAGTTTACAATACTGAGTAAAATGCCAATTTGTTTAAAAGTCATCAAAATGTTTAAAGTTTTTACTGATTATAGACCTTACTTCCACTGTAATATTACTTAAACAAAATATCACTAGGTGCTTCAGAGGAAGCTTCTGTAAGATGCGACAGTGATCACATTAAAAAGTGAAAAGGCTTTGGGGCATTGGTCATAAAAGGCATGACATACATACAAGTTTTTTTATTTTTTGTGTATAATCTTTTACAGGCATAATGTTGCTGCTTTATGCAAAATAAGAATGACCTTTTTCTTACAACTAATGAAACACCATTGAAATTATGGGGATAGATCTAAATATGAAACATAGAGGGCAGAATCTTCCCAGTCCCTGAATGACGTGGGTTATAGTGAGAAATTTGGAAGAATTATCTAAGAACTCAAACGTGACCTTTATTGATATCGGGAGCAGCAAGATGCATTTTCGGACTAAGTTCTCAATGTCAGGACTTTTTTTTACTCGTGATTAGCAAGAGGCCTGTTATCAGAGATTACACATTATCATCCTCTACTACCTCATTTTGGTTTACTAAAATGTGAGTTTCCATTCTCACATCTTCCGGATAGAAGCTCGATGCTAGGAATTCCCAACATGAAGGTCAGAGCAGGTATCTAATAACTCCAAGTCACTGCTTGCTCCTCTGGACCCCGAACTTTGACATAAAGCATCAATGTCCTGGGGCATGCAGCGTCGGCAGCGGTCACATGCAGTTCCTATCCACCAACACTGGCACCTGACACATACCAGTCTAACCAGATCATCATTGCACACATCTGATCAATTTACAGTACGGTTCTGCACTGTAAGTGGAATGCTGCTGCAAGGACACTTTGTGCACAGGGACAGGCATCCAGCTCGTGGATTGAACGAGAATGCATCTCAGGTTTGCTTGTTTCCTCTTTGTGCCTACTGACTTAACATCTGCCTGCACACTCAAAATGTCCCAGTCTTGTCTTGCCTCACTTGTTTGCACTTTGCAACCTCAACCAGAGCTTAAAGACTCACTATACTGCTGCATTGCTTGCAGTTTGGTGTAGACACAAAGCCAGGAAGCCTGCAATGCTTGTCAGCCATGATCAGTCAAAAGAATGAACATCTAGACAAGTTAAATGAGTGGGCAAGTACATTGCAAATGCTGTAAAACATGGATAAAAGTGAAGTTATCCATTTCAGTAGGAAAAAACAGACTGGCAAGTTTCATTTAAATGATGATAGATTGGAAAATGTTGATGTAAAAAAAGACCTAGGTGTCTTTTTACACCAGTCACTGAAAGCAAGTATTCAGGTGCACCAAACAGTTTGGAAGACAAATGGTATGTTGGCCTTCTTTGCAAGAGGATTGCAGCATAGAAGCAAGAAGTCTTACTGCAGCTCTACAGAGCCCTGATGAGACCAAACCTGGAGTATTGTCTGCACAATAGAATAGAATAGCCTTTAATGTCATGTGCATTCGAATGAATGCAGTGAAAAGTTTGTGATGTCGCCTCTTTGGCATCATCTTAGGTACAGGGTAACAAAGACTTAGTCTTCTTACCAAAAGATATACTGAATAGAGGAAGTACAGTGAAGGTTCATAGACTTATTCCTGAGCTTGTTATTTGAGGAGATGTTGGCCAACTGTGCCTGTACTCACTGGAGTTTAGAGGAATGGGAGGGGATCAAAAATGGAGAACACACCCCCACCTACATCAATGGAGCAGAAGTGGAGAGGGTTGAGGGCATCAAGTTCCTAGGAGTGACAATAACTGACAACCAGTTCTGGACTTCCCATGTAGATGTGATGGTCAAGAAGACACAACAACGCTTCTTCTTCCTCAGGCAGCTTAGGAAATTTGGCATGTCCATAAGGACCCTCACCAGCTTTTACAGATGCACCATAGAAAGCACACGGTTTGGGTGCATAATGGCCTGGTATGGCACCTGCCCTACCCAGGGCCGTAAGAAACCAAAGGATGTGTGCACAGCCCAGACCATTGTGGAAACCAACCTCCATTCATGGACTCCATTTGTACTTCTTGTTGCCATGGAAAGGCTGTCAACATCATCAAAGACCCCTCCCACCCCAGCAATGCTCTTGTATAAGCTCTTCCATCAGGCAGAAGATACAGAAACTTGAACACATGCAACAACAGGTTCAAGAACAGCTTCTTCCCTGCCGTTGTTAGACTGATGAATGGACTAACTTCAAATTATGTTGATTCTGTTATTGTTGATCTTGCCTTGTGCACCTCCTGTGCAGTGTAACCTATATGCCTCACTCTGTCTAAGCACGCTATGATCTGTGTGTCCCTGCTTGCTATGATCTACCTGTACTGCTCACAAAACAAACCTTTTCACCGTACTTAGGTACACATTACTACAATAAATCCAATCAAATCAATCTCATTGAAAAGTAGAAAATTCTGGCAGGGTGGACAGAATGGATGCAGGGATTTCCCCTTGGCTAGGGATGTAGAAGGGTCACAATCTTTTATTATGGAATACATCATTAAGGACTGAAATGAGGAGAAATTTATTCATTCAGAGAATGGTGACTCCATGGAATTCTCAACCACGTAAGGTGGTAGAAGCCAGATCATTGAATATATTTAAGAAAGAAGGAGACAGATTTCTGGACACAAAAAGAGTTAAAGGGTATGGGGAGAGTGTAGAAGTATGAGATAAAGGATCAGCCATGATCATGCTGAATGGCAGAACTGGTTCTCTGTGCTAAATAGCCTAGTCTTGCTCCTACGTTCTGTTTTCATGAAGCGTCTGGGAGCATTTTGCTATCTTCAAAACCACTAGTAACTTAAAAATGTAAATTACTACTTGTCGTTCTCCAAGGGTCACGATGGCTTATGCAATACAAAAAAAAACTGTGGATGTTGGAAATCAGAAACAAAAACAGAAATAGTTGGAAAAACTCAGCAGGTCTGGCAGCATCTGTGGTGAGAGAAGCAGAGTTACTGTTTTGGTTCCAGTGACCCTTCTTCAGTGCTGAAGATGCTGCTAAACCTGTTGAGTTTTTCCAGCAATTTCTGTTTTTAGTTCTGAAATGTTAACATGGTTTATGCAATGATTCAATTACAGCTCAGAACAAGGAAGCAGGCGCCATGTGTACATCAGCCACAACATGAAGCAGAACCTCTCTCTGTTGGTGTTACTCTAAAACTACATGCTAACCATATATAGAGATAACAAGGTATAGAGCTGGATGAACACAGCAGGCCAAGCAGCATCAGAGGAGCAGGAAAGCTGACGTTTTGGGCCTAGACCCTTCTTCAGAAGAACACAAAGAGAACACTTAAAGAACACGAGAGAAAAGGCAAGGAAGAAATGAACGTTATTATGAGCGACAGCACAGATTTTATATGGAAATATGTAAAGGTAACAACAATGTAGTGGAGGTGGGGGAGGAGGTTGAATGTTTGCAAGCTCAGCTGCCCACAGTGAGCCACTTCAGTTTTGTTGCATGAATGTCTGTTGCCCTTTGAAGAGCCTTAGTCAAACTTGAATCACCCTCCCTCATAGAGCAATCAGTCTAGTTAACCTTCCCTGTGTTCCCTCTATGACAAGTACTGTAAATATTTTCTTAGGTAAGGAGACCAAACCTATACACAATACTTCAGGTGTGGTCTCATCAAAGCCCTATACAGCTACAGTAAGACATCTTGCTCCTGATCTCAAACACTCTTACAGTGAAAGCCAATGTACCATTTGCTTTCTTAACTGCTTGCTGCACCTGAATGCTTGCTTGCTTGAATGTGCAGGTCCCTTTGTACATCAACATTTCCCAACCATCACTATTCACCATTCTGTTTTTCCTACTGAAATGGGTAACTTCACTCTTATCCATGTTTTACTGCATCTGTGATGTATTTGCCCACTCACTTAACCTGTCTAAATCACTTTGAAGATCTTTACATCCTCCTCAATGCTCGGAATTCGTCCTAATTGTGTGCATCAGCAAACTTAGAAATATTGTATTCGCTTCCCTTATCCAAATCATTGATATATATTGTGAATAGCTTGGGCCTAAAACATATCCCTGAGGTATCCTATTTAACTTCCAATCCAAAAACAACCTTATTATTCCTACAGAGATAGTAGGAACTGCAGATGCTGGAGAATCTGAGATAACAAGGCATAGAGCTGGATGAACACAGCAGGCCAAGCAGCATCAGAGGAGCAGGAAAGCTGATGTTTCGGGCCTAGACCCTTCTTCAGAAAACGTGTATTCCTACACGCAGTTTCCTGGACAATGTAGACTTTGTTTAATCCCATTGACATTTTCTACCTCCTGTGATCGCATCTCTTATAATACTCTAGCATTTACATACTACTGATTTTAGACTAACTGGTCTGAAATGCCCTGTTTTCTCTCTTACCCCCTTTTCTAAATAGTGGGGTGACATTTGCCATCCTCCAACATGCTGAATTGCTCCAGAATTTCATGGAAGAGTTTTTCAAACAAAGTGTGATCTTGAGTAATATATAAAGACAAATTAGAACAGGTAGGCTGACTTGCTGTTAAAGGCATAGGTTTTAAGGAAAGTCTTAAAGAAGGAGAGGGAGACTGAGAGGTTTAGAAAGAAAATCCTAAAACTTAAAGCCTTGATAATTCAGCCATCAATAGTATAACAATTAAATGTACTAACATGCAGAATTGGACAAATGCAATATTTCAGAGGGCTGTCTGAGCTGAAGAAGCTTGAAGACCAAAGGGCGAGGCAGTTGGAACAACTTGAAGTGAGAACTTTAATACTGGGGTGTTGTCAGATAGCAAGATAATATGATGATTGCACAATGCTCAGTACTATTCAGAACTCCTCAAACGTAAAAGCAGTTCATATCTATTTACACCAAGACCCAGAAAACATTCAGGCTTGGGCTGATATGTAGTGAGCAACATACACATCATACAAATGCCAGGCAATGACCATTTGCAACAAGAGAGAACCTAACTATCACTCCTTTACACTTACATATATTATGTTTGATGAATCCTCCATTATCAACATCCTGGGGGTTACCATTGACCAGAAACTGAATTAGGCTAGTCAGATAAATAGTGTGGCTGCAAGAGCAGGTTAAAAGCTACACATTCTGCAGTGAATAACTCAACTAATGACTCCTCAAAGCGTGTTCGTCATCCATAAGGCACAAGTCAAGACTGTGATGGAATACTTCCAACTTGCATAATTGAGTGTAACTCCAGGGACAAGCAAGAAGTTTATTAGTATCCAGTACAAGCTTCTCACTTGTCTGGCACTCACCGGCCACCTTCAACATTCGCTGTAAAGCTTGATCAACAGCACTTTCCAAATCCACAAAAGCTACAACCTAGAAGGGTAAAGGCAGCAGACACTAGAAGCAAGGTTCCGCTCCAAGCCACACATACACTTGATGAGGATCCTGCATTCACATCACTGGTCAAACTCACAGAACTCCTTCCCCGACAATGCTGTAGGAAGGATGTTGTGAAACTTGAAAGGGTTCAGAAAAGATTTACAACGATGTTGCCAGCGTTGGAGGTTTTGAGCTATAGGAAGAGGCTGAATAGGCTGGGGCTAATTTCCTTGGAGTTTTGGAGACTGAGGGTGACTATGTAGAGGTTTATAAAATCATAAGGGGCACAGATTGGGTGAATAGCCAAGGTCTTTTCCTGGGGTAGGGGAGTACAAAACTAAAAGGCATAGGTTTAAGATGAGAGGGGTAAGATTTAAAAGGGACCTAAGTGGCAACCTTTTCACTCAGAGGGTGGTGCGCATATGGAATGAGCTGCCAGAGGAAGTGGTGGAGGCTGGTACAATTACACCATTTAAAAGGCATCAGGATAGGTATATGAATAGGAAGGGTTTAGAGGTATATGGGCCAAATGCTGGCAAATGGGCAAAGATTCATTTACGATATCTGGTCGGCATGGACGAGTAGAACCAAAGGGTCTGGTTTCTATACAGTTCTATGACTCTAACACAGTGGGTGTACCAATATCGCTTGGAGTTCTGTGGTTCAAGAAGGCAGCTCATCACCACTTTCTTAGGGAATTCGGGATGGGCAACATATGTTGGCCTAGTCAAAAATGCCCACATCCTATGAATGAATCTATTTTAAAAAAGCTTGCTTTAAAAACAAAACTCTACAGGATCAGGTGCAACATTAACAGCATAGTTTTGTTCCAGATGCAATATTGGCCTGTAGCTACCTAAATATAAAGACAGAAATATGCTGAAGGTTTGCTATACATAATGGCTGTTTTATGCTACACCAGATTCAGAATAACTATATTGGTGAAGGCAGATGTTTGATAATCTCACAGAGAGGGCAACAGCATGTGTATTTGTTCCAGTCAGATTTGGACACTGGGGACATGGCATTTATTCACGTTTCCAAATTATTTACTGATATCCCTTTATTCAGTACTTTAGTGGAGACATGAAACCATTAAAGAAAAAGTGATGGTCAAAATACTTTGAACATTCATCTGCTTATATGATCAACAGTAATTTGTTTACTCTAACAATATATGAATCGTCAATACACAACAAAAGTAAAAATAATTTACTTTAAAAGATGAACATTATTGGGTTACGTTACTATAGCAATAGTTAAGAGGCGATTCCACGATCCAGTGCTTCCAATGAGGAGAGGCACTTGCAAAGAGTACATCTTAGAAATTGCAGATGCACGGCTCATGATTTTCCATCCATTAAAACTAAAATTAAAATTAATGAATGGAAAATCACAAGCTGCATGCCTGTGATTTTCCAAAATGCGCTCACTTCAAGCAACACTTCCTACTGGGACCCCTGGATCACAGAATTATCCTTATAAGTGCACTTGTATCAAATGTCTCTTTCCACTATTTAACACATATTTTGAATTGGTTAATGTTGTTGTTAAAATAGTGAAGACAGGACTTTGATTTGGGTGCATCAAAAACAAAGTCCATACTAATTACCAGCTTTAAGTATTTTTTGATTGTTTCACATTTTCTTTCACACAGTTGTCAGCTGACAATTGTTGTGCAGCATTTATGAAAAGGCAAGGGAGCCATCCTAATTTTTCATTTATCTCCAACTATGCTTCCAGAAGACATTCTGGAATATATAGCTTCAGAACTTGAGCCAAAATCTTACTAGTCAGGAGGTATACAATTTTACAAATATGCAATGGGAAACTCTCTTGCCTACTTACACAAATTGCTGAATAGTCACTAAAAAAAGGAACAAGATAAGTCCTTAGATTTCTGAAAAATAGATTTTCTATGTAATATTCCCTCAATGTTTCATTTTGCTGAAAAGGTTACTCTTATTTGGAAATATAATGACACGTCCAGGAAGCAGCTGTGTATATAAAGTCTATAACCAATCAGCCGTAGATAAATAGATTTTAAGAATGTAGATTATATATTTATGGATTTGGAGTATTTTCAATTGACTTTATTTCCTGTTGTTAGAATGAAAGAAAAATAGTTCACTATATTTTTAATCAACACAAAACAGAAAATAAGAACTGAAGCAGGCTATTTGCCACATCTCCCCTACTTTGCCATTCAACACTATCATGACTGATGCTTTATCTCAACTCCACATTCCCACTCTCTCCCTACACCTGTTGACACCTTTAGCTTCAAGAAATCTATATATTTGTTTTTAACCTTCAGCGATTTGGCCTCCACAACTCTGAGCAGGAGAGAATTCCACAAGTTCATTGAGTGAAAAATAATTCTCATCTCAGTGCTTCTGAGCTCCTCCCAGACTGATTCCATAACTGGCTTTACTATGCCAATATTCTTTCTCACTATTGCACTGATTTCATCTTTAATTAACAATGGTACCTCACCTCCTTTTTGCCTGCCTTTTCTGGGAAACCCTTGGATGTTCAGTTCCTGGCCTTGATGAGCATCTTTCAGATTTTTTTTCTGAAAAAAACATATTTGGAGTTCTTTGCACAGTAGATAAAAGGTATATTTTCTGACTAAACCGAAAATGATATTTCTAATTTGCACAGTTCGCTCCGCATCTTTTTTTAAATTGTTAGATCATTAAAAGATGAAGAAGACCCAAATAAAAACCTATGGAATAATGGGAATCAAAGTTTCCTCTAAGGAGATCAGAGAGTTCTAATGTAGGCTGGGAACAACTGGAATGTTTAAATTACCATGCATGAGCCTGCACACTTAAACAAATTAATTGTAACAAAAACAAAAGAGAGTACATTAGTGATAAAGCTATTTCAATTTTATTTAATCTTTTATAGTGGATTTAATAAGGAGATAGAGGTCGAGTGGTAATGTCACTGGGGATTGGTAATTTAGGGGCCCAGACCAATGCTGTGGAGAAATGGTTAAAAATCACCCAAGGGAGACAGCTGGTGGAACATGTTCGCATTACAGGGTAAGGTTGGCAGTTTCCTTCCCTGAAGGGCTTTAGTGAACCAGTTGGGTTTTTACAATAAGCTGTGGTAGTTTCCTGGTCACCATTACTGACAGCAACTTTACATTCCAGTTTTATTAATTGAATTTAAACTTGATGAATCCTCCATTATCAACATCCTGGGGGTTACCATTGACCAGAAACTGAATTGGGCTAGCCAGATAAATAGTGTAGCTACAAGAGCAGGTTAAAAGCTACACATTCTGCAGTGAATAACTCAACTTATGACTCCTCAAAGCGCGTTTGTCATCCATAAGGTACAAGTGAAGACTGCGATGGAATACTTCCAACTTGCATAATTGAGTGTAACTCCAGGGACAAGTAAGAAGTTTATTAGTATCCAGTACAAGCTCCTCACTTGTCTGGCACCCACCGGCCACCTTCAACATTCGCTGTAAAGCTTGGTCAACAGCACTTTCCAAATCCACAAACTACAACCTAGAAGGGTAAAGGCAGCAGATACTAGAGACAAGGTCCGCTCCAAGCCACACATACACTTGATGAGGAACCTGCACTCACTGTTGCTGGGACAAACTCACGGAACTCCTTCCCAACAATGCTATAGGAAGGATGTTGTGAAACTTGAAAGGGTTCAGAAAAGATTTACAAGGATGTTGCCAGCGTTGGAGGGTTTGAGCTATAGGGAGAGGCTGAATGTGCTGGGGCTATTTTCCCTGGAGTGTTGAAGACTGAGGGGTGACCTTATAGTGGTTTATAAAATCATGAGGGCATGGATAGGGTGAATAGCCAAAGTCTTTTTCCCAGGTTATGAAAGTCAAAAACGAGAGGATGTAGGTTTTAGGTGAGAATGGAAAGATTTAAATGGAATCTGAGGGGCAACTTTTTCATGCAGAGGGTGTGTACATGGAATGAACTGCCAGAGGATATGGGTTAAATGCTGGCAAATGGGACTAGATCAGTTTAGGATATCTGGTCAGCATGGACGAGTTGGACCGAAGGGTCTATTTCCTTGCTGTATAACTTTATGACTCTATATTGCGTGTCCTGTCAAATTTGTGTAGCCCCAACTCTAATTACAGGCTTATGGTAAATGACCGTCCAGCGGATGGACCAAATAAGGAACCTCAGGCTGTACATTGATTCTGAACAAGGGGGCAATGCATACGCAGGGCACTTACTCGCCACTTGGAATGGCTCAAAGCCATAATGCTGCTGGTGACCTGTCTGTGCTGATACAAGCAGTTTCTAGTGAGTTGCAACATCTTGCATTTGCTGAAGATAATACCTAAGTCTTACCTTATTTTGATTTGTCCAGGCAGATGAAATGGGCATCCAAAATCCAGGAGAGGCACCTGGATGACAGCCCAAAACAATTGGACAAATACCATAGTTTCAAATACTCTTAGCAAAAGAAGGTTCAGCAATGAGAATAACCAGGATTTTGGGCAATAGGAAGGTAGCCTTGAAGAAATGTGCACTCATGCTGGGGATGATGATCATGCACTGGCATCAGGCAGTGCATGGTCCTGGTTAGAGAATGGAGGAGTCCATGCAACTCATATGCAACATGATAGCTCAGGGCTGTTACGTGCATGAGCTCCTCCATTGAGAGGGCGATGCATTAATTGAATGGGTGCACTGCGCTCCACCTCCATCTGCATACTGAATACAAAGTTGCATGGGGTCATCAGTAGTCTGGAGGCTTCTGTTCTCCAAGGCTAGTTCTTGTGATCTCTTTTAGTATTTCCCAGAAGTTCAGATACCAATCCTGTGAGACCTTCTCTCTTGTCCCCCAAAATCCCATAATGATCAGCAAAGAAACAAAGAAATACTAACACACGTTACTTTGCACTGTGTTTTATGCATGGATACCCACCTCAGTGGGCCCTAGCTTAAGCTTGTGTTTACATGGACTGGTACAAAGTGAGGAGGATAGCACTAGTGTGCAGGAATAGGCAACTGTCCACTGAGCCACTCAGAGATTGGAGGACAGACACAGCCCTTCTCAGGTGGACACAGATGCAGCACTTCAGGAATTATTCAAAAGGAGGTTCTACCTAGACCAGCAGTAGGAGATGTGCACCAGCATGTCAGAATTCCTTGAGGCAGTGAAGGGTAGAGAATGCAGAAGTCCATTCAGCTCATATACAACATAATAGCTCAGGACTATGTGTGCATGGGCTCCTCCATTGAGAAAGTGGCCAACCTCATGGAGAACTAATACAGTAACATTTTGAGTGCATGCAGGAATTGTGCCCTGATGTACACTGGATGCATGCCACAATGTGGACCAGTTAGTGGTATTGTTCACACAGTGATGGTTGGAAATCACATCAATTGCACCCTGGCTGATACTTCCTTGTGGCCATCCCAAACAATTGTCAAGGTCTGAAAATGTTGCCAAGGAGGATAACCCATCACATATTCCTTTATCATCCTTGGGCTTTTTGACTCACCTGCAAGTGGAAATCACTGAGCAGCAGGATCAAGTAGATTACTCCAGCAAGTAAATGCCTCCAGGGTCTAGTTTTGCTGATTGGGCCATCTCTGAGTTGCAATTTTGGTATATTTCTGCAACATTATTTATAAAGTTGGAGCAGAACAAGTGGATAGAATTTCCATGGGGTTTCTTCAAATTTCCTACTCAAATTTTGGTGAAAATTGGCAAAAAAATGTCAGTGAATTGGTATAAAGGCAAGAGATCAGGAGACAAAAGTTCTCACATCTGTTATAACACAGGGACAGCAAGCCAAACCAAATCAGCCTCACTATCACTGGAGTCATAACACAGTGAAATTAAAACTTTCAACAACCCTCAAAATTGTTCAATTGTTCCCAACTAGACTTTACAAATAACAGATCTTGGAAATATAGGAACATAGAAAATAGATGCAGGAGTAGGTCATTTGGCCCTTCGAGCTGGCACCACCATTCAATATTATCATGGCTGATCATGCAATCTCAGTATCCCATTCCTGCTTTCTCTCCATACCCCTTGATCCCTTTGCTGCAAGGGCCACATCCAGCTCCCTCTTCAATATATCTAATGAACTGGCCCTGACACCTTCCTGTGGGAGAGAATTCCACAGGTTCACAACTCTCTGAGTGAAGAAATTCTTCCTTATCTCAGTCCTGAATGGCTTACCCCTTATTCCTCGACTGTGATCCCTAATTTTGGACTTGCCCAACATCAGGAACGTTCTTCCCACATCCAGCCCGTCTAGTCCCATCAGGATTTTATATGTTTCTATGAGATCCTACCCCCATTCTTCTAAATTCCAGCAAGTACAAGCCCAGTCGATCCAGTTTTTCCTCACATGTCAGTCCTGCCATCCTGGGAATCAGTCTGGTGAACCTTTGCTGGACTCCCTCAGTAGCAAAACTGTTTTCCTCACACTAGGAGACCAAAACAGTACAAGGTATGGCCTCAAAAAGGCCCTGTATAACTGCAGCAAGACATCCCTATTTCAATACTCAAATTCTCTCGCAATGAAGGCTAGCATGCCATTAGCTTTCCTCATCGCCTGTTGCACCTGCATGCCAACCTTCAGCAACTGTTCCACTATGACGCTCAGGTCTCGTTACACTGTACTTTTTCCTTAGCTGCCACCATTCAGATATAATCTGCCTCCCTGATTTTGTGACCAAAGTGGATAACCTTAGATTTATCCACATTATATTGCATTTGCCAAGTATTTACCGATCTGATAGTCTGTCCAAGACACCCTGCAGCCTCTTAGCATCCTGCTCACAGCACACACTTGCCACCAATCTTAGTGTCATTTGCACATTTGGAAATATTGCATTCAATTCCTTTGTTCGAATTATTACTGTATATTGTGAGCAGCTGGGGTCCCAGCACTGAACCCTGTGGCACTCCACTTTTCACTGCTTGCCACTCCTGAAAAGGACCCGTTTATTCCACTTTCTGCTTCTTGTCTGCCAATCAGTTCTCCATCCATGCCTATACATTACCCTTCAATACCATGAGCTTTAAATTTCCTTACTAATCTCATGTGTGGAACCTCGTCAATTTGAAAGTCCAAATACAGAACATCTACCGATTCACCCTTGTCCATTCTACTGGTCACATCCTCAAAAAATTCCAGAAAATTTGTCAAGCATGATTTCCCTTCAGTGAATCCATGCTGACTAGGAGCGATTCTGTCACTGCTTTCCAAATGCTCAGTTATTACATCCTTAATAACTGACTCCAGCATTTCCCCACTACCGATGTCAGGCTAACTGGCTTATAATTCCCTGTTTTCTCTCTCCCTCCTTTTTACAGGGAGGGGTGTTACATTAGCTACCCTCCAGTCCATTGGAACACTTCCAGAGTCTACAGAATGCTGGAAAATGATCACCAATGTGTCTATTATTTCTTGGGTCACTTCCTTAAGTACTCTGGGATGCAGAGCATTAGACCCTGGGGACTTATGGGGTTTCAATCCAATTAATTTCCCCAGCACATTTCTTGAAAAATAAGGATTTCCTTCAGTTTCTCCTTCATGCTTGACCCCCTGTCCCTTAGCATTTCCTGAAGGATATTTGTATCCTCCTTAGTGAAGACAGATCCAAAGTATTTATTCAACTGGTCTGCCATCTCTTTGTTTTCCATTATGAATTCATCTGATTCTAACTGCAAGGGACCTACATTTGTCTTCACCAGACTTTTTCTCTTCACATATCTATCAAAGTTTTTGCAGTCAGTTTTTATGTTTTCTACAAGCTTATTTTCATATTCTATTTTCCCCTTCCGAATTAAACCCTTTGGCCTCGTCTGCTGAATTTTACATTTCTCCCAGTTCTCAGGTTTGCTGCTTTTTCTGGCCAATTTATATGCCTCCTCTTTGGCTTTAACAATGTCCCTGATTTCTCTTGTTAGCCATGGTTGAGCCAGCTTCCCTGTTTTACATTAGTCTTATGCTACAGAGGGGTGTACAATTGTTGAAGTTCATCCATGTGTTCTTTAAATGTCTGCCATTGCCTACCCATCAGCCCCTTAAATATCCTCAGCTATCTCCTTCTTAACCAGCAATACTACCCCACCTCCCTTACCTTCTTCAAAATTGAATAACCCTGGAGACCAAGTTTATAACTTAAACAAAAACTAACAATTTGTTATTAATAGCAGAACACAGATGAACAATGGGGCACTATAATTAATATCTACAATCTCAGCCCAGTCTTCTTCAATCAAAAAACTCCACTCACTCACCAACAGGCAAACAGACAGACAGAAGTTAAAAGAAGTTAAATAAGTTAATAAAGAAAATAAAAAGATCATAATTTGCCAGTTCGGTATCTGTTTCAGCGATGAATATCAGACCTTCATGAAACCCTTTGATGATGGTGGTTTTATAGGTACATATGACTGTATAACTTGCTTGAATTTCAAAGTCATTCATCAATTCAAACAGCAACTGCAGATCTCATTTCTTACAACTGGGATTCTTTTCTCAGAATTTTCAGTAATTCAATAACTGGAAAATAAATAGAGAGAGCAAAACCAAAGACATCTTTGCAGTGCAGCAGCTTTTGAAGCAAAACTGCCTCCTGTCCAAAAACCCAGTCAGCGTCAGTTCACTCCTTGTTTTCGCTTTCTTTTTTCAACATTCTCTCTGGTTGACTGGTCAGCACTGGACTTCCCTTGATTGAACAATTCAATATCCAACCAGCTGCCAGTCCCTGAACACAACAACATCTCAGTGACAAATCATTTACAGTGTCCTCAGAGCAGTAATTAATGTGAATTATCTTTTCAGGCCAGTTCCCAACAGTAAGCATCAGTCTTTTTGTTCTTTGCACTTTTTAAAAAACAAGCTGCTATTCAAAGTTCAAAGCCCAATACTTAACTGGAACTCATATTTCCAAATCAAACCAAAAATGAGAAAAATAAAAGAAAATTAGTGATGGTCCCAACACCTATAAAGACATGAAAACATATTGGTGTATGTTAGATGGGAAGCAACCAAAACTAAACTGAATGTTTCAAATGCTCATAGACATATCCGGAAAGAAATGTTTTGACCCAGAGAAAAAAGAAATTGCCCAAGCTTTTCATCGTGTATATTTGTTTTCTGACTCCATTGTTTGTGATAAGTTCTACATCTTAGTTAGATTTCCACCTCTCACAGAATGCACAATACACTGGTATTTAGTTTTCTATGTCAACAGGTAGAAAGCCACAGGCACAGGATCTTCATTCTAGGGAAAGTTGATAATCTGTCTAAATTCGATTGCTTCACCTAGTACATGGTAAACATTCATTTTAAAATCTTTTTTTTCTGTATTGATGCAAAAGATTTAATTAATGCATAGAACTTGATACTGAAGGAATATTCTATGTATTAAACATAAATAACATACAGCCTGGAACTTCCATTTAGCTGATGGTTGAAATTTGAAGGCTGAAAATTGATCAGGAGTAATATTACAAAGCACAGGACATTTCAATAGGGAATTATTTATCGGGGTACAATTAATCCCAAGTTACCAGCAATCAAATCAGATAATTATACCTAATATAGGCCAGATATTCAGGCTCATGGATATAAAGTTCATTCAATGTTCCAGTAATAACCACGTACATTTACTGCCCAGCTGCTTATGTTGTATATTCCAGTCATTGCATCTAATGTTCTCATTGCATTATTTAAAATGTTCAATCACACACTGGTTGGGATTATTCAGATTTGGCACTTTAACAAACAGAAATGAATCAGTTGACTGATCAACATGAGTTGTAATGCTGGAGGTGGTAAAAAACAGAATATAATGAATAAAGGGAAATCAAAGAGAACACAATATTTTAGCAAAGCCAAAATGATTGTTTTTATTAAACTATTAGAAATACACTCAAATTTGTGGCAACAAAATGCAAGGGTGATAAAGAAATAAAAAACAGAATTTCATTTACCCCCAGGGACATACTGGCAGGCAGGGAAGCAAAGAAGTAGGTGGCATGCTGGTAGCAATGTGTCTGTCAAATACCACTGACGGGTTTCTCATCTATGGAGAGGAAGGAGTTCTGCTTGAGTACTTCAATCTTCAATACTCTTGCTGAATATTGTCAGGGCCCATAGCCTTTGCAGTATCAAATGCCTTCAGTTGGTTCTTGATATCACGTGGAGTAAATCAAACTAGCACGAAGACTGGCATCTCTAATGCTAGGGATCTCTGGAGGTGGCTGAGGTAGAACGTCCACTCAGCATTTTTTGCTGAAGTTTGTTGCAAATGCTTCAGCCTTATTTTTGGTACTGATGTGTTGTTCTCCCCCTTCATTTGAGCATGGGGATACTTGTGAAGCCTCCACTTCCAGTGAGTTGTTGAATTGTATGCCACCATTCACAACTGGATGTGGCAGGACTGCAGAGCTTCAATCTAACACACTGGTTGTGAAATTGTTTAGCCCTATCTATCATTTGCTGCTTATGCTATTTGGCCACAAGTAATCCTGAAATCCTGTATCTTCACCACGTCGACACTTAATTTTCAGCTTTGCTTGATATTACCCTTGGTATGCCCTCCTACACTCTTCACTGAACCATGGTTTCTTTCCTTACCACCAACCCTGACTTGATGGTAGTGAAAGTTTGAGGGAAATGCTACGCCATGAATTTGCAGATCGCGTTGGAATACAATTCTGCTGCTGATGATGATCCATAGTCCTTTATCGATGCATGGTTTTGAGTTGCTGAATCTGTTCAAAATTTATTCCATATTGCATGATGGCAATGCCATATATCACGAATTAAGTTTTACTATGTATTTCCGTTTCATTGGTTCTTTCATCATTTGATGCAGACCCAATCTAACAGCCGTGTTCCTTAAGAATCAACCAACTCGGTCATTAGTAGTGCTCCTGAGCCACCCTTAATGGAAGACAATGCAATCCCCCACTAAAAGCACATTCTGCAACATTCATTGTCACCCTCATGTGCTGTCCAACATGGAGGAGCAATGATTCATCAGCTGAAGTGGAAGTGGTGTGTGGCAATCAGCAGGAGGTTTCCTTGTGTATGTTTGACCTGATATCTTGACTTCATGGGGTCTGAAGTCAATGTTGAAGTTTCCCAAGGCAATTCCCTACCAACTGTATGCCACTGTGATGCCCCATCTGCTTAGTTGGTCCTGCTGATGGGATAGCACATCCCCAATTGTGGTGATAGATTTGCCTGGTACATGCTTGGTAAGTTACGATTCTGATGTCAAACCAAGATTCTGCTTGGTCAGTCTGTGAGACAGCTCTCTTAATGTTGGCATTAGCCTCCAAATGTTAGCAAAGAGGACTTCGCAGGGTCAACAGGGCCATGTTACCCATTGTGGTTTCCAGTGCCGAGGCCAATACCAGATGGCCCATCTGCTTTCATTCCCTTTCTTGTGATTTTTTTTAGAGGTTCTATTCAACTGATTCACTCTCTAGTCCTTTTCAGAGGGCAGTTAAGATTTAACCACATTGCTGCGGATTGAAGTTATATGTAGGACAGACCAGGTAAGGACAGGAGATTTCTTTCCCTTAAGGGTA
Organism: Rhincodon typus; assembly: GCF_021869965.1. Taxonomy (NCBI): domain Eukaryota; kingdom Metazoa; phylum Chordata; class Chondrichthyes; order Orectolobiformes; family Rhincodontidae; genus Rhincodon; species Rhincodon typus. The sequence continues at coordinate 52,824,911 of NC_063333.1, read as the reverse complement.
TTAATGAACCACTTGGATTTTTATGACAACCTACATATTCATTAGACTGTTAATTCCAAATTTTTAAAATAATTCAAATTCCACCAGTTGTGGTGTTGGTATTTGAACCCAGGTTTCTAGGGCATTGCCTGGGTGTCTTTACTACAAACTATATGTTCCTCAAAGAACTCCAATAAATTGGTCAAGCATGATTTCCATTTCAAAACACAATGCTAACTGACTGATTACCTTGGACTTAACCAGGTGCTCTGCTATCACTTCTGAATAATGACTTCTAACATTTTCCCTATGACACATGCTAAGTTAACTGACCTGTGGTTTCCTGATTTCTGTCTCACTCCCCTTTTGAGTAACAGAGTAACATTCATTTTCTTTCAGACTAATGGAACCATCCCTGAACAAAAGGAATTTTGGAAAATTAAAACCAATGCATCAAGTATTCACTTGCCACTTCTTTACGACCCTAGAATGGAATCCATCAAGACTGAGAAAATCGTCAGCCCACAGCCCCAACAATTCATCCAGTACTAGTTCTCTGGTAATTGTAATTTTACTGAATCCCTCTCACTCTTCCGTTTAATGACTAATATACGAATGACTCTCTATGTTACTGCTCTTTAAATTCTCTTCTTTTGCTGTTGTTGGGTCTTGTTTCTGCTGTTCCTCCTCTTTCTCTGACTAATAGGCAGAATTTCATTTATCTTGGATGTTTAGAGCACAATAAAGCAGAAAATCAACCCAAATGCCAGGCCCTGATTCCAATTTATTAATCAGGCTTTACATTTTACATGATGTGATATAAAGGGCAAATACTTTAAGGGATATTTTTAAAACTACTATCAATCACTATCACTTTGCGATCGGTTGTGATGTGCAAGGCTTATGGCTTGTTTGTCAGTCAGTGAGCAGCAGTGATAGATGTCAATGTACAATGCTTAGCTCCCAGTAAACATTATCTGTATAATTTTTTATTGTGCACAGGATGTAGGTGGTGTTGGCTAAGCCAGTATTTATTACCCACCCCAAATTTCCCTTGAGATGATGATGAAAACGCCATGCAAAATGGTGGCAGGCAGGATTGGAATGAAAATGAGCCAGTGAGTAGTGCACTGCAGTTTTCAGATGACTACTGCATCTTTCTAGCTAGGTGGAGTATAATAAATTCAGCCTTTAAAATTTAAAAGTTCTATGATACTAAATCAATGCTATGAACAAAAATGCAAAAACAGAAAGGAATAGTAACAGCTTAGAAATTCAACAAAGTATTGGAAATTCTTTGGACTTCAGAAATCTCAAATGGGTAGTAAAGAAATTAATGAAATGCAATAGAAAAGGTTTAAGGAACAACAAAAAAAAATGAAGCTATATAAAACCCTCCCACTCAGTTGGCTCGAGGAAATGATTGCCCAGTTTTCCCATTCAGTCTACAAAGATGGAAATTGAAATTGGATTTACTGTGTTGCTGATTTTATGAAGCCTGATTTGGGGATTTGAAGGGGACTGTGGAATTGGGGCATATAAACCTCAGATTAATATTTAAGTGAGGGTAATGAGGCCTCACAATGTGTTTGACAATTTGGTTCAAGCTTTACCCACAACATTAGATGCTTCTATAACAAATAGCTGCATCAATGCAAGGCAGGCAAGGACAGTTAATTTGTTCTCTTAACATGGTTTGTTATTTTTTGTTTGCATTTTGTTTGGTTGCTGCAAACAGGCAAAAGTTTGCACTTGGTTCGATGTTCCTATAGGTTCATATATGTTTGGAATCCCTCTTGCACAAGCCTCACATTATTCAGCTGTACATGCTTTTGGAGCAGTAATAGCAATCCATGTAGCACTTGGAATGGACCTGACTACATTAACTCTATTGTCAAGCTCTCATTACTGTTTTCAAATGATCTCCAAAACTATCTCATTCAGTTAAAGAGATCCGTAAATGGAAACAGTCACTCTATATGAAAGACTCAATTCTTCAATGCCTTGAGATTTTCTGCAAGTAGCATGAATCTCTGAATCGGAACAATTTCAACAGCCAGTATACTGCAGTGAGATACGACATACACTGCTATGCGTTTTAGCACAAATTAAGCTGCTTGTCACAGTGGACACAAACATTGAATTCATTGCTTTGTGTTCCTGTATTAGTTAATTTCTGAAAGCAGGCCCAATTGGATACCAATGGAGGTATGCTGTTAGGGTCATAGAGTCATAGAATCATATGACATGGATTTCGTCTCTTTGGTCCTCGCCGACCATATATTCAAACCAAACTAGTCTCACTTGCCAGCACTTGGGCCCATATGCCTTCAAAACTTTCCTATTCATGTACTTATCCAAAAGTCTTTTAAATGTTGTAACTATACCTACAACCACCACTTCCTCTGTCAGTTTATTCCTGCCTTGTGTAAAAAAGTTGTTCCTCGTGTCATTTTCAACTTTTTCTCCTCTCACCTTAAAAATATGCCCCCTAGTTTGAACTCCCCCACCTTAGGGTAAAGGCCCTTGCTATTCACCTTATCCATGCCCCTCATGATTTTATAAACCGCAATAGGATCACATCCTCAACGTCTACACTTCAAATGAAAAGAGTCCCAGCCTATCCAGCCTATCTTTATAACTCAAACCCTCCATTCCCGCAACATCCTGTAAGTCTTTTCTAAACCCTATCCAATTTAATGATATCTTTCCTAGAATAGGTCAACCAGAACTGTGCACAGTACCCCAGAAGAGGCCTCACCAATGTCCCATGCAACCTCAACATGATTTCCCAGCTCCTATACTCAGAGATCTGAGTAATGAAGGCAAACGTGCTAAATGCCTTATTAACCACCCTGTCTACACATAATGTAAATTTCAAAAAATTATGTACATGAACCCCTAGCTTTCTCTGTTTGACAACACCACCCTGGGCCCTACCATTAATTGTATAAGTTCTGCCCTTATTTGTTTTACCAAAATGCAATACCTCCCATCTATCCAAATTGTGCTCGATCTGCCACTTCTCAACCCATTGACCCAATTGATCAAAATCTCTTTGTACTCTTAGATAACGTTCTTCACTACTCTAATGTAAATAAGAAATTATAAAATGTGTGCAAGTGAATTGGACTGTTAACCCACATAAGCATATGTAGGAACATAGGAATAGAAGCAGGATTAGCCCATTCAGACTTTTGAGCTTGCTCTGGCATTGAATCTGATCTTCTACTTCAATATCATCCCTTGATACCTTCAAACCATCTTCAGCTGCTTCATTAATTCCCTTCTTTCCGTCATTAAGTCAGAAGTTTAAAGGAGATGTGAAAGGCAAGATTTTTATACAGCACATGGTGTATGCCTGAAATGTACTGCCAGAGGAAGTGGTGGAGGCAGATACAACAGCTACATTTAAGAGGCATCTTAACAGATATATGAATAGGCAAGGATTGGAGGGGTACAGATTGTGTAGAGGCAAACGTTTTTTAGTTTAGAAAGGCATCATGTGTTGGCGCAGTCTTGGTGGACCAAAGGACCTGTTTCTATGCTATACTGTTCTTTGTTCATTGTTCTTTTTATTCATTCATAGGATGTGGACATCACAGACTAGGCCAGCATTTATTACCCACCCCTAATTGCCCAGAGGGAGTTAAGAGCCAACAACATTGCTGTGGGTCTGGAATCACATGTAGGCCAGAACTGATAAGGATGGCAGTTTCCTTCCATAAAGGACATTAGTGATCCAAATGAGTTCTTCATCGACAGTCAGCAATGGAATCATGGTCATCATTTGACTCTTATTTGCTGGTTTTTATTGAATTCAAATTCTACAATCTGCCAATGTGTGATTTGAACCTGGGCCCCCAGAACATTACCTGGGTGTCTGGATTAACAGTCCAGCGACAATACTACTAAGCCATTGCCTGCTTTGTTCTTGGAAGTGGGGATGTTCACTGATGTTCACAAATTGTTAAGCACCATTCACAACTCCAGTTACTGAAGCTGTCCATGTCCAAATGCAACAAGACCTGGACAATAACCAAGCTTGGGCTGAAAAGTGGCAGTGGCATTTGCGCCACACATATGCCAAGCAATGACCATTTTCAATAAGAAAGAATCTAACCATCATCCCTTGATATTCAAAAGCATTACCATCACTGAATCCCCATCCATCAACATCCTGTGGGTTACCATTGTCCAGGAACTGAACCAGAATCACTATGTCAATACAGTGACTACAAGAGCAGATGAGAGGCTCGGAATCATGCATGAGTAAATCACCTCCTGATTCCTTAAAGCTTGACCACTTTTTTTCTGGATAAGAACATTCAAGAAGCTTGACATGATCTTGGACAAAGTAGCCATATGATTGGCATTACATCCACAAACATTCAATCCCTCCACCACTGATGCTAAGAAGCAGCCGTGTTTACCATTTCCATGATGCACTGCAGAAATTCACCAAGGATCCCAGACAGTTCCTTCCAAACTCACAGCCATCAAGAAGGACAGGGGCAGTTGACACATGGGAAGACCATCACCTGCGTGTAACCCCCCCCCCACCAAGCTACTCACCATAATATCTTGGAAATATATCACTGATCCTTCAGTGTCACTGAGTCAAAATCCTGGAACTCCGTCCTTGACGGCACTATGGGTAAACCTGCATCAAGTGGACTGTAGTTCAAGAAGGCAATTCACCACTACCTTTCTCAAGATCAACTAGGGATGGGCAATAAATACTGGCCCAGCCTGTGACATCCACATCCCCATGAACGAATACGAAAAAGTGGTGGAATCATCTTTATTTGGAAAATATCTTTAATATTTAGGATGCAGATGTTACTGTAGCAGGCTATCTAAGCTGACAAAACAGTTGTTAGTTAAAATATTGCTTTAGCATTTTGCAATATAGCTCCTTGCATTAAAGAGTTTCCCTGGCATCCAGGCATTGAAAGAGAAAGCTGTTGACGTTTGGAAGGGTGTGAAGACAGTATAAATGGTTATAATAGTTTGATTTTCTTTGGCCACTTTGTTAGCCATTTGTAGGCATAATTAGAGGTTGCACTGACTATTCTTCTATGTGTCTAGAATGTCCCCCTTATGACATTCCTTGTTGCCCAACAAATAATGCCTTTATGCCAGTATGTAATCTCCTTCACATTTATGGTTTGTTGGAATTTCATCAATAATATCTTCATTGTCAAGGATAAAGAGATCTTGCTACTTATTCAATAATCAATGCTAAATGTTCGTTAATCAACAAAGATGAGATCAGAATCTGCAGATGCTACAGAAAATGTTAAAGTACAACTTTTTTGTACCATCAGTAATTTGAAAGCAAGAGCTTTTGTTCAGAGGAGTTTCCATTCCCATTCCAAAACAACATTTCATGCCAATTAACTTAGTTAAACAATGTAAAATGCAGTTTGAAGATGATCAGACAGCATTTAATTGTTTTGTTGTTAAAGCCAGACACAAGTTGAATGCATCTTCAGAGTGCTGAACTATTTTAAACCAAGTCTTGCATTAAATAGTGTTTTAATGAGTAATGCTAAACTGATGAAAATACATAGACTACTATTGCACAAATCAAGCAGCTGCAGTAACAGAATTATACAAAGCATTTTAAAAACTTTTGATCATTTCAGAAAAAGAAAGATACAAAAGTTAATCTACCGTTATATATGTCAATTCAAAATCACTACTCTAAGTGGGGTGTTGACTGATTACTTGAAAAAGATCTCTGTACATGAAATGAAACAAATGAGTTCAAAGCACAAGTTCAGCAAAGCTGTGAAGTCGTAGCCATTAGTTGGGCATGATTGCAAACTAAATATTTTATACTGTATGATCTTTTGAAAAGGACATGGAAGTTGAGAAAGATACAGGATGAGAAATAATGTTAGCTGAAAAAATGACATCAATGGAAAGAAAGGGTTTCATTTTGGGTGATCGTTCACTGGAAAAATTATGGGAATTGCAGCCCCCGAAAACACCATGGGGGACTACAACATGCAACTAACCTGTGCGCAGTGCTGTGCAGGCAGTATGCCAGCTTTGTGCTGCTTGCTCATTTGAATGATTGCTGTGTGCAGCCAGTGTTAGTCACTGTTCATTGGTTGCACACTTCAACAGGGGCCCAAATCATAAATTACCAGTACCAGTTAAAGCTAGCCTTTACTGCTTAAAGCGAGCTTGCACCTCTTAAAGGGGAGATGTGTTGTAAATCGAGTGGGAGCTGGCAGTTGTGCAGGAAGTAAACCTAATCTGGGACACACTGAATAATTACACACCATGGAAGAAAATTGCCTCGAAGATTTGTGGACACTGCACTGGAGGCGTTGGTGCATGAAGTAGACAGGAGGAGAGAGGTTACATATTCACAGGGACTATGAGGCCTTACAGAGACATGGTCACATAGTAGTAGGAGCAGATGATGACAGAGGCAGTCAATATCAGGAGCCCTGAGAACCTGGATGTAGCACAGCAGGCTGTTCAATAACTGCACACAAGTGGTTAAGGTCTGTATTTGCATCTTCAATTGCTATATCCTACTAACTGCATGATTAGCCTCAGAGATGATTCAATTCACCAAAGTCAACTTCAGATACCAACAATCTTTATCAATGAGGCCTCACACGTAATGATCACATATTCCTCATCACTCTCGTAATCTCAGTATTGCTGCAAATCACACAATTACATTTTTAGCTTTGCACAGATAACACAGTGTGGAGCTGGAGGAACGCAGCAGGCCAGGCAGCATCAGAGGAGCAGGAAAGCTGATGTTTCGGGTCGGGAACTGGCTTTGCACATACTGGCAGTTATTCATTCATGTCACATTACCCAAACAGATCACATTTATTGACACACTTCCCTCTCTCTTGCAGGATAAGATGGTGTACAACTGTAAGCAGTAAGAGATAAGTGAAGAGATACACATGTGCCTGCATTACCTAACCTAATAGAAGAGATGGTGCTGGCCCTTAATCATATGCCCATATCAGAGGCTATGGCCAGTGGTCGTCTTGAAACTGTCAAGTTCCTTCAAACTTCATTGTTCATCTTTCATCCCACTTGGCCCAATCCTACCTCCTTCTAATGTACAATTGTGGAAGCTGCGGTCTTGATCTTTTTACTTTTCCCTACTTTTGGACCATAACTTGATCCTTTTAACTCTTTCATTTCAGATGAACAGACCAGAGAACTGGGAGATCCAGTTAGAATGCCAACAGCAATGTCTGGCTGGCAGTCCCACGAATAGAAAGAGCACTGCTGAGGCAGGCAGGAAACCAGAAGGGAAGCATTGTGAAAAATTAAAACTCAAGCCTGGCTATTCTGTGAAAATGGAGGGCATAATGCTCATTACGTTTCTGTAACTGCAGAGTATATTCACAATGTTGCAATCAGTTTTCTCAGGCATTGAAACAGTCAGGTCAACTGTCCTTAAGTGTCAACAGAACTCTGCTACTAAAAGGTAAAACAGATTTTGCCAGCCAGAATGTGGAGCTAGAAAGAACAGGCCTCTAACTACACGTTGAAGTGACAGCATGCTACTGGGCAGCATTATCCCACCTCCAGTACCACCCACCACCCACCCGAGCACCAGTTTTACTCTGTGCCTGGTACCAGTCTCTGCTGGCAGACTTTCATACTCATCACGATCAGGTGACTACCTCTTGTGGTTTCATGAATATCCCCAGGAGCATTGCCATATCCTGAGTAGGTGTATCAAGGGCTAAGAAAGCTGATTACAGTATGTAACCATGTTCTACAAACAGACATGATCTGATTTATCAACTAAGGAAAAAAAATGACACTTATTGATCCGATTGGTCTTGTATATATCAAAATGGAACTCCAGTACAACCCATACATTCATTTCCAAATATTACTGTTGTTTACTTTTACTGGGTTTTCATCTGGATTGCAACTGATTACAGGATAAATCAAACTTTTCACACCCAAGAGTTTCGTGAGTAAATGATATTTCCACTGACCCTTAACTCCATTGGAATCTGGCAATGCCAACACTTTTAGACAGACACCTGGTATTTCTGTGTCCTGCCCAACTTTCTTCCCTGTCTATTGCATTCCACTGAGATGAACATCAGGAATGTGTCTTGAAATTCAAGGGAATTGGAGTCAGGAGCTTCTCTACTATTTTCACGTTGAGATCAGATACTTAATGTATGCATAGGAGGTCTCATATCTTTGTCGGTGCTCCTCTAAATATGCATTTATTAGCGCCACTTCAGGTATGGAAGGTTTGAGTTATAAAGAAAGGCTGAATGGGCTTTTTTGACTGAAGTGTAGGAGGTTGAGGGGTGACCTGATAGAAGTTTATACAATAAAATGAAGTATAGATAGAGTTGATGACAGTTGTCTTTTCTGTAAGATGGGGAATTTCAAGAATAGGGGACACATTTTTAAGGTGAGAGAAGAGAGATTTAAAAATGACATAAGAGGCAATTTTTTTACACAGAGGGTGGTTCACATGTGGAATGAACTTCCCAAGCAAGTGTTGGATGCGAGTACAATTACAATATTTAAAAGACATTTGGATGGCAACATGAATAGGAAAGGTTTGCTCCATTTTTGCAGCAGCAGTGGGAGCGGTGAGAGCAAGGACCAGGGGGCTGCCGAGAAGGTAAGTTCTTCATTTCGGCAGCGGAGCTGAGTGGGAGCGGTCAAATTGCACTCTGGGAAGGTGAGTGAACTGATATATTTGGGCAGTGGCTAAACCCGAGACACTACACGTGTAGGGTCTCCCATCCGCCCTCCTCCTCTAACCACCACCTCTGTGGTGTGTTGTAAGGTTTTTCTTTTTCTTTTTTTTATCGTGTGTGGGTAAGTAGAGTGATTGGTAAAAATGTTTTCATTTCATTTATCTATTTATTGATGTTATAGTAGGACTAAGCTGAGCTCAAGTGTAAAAATGGCAGGAGATCCCAGACCCGTGTTATGCTCCTGTTGCTCAATGTGGGAGCTCAGGGACGTGGTGATGTCCCTGGCTCCTACACGTGCAGGAAGTGTGTCCAGCTGCAGCTCTTGTTAGACCGCATGATGGCTCTGGAGCTACGGATGGACTCACTTTGGAGCATCCGCGATGCTGAGGAAGTCGTGGATTGCACGTTTAGCAAATTGGTCACACCGCAGATTAGGATTGCTGAGGGAGAGAGGGAATGGGTGACCAAAAGGCAGAGAAAAAGAAGGCAGGCAGTGCAGGTGTCCCCTGCGGTCATCTCCCTCCGAAACAGGTATACCGTTTTGGATACCATTGGGGGAGATGGCTCACCAGGGGAAGGCAGCAGTAGCCAGGTTCATGGCACCGTGGCTGGCTCTGCTGTACAGAAGGGCAGGAAAAAGAGTGGGAGGGCTATAGTCACAGGGGATTCGATTGTAAGGGGAGTAGATCGGCGGTTCTGTGGTGGAAAACGAGGCTCCCGAACGGTAGGTTGCCCCCCAGGTGCACGGGTCAGGGATGTCTCAGATCGACTGCAGGACATTCTGAAGGGGGAGGGTGAACAGCCAGCTGTCGTGGTGCATATAGGCACCAATGATACAGGTAATAAACGGGATGAGGTCCTTCAAGCAGAATTTAGGGAGCTAGGAGCCAAGTTACAAAGTAGGACCTCAGAGGTAGTAATCTCAGGATTGCTACCAGTGCCATGTGCTAGTCAGAGTAGAAATGAAAGAATAGGCAGGATAAATGAGTGGCTCGAGAGATGGTGCAGGAGGGAGGGGTTCAGAGTTTTGGGACATTGGGACTGGTTCTGGGGGAGGTGGGACTATTACAAATCGGACGGTCTACACCTGGGCAGGACTGGAACCAATGTCCTAGGGGGTGCTTTTACTAATGCTGTTGGGGAGGGTTTAAACTAATGTGGCAGGGGGATGGGAACCAAATCAGGAGGTTAGTTGACAGTAAGGAGGTAGTAACTAAAGCCTGTGAGGAACTAGATAATGAAGTCAGTGTGACTAAGGGGAAGAGGAGGCAGAGAGCAGATGATGAACGCAAAGAGATAGGTGGTCTGAGGTGCATTTGTTTTAATGCGAGAAGTGTAGTAGGTAAGGCAGATGAACTTAGGACTTGGATTGGTACCTGGAAGTGTGATGTTATTGCTATTACTGAGACTTGGTTGAGGGAAGGGCAAGATTGGCAACTGAATATCCCAGGATATAGATGCTTCAGGCGGGATAGAGAGGGAGGTAAAAGGGGTGGAGGAGTTGCATTAGTGGTCAAAGAGGATATCACAGCTGCGCTGAAGGAGGACACTATGGAGGACTCGAGCAGTGAGGCAATATGGGTAGAGCTCAGAAATAGGAAGGGTGCGGTAACAATGTAGGGGCTGTACTACAGCTCTCCCAACAGCGATCGTGAGATAGAGATACAAATATGTAAACAGATTATGGAAAGATGTAGGTGCAACAGGATGGTGGTGATGGGAGATTTTAATTTTCCCAACATTGACTGGGATTCACTTTGTGTTAGGGGTTTAGATGGAGCAGAATTTGTAAGAAGCATCCAGGAGGGTTTTATTAAGCAGTATGTAAACAGTCCAACTCAGGAAGGGGCCATACTGGACCTGGTGTTGGGGAATGAGCCCGACCAGGAGGTTGAGGTTTCAGTGGAGGATTACTTTGGGAGTAGTGACCACAATTCCGTAAGTTTTAGAATAGTCATGGACAAAGATGAGAGTGGTCCTAAAGGAAGAGTGCTAAATTGGGGGAAGGCCAACTATAGTAAAATTCGGCAGGAGCTGGGAAATGTGGATTGGAGCAGCTTTTTGAGGGTAAATCCACATTTGATATGTGGGAGGCTTTTAAAAAGAGGTTGATTAGAGTGCAGAACAGACATGTCCCTGTGAAAATGAGGGATAGAAAGGCCAAGATTAGGGAACATGGATGACAGGTGAAATTGTGAGACTAGCAAAGAGGAAAAAGGAAGCATACATAAGGTCTAGGTGACTGAAAACAGACGAAGCTGTGGAATAATATGGGGAAAGCAGGACCAATCTGAAACGAGGAATTAAGAGTGCTAAAAAGGGTCATGAAATATCTTTGGCAAACAGTGTTAAGGAAAATCCCAAAGCCTTTTATTCGTACATAAGGAGCAAGACGGTAAATAGAGAAAGGGTTGTCCCACTCAAGGACAAAGGAGGGAAGTTATGCGAGGAGTCAGAGAAAATGAGTGAGATTCTTAATGAGTACTTTGCGTCGGTATTCACTGAGGAGAGGGACATGACGGATGTTGAGGTTAGGGATAGATTTTTGATTACTCTTGGTCGAATCGACATAAGGAGGGGGGAAGTGTTGGGTATTCTAAAAGGCATTAGGGTCGACAAGTCCCCAGGTTACTGAGGGAGTGAGAGAGGAAATAGCTGGGACCTTAACAGATATCTTTGCAGCATCCTTGAGTACGGGTGAGGTCCCGGAGGACTGGAGAATTGCTAATGTTGTCCCCTTGTTTAAGAAGGGTAGCAAGGATAATCCAGGTAATTATAGACCGGTGAGCCTGATGTCAGTGGTGGGGAAGCTGCTGGAGAAGATACTGAGGGATGGGATCTATTTACATTTGGAAGAAAATGGGCTTATTAGTGATAGGCAGCATGGTTTTGCTCAGGGAAGGTCATGTCTTACCAACTTGATAGAATTCTTTGAGGAAGTGACAAAGTTGATAGGTGAGGGAAGGGTCCAGGGTGTACTAGCCAGATGGATAGAGAACTGGTGGGGCAACAGGAGACAGAGAGTTGTAGTGAAAGGGAGTTTCTCAGAATTGAGAACTGTGACCAGTGGTGTTCCACAGGGATCCGTGTTGGGACCACTGTTGTTTGTGATATACATAAATGATCTGGAAGAAGGTGTAGATGATCTGATTAGCAAATTTGCAGATGACACTAAGATTGGTGGAGTAGCAGATAATGAAGGGGACTGTCGGAGAATGCAGCAGAATATAGATAGATTGGAGAGTTGGGCAGAGAAATGGCAGATGGATTCAATCCAAATGCGAGGTGATGCACTTTGGAAGATCCAATTCAAAAGCGAACTATACGGTAAATGGAAAAGCCCTGGGGAAAATTGATGCACAGAGAGATCTGGGTGTTCAGGTCCATTGTACCCTGAAGGTGGCAATGCAGGTCGATAGCGTGGTCAGGAAGGCATACAGCATGCTTTCATTCATCGGACGGGGTATTAAGTACAAGAGTTGGCAGGTCATGTTACAGTTGGAGACTTTGGTTCGACCACATTTGGAATACTGCGTATGGTTCTGGTCGCCACATTACCAAAGGATGTGGATGCTTTGGAGAGGGTGCAGAGGAGGTTCACCAGGGTGTTGCCTGGTATGGAGGGCGCTAGCTATGAAGAGAGGTTGAGTAGATTAGGATTATTTACATTAGAAAGACGGAGGTTGAGAGGGGACCTGATTGAAGTCTACAAAATCATGAGAGGTATAGACAAGGTGGAGAGCAAGAAGCTTTTTCCCAGAGTGGGGGACTCAATTACTAGGGGTCACGATTTCAAGGTGAGAGGGGAAAAGTTTAAGGGAGATATGCATGGGAAGTTCTTTACGCAGAGGGTGGTGGGTGCCTGGAACGCGTTGCCAGCGGAGGTAGTAGAGGCGGGCATGATAGCGTCATTTAAGATGTATCTAGACAGATACATGAATGGGCAGGGAGCAGAGGGAGACAGATCCTTGGAAAATAGGTGACAGGTTTAGATAGAGGATCTGGATCAGCGCAGGCTTGGAGGGCCGAAGGGCCTGTTCCTGTGCTGTAATTTTCTTTGTTCTTTGTTCTTTGTTTGGAGGGATATGGGTCAGGAACAGCAGGTGGGACTAGCTTAGTTTCGGATTATGTTCGGCTTGGACTGGTTGGACCAAAGGGTCTGTTTCCGTGCTGTATGACTCTATGACTCTATAACAAAGACAGAATGGAGAAATAAAGGAAAAATATCATTCAACATTTGTTACAACTGTTGGGAAAAAGAAACAGATGTTTTTTACTCGGTTTACTGACTGTGACTGACATGCTGGGTCCCCAGCTAGGATTTGAGGTTCCAGGGTTGCTGGTCTTGCCCACCATTAATTACAAGGCAGCCCAGAAGCACACTGAAATAGCAGAGACCAAAAGAACTGGATGGCTGCCACTTCCTTGGGAGTTCCATTGGTTACACTGAAGATATGATGGAGACCTTTGGAATTCTTATGGAATTATAGAGCTATTACCTCCAGATATTGGCAGCAGCTGAAACACTTCTGTGAACAGAAAAAGAGATTAATGCCTCAGCAGTAAGCAGCTTATCAAGTAGATATCACATTGTGATGCTGAACTAGTATGATCTGCTGAGGATAACATACTCTGAATGAGAATGATGAAGTTTGAGAACGAAGTGCATACAATTGGTGTGTATGTTTAATACCAATAACTTGTATTGATACAGTGCTTTAATGAAATAAAATGTCCCAAGGTGTTTCACAGGGCCGTTATACAGTAAAATTTGATCCAGAGCCACAAAAGTTGATATTAGGGCAAACAGTCAAAAGCTTGGTCAAAAAGGTAGGTTTTAAGTAGCAGCATAAAATAGGAATGAGATATAGAGGCAGAGAGGCTTATAAATAAAGTTCCAGAGCTTATGGTACAGCCTTTTAGTGAGGCTTACGTGATCACACTTAACCTGCTTTATTTTGTTAAACCTGATTGATTAGGTCTTCTAAGCTGGAAAACTTGACAGTTCAAGGCAGGTAAGGACAGCATTGGGCAAAAAGGTGTCTTGTAGCACAGCTTCTTAAGCCTGAGAACTGGGAGCTGCCCCCATCCCATTTCCTCACAAGTTCCCACTCAAGTATTAGTGTTGTATTCAGAGCAGAACTCTTCTTCATTAGAGCATCTCCCCACAACTGTTATCCAAAGGTCTGTTACACCCACACCCACCTCCAAGTGGTGATCAGGCTCACACGAGGATCCAAGATTAACCAAATAAAAACCGAAAGAACTGCTGATGCTGTAAATCAGAAATAAAAACAGAAGTTGCTGGAAAAGCTCAGCACGTCTGGCAGCTTGTGAAGTGAAATCAGAGTTAATGTTTCGGTCTGGTGACCCTTCCTCAAAACTGATGGTAGCTAGGAAAATGTCGGTTTATATGCAGAAGATAGGGTGGGGGAGGAGTGAGGAGTAAATGATAGGTGAGGATAGATCCCAAAGAGAGAGAGAAAACAGTTGAACAGACAAAGGAATGGATAACAATCTGGCTGGGAGAGTGAATGGCTGTTAATGGAGACTGTTAGAGGGTAACAATAGGTAGTGTGTAATGGCAGTCTATATGATAACAAGGCCTGGAGTGTGGGGTCAGGGGCTAGGGATGGGAGAGTTCAGGCCCTAAAATTATTGAACTCGATATTGAGTCCAGAGGGCTGCAGTGTCTCCAAATGGAAAATGAGGTGTCGCTCTTCCAGCTTGCGCTGAGCTTCGTTGGAACACTGCAGCAAGCCTGAGACAGAGATGTTGGCCTGGGAACATGGTGGTGTGTTAAAGTGGAAGGAAAATGGAAGCCCAGGGTCTTTATTATGAGCATAATGTCGATGTTCTGCGAAGCGGTCATCCAGTCTATGCTTCGTGTCCTCAATGTAGAGGAGACCACATTGTGATCAGTGAATGCAGTAGACTAGATTGTGTGAAGTGCAGGTAAAGTGCTGCTTCACTTGGAAGGTATGTTTGGGCCCTTGGATACTGAGGAGGGAGCAAGTAAATGGGCAGGTGTTACACCATCAGCAGTTGCATAGGAAGGTGCCATGGAGCTGTGGGAGGGTGCTGCAAGCGAAGGAAGAGTAGACCATAGTGTTCCGGAGGAACGGTCCCTGTGGAAGTGGACAAGAGAGGGGAGAGGAATATGTGTCTAGTGATGGCATCTCACTGGAGGTAGTGGAAATGGTGGCTGATGATCTTCTTGATGTGGATGCTGGTGGAATGGCAGGTAAGGACAAGGGGAACCCTATCGTTGTTGCAGGAGGGAAGAGAGGGGCTGAGGGCAGAAGTATGGGAAATGGGTCAGGCCCTGTCAACAACAGTGCTGGGGAATCCTGGGTTGAGGAAGAAAGTGGACATTTCGGAGGCTCCCTTGTTGAAATTGGCCTCGTCAGAACATATGCAATGGAGACAGAGGAATTGGGAGAATAGAGTAGAGTCTTTACAGGAAGCAAGGTACAATGAGTCATAGTCCAGGTATCTGTGGGAGTTGGTAGGTTTATTGTGGATATTAGTGACCAGTCTATTCCCAGAAATGGAAACAGAGATATCGAGGAAGCAAAGGGAGGAGTCAGCAATAGACTAGGTGAAAGTGAGGGCAGGGTGGAAATTGGAAGCGAAATTGACAAACTTTTCCAATTCCAGACAAAAGAGGGAAGCAGCACCGATGATATCATTGATATATCGGAGAAAGAGGGTGGGGATCAGAATAGGACTGGAACAAGAAATGTTCCACGTATCCCACAAAGAGGTATAAATGGGCTCTATCCGGGCATCCACGGTGACCCCTCTGACCTGAAGGAAATGAGAGGAGTTAAAAGATAAGTTGTTCAGGGTGAGGACAAACTTGGTCAAGTGGAGGAGTGTGGTGGTCGGTTGGATCAGCTCAGGCCTTTCCTCCAGGAAGGAGCAGAGAGCCCTGAGACCATCCTGGTAGGGAATGGACGTGTAAAGGCATTGCACGTCCATGGTAAAGAGGAATTGGCTGGAGCCTGCAAACTGGAAATTCCAAAACTGGCGTAAAGTGTCAGAGGAATCACGAATATAAGTGGGCGGGGACTAGACCGGGGAGAAAAGACCGAGTCAAGGTAAGAAGAGATGAGTTCTGTGGGGCAGGAGCAGGCTGAAATAATGGGTCTGCTTGGGCTGGCCTGTTTGTGAATTTTTGGAAGGACGTTGAAGCGAGCCGTATGGGTCTGGGGGACTGTCAGCTTCGAGGCAGTGGGGGTGAGATCACCAGATGAAACGAGGTTCGCAACTGTAGTTGATACTGTGGCCTGATGTGGGGTCATGGTCCAGGGAAAGATAGGAGGTATCTGAGAGCTGGCGCTCAGCCTCTGCAATGTAGAGGTCAGTACGGCAGATTACAACATTACCACTCTTAATAACTGAACAACAGGTTTGATAACAAAGTTAAGGTTGGACCTAAGCGCACGGAGAACAGTCAGTTCAGAGGGAGACAGCTGGTTTGGGTGAGGCGACCAATGTCATGTTGACAATTCTCAAAGAGTAGATTGAGTACAGGTAAAAGGCCAGAGGGAGGGGTCCCGGTGGAGGGAGAGTGTTGGAGCTGGGCAAAGGGGTCTGTGGGACGGGGAGATGATTCTTGCCCAA
Source organism: Rhincodon typus (assembly GCF_021869965.1). Lineage (NCBI taxonomy): Eukaryota > Metazoa > Chordata > Chondrichthyes > Orectolobiformes > Rhincodontidae > Rhincodon > Rhincodon typus. The sequence goes on along the minus strand of NC_063333.1, from coordinate 52,808,571 downwards.
AGAAATGGCATGGAGGTGAAGACAGCGGAAAAAGAGCTCAATGTCATGTTGTGCCTCAAATTCGTTAAAGTGGGGATGTAGAGGGATAAAGCTGAGACATCTGCTAGTACAGAACATTCAGGAACAGAGAACAGAAGGTTAGGAGGGATGGTGAATACCCGACAGGAGGTGGAGTTGGGGGATTTTAATCCCCTGCCCCATTTTGATCAGGTCTCCCTTGCCCCAGGGTTGGGAATCAGAGCAGGTCCCCTCCAATCAGGCTGAATTTTGAGCTGGGATCACGTTTAAAGAAGTCACACACTTTGGAGTCAAAACTCCACAGTATTTGGGGAAACACAGACTTCCTGTTTTCTGACAGAAACATCAGCAATTCTCTTTACTTGTCTGAGTTATATCCTGGAAGTGTTGAAATAGTGGTGCCTATGGTGACAACTGCCTACTCTTCATCTGCTTTGTGCACTTTGTCTTCATCTTCTTCTTCAGCCAAGACAATGGCGGATTTTTTTTGTGGGGAACCAGTGCTGGACATAAAAATAGATGGCTCATTTATTCAGATATGAAAGTATGATTTATAAACATGTTGCTTTGGGATCTGCATCATCTGTTTTGACACTGTTGTCGGAGATTTTGAATTTTATTTAACCATGCACATTGTATGAAATACGGATAATAGTGTTTAAAAAATGCTGTATCTGTCTTTTATGTGCTGTGTAGGAAAATACTATCATCCATCATATTAGCCCAACTTAAATGCAGTTGACATTTTTGTATCATTGTAATATTAAAGAAGATTTACAAATTCTGAGTACTTGGCTGTTTATGATCTTATTTAAGTGGTTAAAAATAAGGCCAGTTTTAGGTTTGCAGCAATTAGTCTTATTATTGGCACAGGTAAGATGTTATGTATTGGGTTCCAGATTGAATGGTCCAGTTACCGGAATGAAAGCTGGCTACCAAAACCTGTCTCCAAAACTAGCAACCTATAACCCCACCTACACTCACCTTTACTGGCTCCATCCCCGCCTCTTTGACCTGTCTGTTTCCTCTCCACCTATCTTCTCCTCTATCCATCTTCTATCCGCCTCCCCCTCTCTCCCTATTTATTTCAGAACCCCCTTCCCCTCCCCCATTTCTGAAGAAGGGTCTAGGACCGAAACGTCAGCCTTCCTGCTCCTATGATGCTGCTTGGCCTGCTGTGTTCATCCAGCTCTACACCTTGTTATCTCTATGCTTTTCACTTGATCCTTGGGTGATATTGTGACAGAACGTTTCAACATGTGAAATTGATCAGAGCCTATGGGGAGAAACATTGCCAGCATAGAGGCAATAATTTGTAGGGCATATAGAACTTCAAAGAGGTGAGCATAGACTTTGCCTGTCTATGTTACAGAGCACAGTAAATGTGAGCATCAAGTGTGCTAGGTTTCTGGGCTTCCTAGAAAATTCAACCTCAAACAGCCCAAAAGGTTCAGTGAACTTTACTTTGGCCAGCCTTGTTTGCTGAAGTCAGGTGGGACCTCAATTTGGGCCTTATACAGTGGTAATCTATCCAAAAGAGGTTAGAATCATAGGCTCTCTAACAGAGTGGAAACAGGCCATTCGGCTTATCGAGTCCACACTGACCCCCTGAAGAGCATCCCACCCATCTCTGTACCCCATCCCTGTAACTCTGTATTTCCCATGGCTAATCCATCTAGCCTGCACATCCCTGGACACTATATGCATTTTAGCCTGGCTAATCCACCCAACCTGCACATCTTTGGATTGGTTTACATTGTGTAAGTTGGACTTGAAATGTTGACACTGCTTCTCTCCCCATAAATGCTGCCAGTCCTGCTAATTTCTCCAATATTTTGTTTTCATTTCAGATTTCCAGCATCTGCAGTATTTTGATTTTATTTGTGTGCTTTTAATCCTGCTTTTAATCCCTCCTTAGAGATGATTTTATGGTGGCAAAATAAGGTGGCTGTGTCTGTCACATCTGCTCCCTGATTTTTTAAAAATAATCTGTCCATGGTTTGGAGTGGGATCCTAAGTGAACTGCAGTTTCAGGTGGAGATCTCATTGTAGTCCACTTTCATAGTCAGTCCCAAATTGAATGGTGAGACCACAATAGTTAGATGTTGCACCATGAGCAGTCCTGTTCCATTTCTGATTCCTGCTTAATCACAACTCTATCTTTGTTGTCTTATGAACTAATCAAACTGCCTTTCCTGAGATTAGTGAAGCATTTTCTGAAAACTTTGTGGATGCTTGTACCTGAAAATCTACCTGAGCAATTTTTTATATCAGGTATTCTATATCTTCAAGGAGTGAAGAGCAAGGAAATATAAACTAAAGCTCCTATGATAACAAGAACAAACAATCCCTATCTGGTGGTTTCTGGACCATTTTCTAACAAAGGTAGAAATGGGCAAATAATCTCAAACTGTATATATTTATTAATTTACACCAAATCTTTATTATCCATGTTGGATAGGGGCACAGAGTTCCCACACTTAACAGAAAATGCAGATACCAATCCTAATTAACGCTTCTATCTAAGCGGATTACTGTGCCATCAAACTGGACGATACAATGAGAAAAATTGTGGGATAACAAGGTGTATAGCTGGATGAACACAGCAGGCCAAGCAGCATCAGAGGAGCCGGAAGGCTGACGTTTCGGGCCTAGACCTTTCTTCAGAAATGGGGGAGGGGAAGGGTGTTCTGAAATAAATAAGGAGAGGGGGGAGGTGGATAGAAGATGGATAGAGGAGAAGATAGGTGGAGAGGAGACAGACAGATCAAAGAGGTGGAGATGGAGCCAGTGAAGGTGAGTGTAGGTGGGAAGTTAGGGAGGGGATAGGTCAGTCCAGGGAGGACGGACAGGTCAAGGGGGCGGGATGAAGCTAGTAGGCAGGAGATGAGGGTGGGGCTTGAGGTGGGAGGAGGAGATAGATGGAAGGAAGGACAGGTTAGGGAGGCGGGGACAAGCTGGGCTGGTTTTGGGATGCGGTAGGGGGACGGGAGATTTTGAAGCTTGTGAAGTCCACATTGATACCATTGGGCTACAGAGTTCCCAAGCGAAACATGAGGTGCTGTTCCTGCAACTTTCAGGTGGCATCGTTGTGGCACTGCAGGAGGCCCAGGATGGACATGTTGTCTGAGGAATGGGAGGTTGCAGGAACAGCACCTCATATGTCGCTTCGGAACTCTGTAGCCCAATGGTATCAATGTGGACTTCACAAGCTTCAAAATCCCCCCTCCCCCTACCGTATCCCAAAACCAGCCCAGCTTGTCCCCACCTCCCTAGCCTGTCCTTCCTCCCACCTATTCCCTCTTCCCACCTCAAGCCCCGCCCCCATCTCCTACCTACTAACCTCATCCTGCCCCCTTGACCTGTCCGTCCTCCCTGGACTGACCTATCCCCTCCCTAACTTCCCACCTACCCTCACCTTCACCGGCTCCATCCCCGCCTCTTTGATCTGTCTGTCTCGTCTCCACCTATTTTCTCCTCTATGCATCTTCTATCTGCCTCCCCCTCTCTCCCTATTTGTTGCCAATCTCACGGGTATGTGGATCTACAGATAGTAAATCAGCAAGTAACGAGGTGTGAGTGCATATCTGCACAGAATCATTGTTAGTTATCTCAGTTATTCTTTTTATAAGAAATCACATGGATTAGTATTCTATTTTGCATATTTAAGCCTTTAAATACCAATGGAATGGGTCATTTTCAGGTTGGAGAGGTGCAACTAGTAGAATGCCAGAAGGATCAGTCATAGGGCCACAATTATTTACTATCTATATTAATGACTTGGAGGACCAAAGTATAATGTATCCAAATTTACTGGTGATATAAAAATAGGTGGGAATGCATGTTGTGATGAACATATGAAGAACCTGCAAAGAGATATAAATACATTGAGTGAGTGGGCAAAACTTAGAAAATGGAGTTTGAAATGGATTGATGCACTTTGGTAGGAAGACTCAAAAGGCAGATTGTTATCAAAATGTAGAGACACTCCAAAAAGATACAACACAGAAGGATCTGGGTCTTCTTGTGCAAGAAATAGAAGCAGTAAGTTATTTAGAAGGTAAATGGTATTTTGGCCTTTATAGCTGGGGTGTTGGGGGCGGGGGCGGAAGTTGGGGTTTGGAGTTTCAAAATAAAGAGGTCCTGTTATAGCAGAATGTTGGTGAGGCCACACCTAGAATATTGTGAATCATTTTGGTCCCTGTATTTTAAAAAAAGGCTATACTGGCATTGGAGATATGGGTTGACTGATCAAGAATGGCTAAATAGGTTAAGCCTTTATTCATTAGAACTTACAAGATCTTATTGAAACATACAAAGTCCAAAGAGGCTTGACATGGTAGATGTTGAGAAGAGGTTTCCACCAGTGGTGGATTCTCAAACTAGGAGGCATAGTTATAGAATAAGGGCATACTCATTTAAAACTGAAATGCAAAACAATTACTTCTCTCAGACGATAATGAATACTTGGAATTTTCTACCGCAGAGAGCTAGGGAGGCCAGATTACTGAAGGCATTTTACAAGGAGATAGACTTATCAAATATCAAGGAGTTGAGATCTCTGATGAGCTTGCATGAAAGAGGATCGGAGACCTAGAACAGATTAGCCATGATCCTGTTGAATGACAGGGCAGGTTTGGGGCCTGAATGACCTATTGCTGCAGTTCCTTATGTTCTTATGTTCTACTCTTATGTTTGTATGCCTCTCAAACAACAGCTGTTGCTGAAAAATAAATTGAACTAAAGACTGACAAATACCTTGGACTTGATAGCTTACATGCTAGGGTTTTAAACAGGGAAGCGAAGTACAGAAGGGGTTGGCTGTGTGCCAGTGATAATGGGCTGAATTTATATGGAGATTGTGACCCCTCCCACCAGCTGGAAAGTCAATGGCAAGTCCACCTCTGGACTTGGAAAGCCTTGACACAGTTTTATTTAGCTCAGGCAGTGAATTATCAGAGGTTGTAGCTTACGTTTCCATAAGGGACAATGTTCCATCTCCAAGAGTTGCCAACCAGTTGAATGGCTGGCTGATCTTCAGTGCTCCCAGGAGCAGTGACCATTCCTGAGACAGCATTCAGACCCAGAAGAGGAGCATTACTCAAGGCTGAATAACCAGATAAATAGGATGGTTTGCTGTGTTCATTCAGGCAGTTCCAGTGAGCAGGGGCAGAGGGATCAGGAGGCCTGGATGGAAGGATTTGTTTGATGCTGGTGGTAGGTATTTTTCAAATGGGCTCAGCCTTTTCCACCGTGGGGGCCCTCTGTGGTGCACTTGGTGCCTGAGAGGATGAATCCCCACAACCAAATTGCCAGGGTTTACTTGGCAGCCAGGTCACATGAAATGAGCATCCTCCGCTGCTGTTAAAATACCAGCATCGGTGGGAGGTGGTCCTTAAGTGACCACTGATTAAACACTTCATGTCTTGAATCAGCCCTTGGTTGGTAGGCAAACCAATATCTACTCCTCTGCTGGGAAAATACTAGTGCAGGTAAGTCGGTATGAACACAACAACTCCTGACTTCCCACTTAATTTTCTGCTCCTGTGCCTTAAGTGGGTCGGCCTAAAATTCTGGCTAGTGGATGGATTGCTTTTGAATTTGCAGAAATCTCTAGAATGTAGAATAGTCTCCATAGATTTAGCATCATCCAACACACCCAGCACCCTGCATCCAGGCACCTTTCTAAGCAAATGTAGGAGGTGTAGCATCTATTGTTTTTGCTTTGTCACCATCTTGCATTCAAAGCACCTAACTTTCCTTCCAGGTAACACAGGGATTTGTGTTGTTCCTTTCAACTTTATATATTTGCAGCTCACTATATGGTCTCTCATACCTTGAGGAGACTAAGCGCATGTTCAGTGGCCACAAAAACAGGAGTTGCTGAGAAAGCTCAGCAGGTCTGGCAGCATCTGTAAAGAAAACATCAGAATTAACGTTTCGGGTCCAATTCTGAGGAAGGGTCACCAGACCCAAAACGTTAACTCTGATTTTTTCTTCACAGATGCTGCCAGACCTGCTGAGCTTTTCCAGCAACTTCTGTTTTTGCTCCTGATTTACAGCATCGGCAGTTCTTTCAGTTTTTATTATGTTCAGTGGCCACTTTGCAGAACACTTCAGCTCATTTTTTAAGCATGACCCTGAGCTTCTGGTTGCATGCCATCTAATCTCCATCTTGCTCTCCTGCTGATATCTCTGTCCAAATACGCCTGAAAGGTTCTGGTGAAGCTCAATGCAATCTTAAGAAACAGTACATTTTGATTAAGCTCTTTACAACCTACTGGACTCAATATTGATCTCAGCAATTTTGAAATATAACCTCTGGCCCCAGTTTTATTTAATTTTTTGGCATTTTGTTTTCTCTTTGTTTTGCTTGTTGACAGAAACACACCTACTTCAGCACCATTTGTGACTCCTCAAATAATGAAGCTATCCACGTTTGCATGTTGAAAGATTTGGGCATTATCTAAGCATGAGCTGGTAAGTTGCACTCATACCACATGACTGTCAGGCAATGATCATCTCCAACAAAAGAAAATCTAACCATCTCCTTTTGACAATTCATTGCCATCACTGAATCCTCACTATCAATATCCTGAGGAGTTACGACCAACTAAAAATTAAACTGGATGAGCCACATAAGTACTTTGGCTTGAAAAAGAGGTTAGAGGCTAATAATTCTGAGGTGAGTAATTCACCGCTGAACTCCCCAAAGTCCATCCACCATCCAGAAGGCAGAAGTCAGGAGTGAGATAGAATTTCTTCATTAGCTTGGATAAGTGAAACTCCAATAAGACTCAGTAATGATTAACACTATTCAGGACAAACCAAAGCACTTGATTGGCATTTAATCTACACCCTTCAACATTCACTCATTCCACTACTGATGCCAAAGCGTTAGCAATGTGTGCCATCTACAAGATGCATTGCAGCAACTCATGAAGGTTCTTTAGACAGTACCTTCCAGAGTTCTGTCCTCTACCACCTAGAAAGGCAAAGGCAGCAGATACATGTGAACACCACTGTCTGCAAGTTCCCGAATATGTCACACAATTTTATGACTTGGAACTATATCACCATTCCTTCATAGTTCCTGAGTCAAAATCCTGGAACCCTCTTCCTAACAGCATTCGGTACACGTGACAGTAATAAATCAAATCAGCTCACAAAGGCAGCTCACCATCAATTTCTCCAAGGCAATTAACAAATGCTGACTTAGCAAATGGCACCCACAACCAGTGAATTAATTAAAATAAACAACTGTTCTAGGAATAGCCTTCATTTCTTTGTTTCTTTTTATGTCACATCCTGTTTGCTTGGCTTTGGAGGAGTAAATCCTGTGTTATTTAATCTCTCCTGTCTTCCACACTATCACAGTCTTTCCTTTTGCCGCATTACTGCCAAATCCTGACTTAAAACCTACAACATCCCTAACTTTTCCCAGTTCTGATGAAAGGTCATTGACCAGAAATATTAACTCTGTTTCTTTTCACAGATGTAGTTGTTTACTTTCAGCATTTTCTATTTTTCTTTCAGGTTTTCAGTATCTGCAATAGTCTGCTTTTCAATTAACCAGAGGCCTTTTTGGGTAGGCCTGCAGCATCATGTGCCACTCAGGCAGTTGACAAGCCAGTGCTGGATCATTACCTGGAAACAAGGGTCCTGGGGAAGGAAGTCATGTCCATCAAAATAAGTATATGTCTTCCATGATTTGTCATATCTTATTTTCATGAACGTCTTGTAGCTTACCTTTAATCTTAAGTGCTTTACCTTCTGGACCATGTGGTTGCACAACTATCAGCTGTAGACGGTGTTTTTTCAATCTTGGTTCATGCCTGGCTCTGATTTCTAATTTGAAATTATGAGAGGACCATTGCAATAAATATTGATTTGCTAAAAACTAGGTCTGGATCACTCATTTTCGTTGGGTTTTTCTTCTGTTGTAGACTGTTCAACATTATTAATTTCTTTGTGTGGTTAGTAATTTCATTTCTTGTTTTTCTGAGACTGTGTTCTTCTTCTGCACATTGTCTAAAGGTTGATCACAAATGTGTGACAAACAAAGCTTTCACTTTAAATACTGCGCCTGCGAGGCTTCTTCGTGGCACAGCACTGAGGACTTTTAGTGCCTTTCCCATTTGCTGTAATCCTTTTTCACATGTGTTGTTTCTAGTTTTGTACCTTAAGATTTGAATGGACTCTGCTAATTCTCTGTGCCACAGTTGAACTTTTTCTCTTATGTTGTTTCTTGCTTGGTCCAGTGTGCTTGGTCCAGTGTGGTAGTGGAAAGCCATTCACTGGTCTAACTAGGAAAGGCTCTTGTATTGACCAAAAAGCAATTCGTTGCATGTTAACAATATCAGGCTAAAATGATATGATAGACATTTTCACCGAGACCACAATGAGGACCTGGACATTAGTTTTCGCTCTTTAGAGATTTTAAACAGCTCTCCCTGTACTTCCAAATGGCCTTGTTACAGTGGATGGTACTGAAGGCACTCCACAGTATAGCCCTGTGGACGTTTACACCTTTATACACTAATTATCACTCACCGCCTAAAATATTTTCTCTTCATCCTCCTGCATTGTTTGCCTTGCATGATTCACTAAAGAGAACAGGTTTTCTTTGTCTACCTTATTCAAACCTGTGATAGTCTTGTACTCTTCTAACAAATCTCCCCTCAATCTCCTTTGATCTACAGATAATGACTCCAGTTTTTCCAATCTAGCTTTGGAACTAACCCATCCATCCCTGGAATCATTCTTACAAATTCCTTCTTCACCCTTTCAAGAACGCTCATGTCCTCTCCTAAGTGCGGAGAACAGGATGTGATCTCTAGTGTGATCTAACCAGGGCTTTATAAACATTCAGCATTTCTGCCTTGCTTTTTCCATATGCTGTTGCACCTTCAAAGATCAATGCACCTCCTCTGTTCCTGCACACTTTTTACAGCTGTGCCATTCAGCTCATATCGTACTTCCTCATCTCTCCTGCTAAAACGCATACTGTAGCTGAGGTAGAAGATCAGCCTTTAAGAATTGATTGACGGTACAGGATCAAGGGGCCAAATAGCCTACTTCTGCTTTTATTTCTTATGTTCTAACATAAGAACTCACCCAGTCAGAACCCTGTGCACATGAATAAACTGTGCCAATTAAAGCTGCTTCGCTGAATACTGACACTAATTAAAAGAGAACAAGAGTCCCAGTGAGCTCCAATTTTTCTAAATTTACTTTTGAGTGGCTAGTTGGAATCGGTTCATCAAAAGACATGTACTATTCATTGCTGTTATTTTATTGATACTATAAAACCTTTCCATTTCTTAAAATCACTGGCATTACATTGCTGCTGCCTCCCAGGTTTTCTGTTCTGTGGTGTAGTGTGACACTGGGGAGACAACGTGGAACAATTTTTATGTAACATGGACATCCAGTTGCATTTGCATCTAGGGTGTTAACACAAGCTGAACAATGCCATGCTCAGACTGAGGAGAATGCCTGAGTACTGTCTTTACTTGTGAATATTTTAATCAAATACTGCCTGGAACAGGGCAGTCCAACCATAAGCCAGTTCAAACCATCCTCCTTAAAATACCTTTGTCTGCTACAAAGCATCAGCAAAGAATGCTACTTGGTTTATGAGATGTAACTGAGATATAACAAACAAGCAAGGGAAAGAGGTTTATAAAGTTGACATGCTGTTGAGAACAGTACTCCCTGTGAAGAAAGTTGAAGACACTTGTAAGGACCATTTTTTAAATTTTTGTTTTTAAAAACAGAGGACTAAAATGAGAAAGAACCGTTTTAAAGAGCAATGTTTCGTAAAAGTGACAGTAGGTTTTGAAAGCAAGTAACCTGGTACACGAGGCAACCATTGATTAGTCCATGGACTAATGACAGTTATCGATGATGGAGACCATTTGCTTGTTATCAACTGTGGAGAATGGTTCTTGGGTGGCTGAGCAGTTTGGAGCTGGAAACAAGATATAGAGACAGAGAGAGAGAGAGAAAAAAAGAAATGTGCAGATCTTCTCCTAGCCTAGAAGCTGCCTCTTCTCAGTTGTCAAAACTCAGTTTAAACTTTAAGAAAACAAGTTACCTTCCCTATAGCAGTTCTGTGATCTATGACTTTTGAGCCGATAAGTCAGGGATATTTTACAAGTGAATCAGTCATTCTATGCTTCTTACAAACCAGTGGAAACTTCCAGAGAAAGACAACTGAACACCAAATGCCTGGCCAGCTGAAGGAGGATCATCTCAAAATCAGAACCAGGAAATAACAACTATTAAACTGATTTCCAGTTTTCTACCTCCACTGATAATCTATTTTCTTTATTTGTTTGTCTGTGTATGTGTAGGGGAAATTTATAAGGGGATTAAAGCTTTAGTTAGTAGTGTTAGTGCTACATATCAATGGTTTATGTCTGTTTACCTGTAGCTATAGCCTAATAACTTGTAATAGCTCCTAATTACTGTCCAGTACAGAAACCTGATTTGTGCTTTCTGTCAAACTTGGTATGAAAGCCACGTAAATTGGATTACTGTGTGTATCTTTAAAAAAAAACTTCAACATTGCATATGGGTGTGGGAATAGTGGGATCTGATTTACACTACACTACCCCAGTAAGGTAGTGCTGTAACAGTAGGCATAACAGTACAAAAATGGTATCTGTGATATCTTCCAGATTCAATAAGAAACAACAGCTCAGAACAATGGGGAGGCACGGTGGCTCAGTGGCAATCATTGCTGCCTCATGGCACCAAGGACCTGTGCTCAATTCCACCCTTGGGCAACTGGCTGTATGGAATTTGGACATTCTCCCCATGTCTGCTTGTGTTTCATGCAGGTGCTCCACTTTCCCCCCACAGTCTAAAGCCATGCAGGTTTGATGGATTAACTAAAGGAGATTCAGGATTACATGGATAGGGTAGGGGAGTGTGTCTGGCTGGGATGCTCTTCAGAGGATCGGTGTGGGCTGAGTGGGCTGCTTCTGCTCTGTAGGGATTCTATGAATCTATGCAACATGCTTTGGAAGTCATCATCCCAGCAGAGACATCAGGTTGAATCTTCCATTTATTTGGCTAAGTCCAAGTTAAGCTGAGTGTTTTGGAGGGTCTTTGTTGTGGGAACAAGTGAGTTTTCTTATTCTATCTTGCCAAAATAATCTCATTAAGTACCCATCCGTCCTTGTAGCATCCCTCGAATCCAATTCCCAGACCCACCTTACCGTGTTCCAGCACAACTTGCCACTCACTGGATATCCTGGAATTCATTGGCATCCATTGTGCATCTGGATTCTCACTGTCTGTCTGGAGTTCCCTGCACATGTTTCTGACATTTGCCTTGAACATGGTGGACAGGGGAAATCAGTGCCTCAGGATCCTGGATGTCCTGCTGGACAGAATGGTGCAGACACAGGACTTGCCGTTCCCTAGGACCAACAGTGGATGCTGCAACACTGGACCACTCTGAGTGGCTGACTGACCGTATCCAAGCTCCTGGACTTGGATTTACAGTGGCTGCCCTGGATTTACTGTGCCAGGATCCCTCAACGAAGGCTACCCCCTTGACTTGACCGAGGCCTGCTGACGACAATGACAACTTTCTTCCTTTGTGTCTGCTCTAAATGACAAGGTGAGAGAGAAGTAATATAAGCCTGGTATTTCTGACTGAGGGAGCAAAGCATAAAAAAAGAAAGGCAAGGCAATTCAAGCATGGATGCTGTAAGCATCTTGGTAGGTTCAGAGTGAGTATGCTCTATTACAATGAACAAAGAGCCAGGAAATAGACTCTGGTCCAGTCATGAGCTGGGTGTGTGCCCTTTGCACCAAGTGTCCTTGCTTCTGATTACAAAGATAAAAGCCCAAAATTCAGCGTTGAAGTGCGGAATGTATTATAGTGGATTGGCGATGTGTCATGAGGGTTCTTGGAGGCTGACACATGTCAGATACTTATGCCTGTGGACTTCAGTTGTCACCTAATCGCAAATACATATGCTGTGTGAAGACTCATCTTTGTAATAGCAAGAAGACTTGAAATATATGCTTTTATTGTGTCTTCCATGACCTCATGACATCCCAAAATATTTACAGCCAATTATTTCTAAAGTTTATTGTAATGCAGTAACATAGAAGCCAATTTACATACAATAATGTCCCGCAATCTACAATGAGATAGAGACCCAGATGATCTGTTTTTGAGATGCTGGTTGAAATTTAAATATTAGTTCATTTCAAAAAGAACTCCTGCTGTTAGATGTAGAGTGAATATTTCCCTTTATGAGGCAATCTAGAATGAGAGGTCATAGTTTTAAGATAAAGGTTAGCAGATTTAAAATAGAGATAAGGAGGAATTACTTCTCTCAAAGGTTTGCATCTGTGGAATTCACTACCCCAGAGTGGAGTGGATGCAAGGGCATTGAATAAATTTAAAGAGGAGATAGGCAGATTTTTAATTAGTTATGGGTTAGGGGGTTATTGGGAACAGACAGGAACGTGGAGTTGAGGCCAAGATGAAATCAGCCATGACCATATCAAATGGCACAGCAGGATCAAGGACCTGACTTGTCTACTTCTTCTCCTAGTTTTTTTTGTTTTTATATTCTTTTCTTCAGAATATTGCGTGTGATCATTTACCTCCATTGAGAGGCTAGACAGCCTTGTTTCGTTGTCTGATTCAAAAGATGGCAGTATTCCATCTGCGTCAGTGATAGTGCAGTACTCTCTCAACTTACATTATGTGCTGAAGTCCCAGGAGTGAAACTTGAGCATATAACCTCCTGCTGTGCCAACGAGAGTGTTAGCATTAACCTGCGGACAACAGTAAAAATAAGTATAAATGGTTCTGGAAATGTTTGCTGTGGTGCTGCGTGTATTTTCAGGCTGAATTGTTTATGTCTCGTTCAGATGATAGTTCTGTGTTTACAAAAGGTCGTTGACTCTGACCCTTTAAAAATGAACTGGTATAATAATGCCAATAGCCACTTAATTCTGCACAGACCAATGGGCAGATGATTTCAGGAGCTTTTAAGAGATTTGATAAAAGCTTATGCCTTTCCAGTATGTGTTTATTATTTGCTCATTGCTGTTTACCATTTTCCTGAGCCCTGAGATCTATATTAACTCTGAAATAGATAAAGAATCTCGAATGTTGTGCAGTGAAGTACACAGTTGGGTAGCCATTTCTATTTAAAACTCTATTGTTTCAGAATTATTTTGTTAATATCATTATTAAGCATTAACACATGTAAAACTGGATAGTGCATTTGAAGAAATGGTTGAAAGATATTTCTAAGAATGATTTGCAGTTGTACATGTTTTCCAGCAGATGTTGCAGTCATGAACCTGTAACACAGACATCACTCAAAAAATTTACAACACGTGACCTGCACTTCATTTTATTACTTTTCACTAAATGGATATTAGTTTTCATATGTGATGTACAACACAATACCACTATGATTGAGAGCTCGGAGTGGGAGCACCAATCTTCTCAAATTAAATTCAGGAACCTTTCCATTTTTGTATCTTAGTAGAAGTACTTAAAGTAATGAAGCTGGCAATATTGACTCTGTGAAGCATTCACAATTACACGGCATCTTGGAGTCTGAGAAATGGAGTTATGACTGAAGTGGAGCTGGCCACCTCTAAAACCATCATGCAAAGACTCATGGCAAGAAGGAAAATTTCAAGGGCTTTGAGTTTGAATTGTGGAATTCTTTAATGCATTGACAAGGGAATTTTTTTTCTTTATTCATTCATAGGCTGAGGGCACTGCTGGTGAGGCCACCATTTATTGCCCATCCCTAATTGCCCAGAGGGCAGTTAAGAGCCAACCACATTGCTGTGGGTCTGGAGTCACATGTAGGCCAGTCCAGATAAGGATAGCAGTTTCCTTCCATGAAGAACATCAGTGAACCAGATAAGTGTTTCCCCGACAGTTAGCAATGGATCCATGGTCATCATTTGATTCTTATTTGCAGATTTTTATTGAATTCAAATTCTACAATCTTGTAAGGTGGGACAAAAATACCCATCAGTTTATGGATATACTGTGGACTAAAACCCCCTGAAGACATAAATTTGTGGAAATTACATTGGATTAAAATTCACTGAACTTTTGGACTCAAGAAACCATGGGCCCCAACCGAACCAGGTAAAGGCTGCCTGGGTAATATGCAAGCCCAGGAGCAGACATCTGGAACAGGAGTTAGTTTGCAAAACTGAAGGAAGACCCCCATTCACGGCTCAGCTCAAAACAATGGAAGCCAGACTGCAGGAAACAAACAACTTCAGACCTTCTGGAGCCTACAGAGGTACAAAGCCATTCAATTTCCAACCAGTGCTCAGGCACAGAAATACTGAACATTCCACACCATTGTGCTACATGTAAACCTGTTTCATCTTTGGATGTAAGAACATTCACGCTATTATTCAAAACTTAACGAATACCCATCCAAGGGAAATACTGGACATTCCAAACCATTGAAACCATTCACCTTAATCGAAAAGCCATTCACACCTACTCCAGTGATCAGGAAGGTCATTCAGCCCTGAGAAGAGGAACAATAGCTCGACAGCCAAGACCAGATTTGACGGGAGATAAGGGGGCCTGCAGCTGGGTATAAATGGGGACACTGATCCCAGCAGTATGCACTGTGATACTAGCAACACGCCTTGATTCCAACTAGGTATGTACTCTGAGGTGGGCTCTGTGCATATCCAGTATGAGCAGCTCATGTGAGGAGTTTGAGAGTCCAAAGAAGAAGCAGGCCCGACACGCGAAGGAGTCCTTGAGCCAAAGCTGTGAGGAAGGGAAAGGAGATCGGTCAAACTTATCGATTGAGAGAAAAGTTCCTGCAGATGCCTCCAAGTCAAAGACTCTGCGAACCCTCCACTCCGAGAGCAATGCTCACAACCACTGAACACCACTAACCAACCACGAACATCCACTCAATATCTGGAGGCGACCAACGGCATCCAGAGACACAAGACACCGACCGGGGCAGCGCCAGCAACATCCACCCACCATCCAAGACAACACCCACTTGCAAAGGACCACCAAGAAAGAAAAGAAACTCAAAGTACTCACCTGTCAGGTCCAACGCATCTAACCATATCAGCGGACACTGCTAGACCGACTGTTAGCAGCACTTGTGGCCCTCCATGGAGACCCAGCTACGGCGAGACACTATGGACAAGAGCAAGTTGAAATCACAATCCATTCCAGGAGTGGGCCTAAGGTCATCAAGACCCTCTAACCCAGCTTGGCTAGTCTAAGATAGGGGAAGGTGGGATTTGGGAGCAAACAGTGTAGGGCATCCCTAAGGAAGGGAAGTTGGCTAGGGCTTCAGGTTTAACAGGAACTGTCTCTCTCTCTCTCTCTCTCTCTGTCTGTCAGCCATCAGGTAATAACCACTCACATCTTGGCTGCAGGGCTTCACTGGGGATTAAGTTAACTGTGAGACAGGTCTCAGTTAGTATTATTTGGGTTTGATATTCACTTTCCAGTTTTCTGGTAAATATATGGTCAATTTGTTTGTTTGCCAATAAAATCAGAGTTTTCTTTGCCTCTGAAACATCTGTCTCCTGTGTTTCCACCACACCACATAAGACCAGTGTCAGAACCAGGGAGCCGGAGAACAATAAACCAGGCAACACTCCCTACAATCTGCCAACGTGTGATTTAAACCTGGGTCCGCAGAGCATTACCTGGGCTCTGGATTAATAGTCCAGCGATAGTACTTGGTCTGATAATTGCCGACGTGACATTTATACCACAGTGGTTGCAGGCAATGACCATCTCCAACAAGAGATGATCGAACTATTACACAACAGGTCTGGCAGCATCTGTGAAGAAAAATCAGAGTTAATGTTTCAGGTCCAGTGACCCTTTCTCAGAGGAAGAATCATCGGACCCAAAATGTTAACTCTGATTTTTCTTCACAGATGCTGCCAGACCTGCTGAGCTTTTCCAGCAACTTCTGTTTTTGTTTGTGATTTACAGCATCCACTGTTCTTTTGGTTTTTATTTAACTATCACTACTTGGTACCATTTCTAGAACCCACAGTCAACAGCCCCTCGTTTACCATTGAACAGAAAATGAACCCGACAAGCCAAATAAATAGAGTCTACAAGAGCAGGTCATAGCCTAGGAATTCTGTGATGAGTAATTCACCTCCTATCTCTCAAGTGCTTGTCTATCATCTACAAGTCAGAGTGTAATGGAATACTCCCTGCTTGTATGGATAAGTGCAGGTCCAGCAACAATCAAAGAAACATTCATCATCCAGAACAAAGCATCCCATTTGACTGAAATCCTGTACATTACCTTTAACATTCACTCCTTCCACAATCGATAAACTGGCTGTCATGTCAGAACCCAACTTGAAGGGGTCATAAGACCTAAATATGGTCAGATTCAGCATTATTTTTAGTCAAGAAATAACTTTCAACCTTAAACAAATAAAAATAATTTAGGTCAGGATTTAATTTTAATATTCATGATTTTTCTCCACAAATGCTAATCCATTACTACACTTTCAAATTGATTCCTTTTGTCTTTCTCTCAGTATCTTTTCCTCCTGGTGCTTATTCTCCAACTTTCTGAGCCTTCATTCATTACACCTGCACCTGTCAATCTCGTTCAGCTTCAGTTACTTCCAACTTGCACCTGTACATAATTTCTTTCTGAAGGATAACTGTCAAACCTCCTGTGGAAACTGTCATTTTCTGATCTCCATTACAAAACAACCTCAAGCAATTGTCTAAACCATTTCAAGAAACAATCCAGATCACACCTGTCAATAATACAGACTTTGCAAATATTGTATGGGATCTCATAGCTGCCATTATATTAGGTACCTCTTCCTCCAGATTAGTTTTACACTTGTAGCTGGAGGTTGTATTGTTATGAAATAAATTCCTGAAGACAAAAGCACTTCATTTCCATTCAGAAATATGTATTTTAAAAGAAAAGTGTTTACTGATTATCCTGATCATCAAACTTAGACTTTACTACAACTGAAATACATGGAATTTATAACTACATATTGATTGATAGATTGAATTATCAGTGATGTCAGATGATGTCAGTTCACATAGACCTGGGATCTATGTGAAGTTAGTTCTCGTGAAGCCCTCAAATGAAAGCAAAATACTATAGATACTGGAAATCTGAAATAAAATTGAATGTACTGGAGAAACTCAGCAGGTCTGGCAGTATTTGTGGAGAGAGAAAGAGTTAGTATTTCAAGTCCAGTGCAACTCTTCTTTGGAACTGCTTGTGAAGCCATGTTCAATCATACATCTCTACCATGTGTAAATAGTTAATAAACATTCATCTTCCTTTTACTAATACGGTATCCAGTCCCCACCTATCCAAAGCTTTCTCCAGTCAAATTTTTTTTGTACAGTAACAAATCTGGCAAAGACCCTGCAATAATTACAACAGCATATCTGTCTCTTATGATTTCCTATTTTAAAGATCCATTATCACAGTTTGCTATAGAGATCTATATAAATTGATAAGGAAATAATCTACAAATTCCCACAGATGCTGAATCATTCTGCTAAATCTTGCCCTTTTGACAAATGTATTTGTTCTCAGATTAAAGTTGTTGTTAAAAGCTTATAGAACATCTTCAACGATATCTGTGCATTTATAAAAATAAAATTGGTGATTTCTTACCTCACCAACTACAGGCTTTATTGAATACAGTACAGTATTTATTTATTCAGGTTGTAATTTAGTATTTAAGTTTGAAGCAATTTTGTATCTTAAGAACCATTTTCTCCAAGATGTCCATTCCTGGGTTCTACTTAGGCCATCTTTGATCTTAAGTCATGTAAAGTATTTCTCCTGCCAGCTCAGTACTGCTGCCCCTTGAAGATATTTATTTCAGCAAGTGGCAATGCTGCTTGTATCCTTTTCTTAAAGCTTATAAACTGCAAAAGAACACACTGTTTTCCATCTTTTAAAGCTTAGAATTCTTTTACATAATAAGTCACACTGTCTAGTACTTTATGGAGTTTTCTTGTGTTTTTGTCATCAAAATGAAGGTTTTTCACCTTCTGCAGCCAAAATGGAGTTACCAGTTTTCTCATGGGACAAGGTAGGCCATTTTTTTGCCTTTTATAACCTAATACAGAAAGCATGTCTTTTTCCATAATTTCCCTAAATAAAGTGGGAGAAACAAATCTAGAAATTGTTGGAAGAAAAATAGTAAGCAAAATTGGTAACAAGCAGAAATGAGGTCTAGCATCAAGTAGAGTCAAAATATATGCAGTGACTATAGCTGGGAACGGAACGTTGAAGGGTATTTGACATTCGGAAAGGATAGGAGAAAAGGAAATGATGGTGAAGTAGCACTGTTAATAAAGGAGTCGAGATTAGTATACTTTAGAGACAGCAATTTGAGCTTCACCTGATGAAGGAGCAGCACTCTGAAAGTTTGCGATTTCAAATAAACATGTTGGACTATAACCTGATGTTGTGTGATTTCTGACTTTGCCCACCCCAGTCCAACATCAGCAACTACACATCATAAACAAAAGGAATTATGAAAGCAAAAGGGGCAAATTGACTGTGAAACATTGGGAAACTACATTAAAATATATAGTCATGAAACTCAGCAGGTCTGGCAGCATCTTTAGGGAGAAAGCTCAGTTAATGTTTCGAGTCTAGTGACTCTTCTTCAGAACTGATAGCTGCTAGGAAAGAGTGGTATTTATGCTGAAGGTGAGGTTGGTGGGGTACACTGATAGGTGAGCAGATAGGTGGAGATAGAACCCAGACAGAGATATGAAAAGGGTAGACCGATGAGGGGATTTTGCCTGTTCCTGCGCCATGGAACTTATTTCTTCCTACAGAAAATCAATTTTTTTCTGCCCTCATCCATTCCCACCCCACTTACATCCATGATTCTTTTGATGCTTTACATTGGTTACAAAATTTCCAGTTCATAGGCACCAACGGACTCCCTTTCACAATGGATGTGCAATTCCTCTAAACATTCGCCCCCATCAGGATGGTCTTACGGTTCTGTTCTTATTCCTAGAAAGAAGGTCTGAACTGTTCCATTCTCTACCCCATCCTCAGTTTGAGCAACTTCTCCTTTAACGCCTCTCATTTTCTTCAGATCAAAGGTGTGACTATGGGACCCACATGGGCCACAGTTACGCCTGTCTCTTTTGTGGGGTACATGGAACATTCCTTGTTCCTATTCTACTCTGGTCCCTCCCCACAACTCTTTCTCCAGTACATCGATGACATTATCGATGCTGCTTCCTTCTCTCTCTGGAATTGGAAACGTTTATCTCTTTCACTTCCAATTTTCACTCTGTTCTCACCTTCACCTGGTCTGTCTCCAACTCCTCTCTTCATTTCCTTGACAACTCTGTTTCCATTTCAGTTAATAGGCTGACCACCAATATCCACTACAAGCCCACTGATTCTTATTGTTACCTTGACTATATATCCTCACACCCTGCTTCATGTAAAGACTCTGTCCCGTTCTCCATTTCTGTTGCATCTGTTCTGACAATGCCACCTTCTGCAGGGGGAGCCTCAGAAATGACTGCCTTTTTTCTCAACCGAAGATTGCCTGCTACCATGGTCAACAGCGCTGTTTGCCATGTCTGACCCTTCTCCCACACTTCTACATTTACCCCTTCCCTTCCCTCCCACAACGATAGATCGCCCTGGTCTTCACTTACCATCCCACCAGCTTCAGCATCTAAAGGTTCATTAGTTGCCATTTCTGTCATCTCCTGTGGGATGCCTCAACCAGACTTCCTCTCCATTGTCAGCATTCCACTGGGACCTCCAGAACACTGTGGTCCACTCATCCCCCTTTCCTAACATCTCCCCATACCTCAACAGTCCCTTCCCATGCAATTGCAGAAGGTGTAACATCTAGCTGTCTTACTTCATCCCTCCTCACTATCCAAGGCCCCAGACACACCTTCCAGATGATGGAGTGATTTACCTGCACTTCACTCAGTCCAGTCCACTGTATTCGCTGCCCGCAATATGGTCTCCTCTACATTGGGGAACTGAAACACAGATGGGTGATCACTTTGTATAACACCCACATTCTATCTATAAAAGTAACCCAAGCTTCCAGTTGCCTGCCACACCATTGTGTCCCCTGGTCAACATTTCTGTCGCAGTCCTGTTGTAGTGTCCTAGCAAGCCTCAGTGCAAGCTCGAAGAACAATATCTCATTTTCTGCTCGGGGACCCTGCAGCCTCCAGGACTCAACATTGAGTTCAATAACTTTAGAGCCTCATTCTATCTCCATGTTTTTTACCTACCCTGCACCCAGCCCTGTTATGACATGGGTTGATTTTAGCACAGCCAACCATTCTCACCCTCTCTAGTGCTATTATCACTTGAAATGGCATGCTTTCATCACAGAATATTCATTTTCTCCTACTCTCAGCTCTGATTATCACTTATTCGGCTTCTCTTCTGTCCTGGCCTATTATCAATAATCCCCTGGTCCATATACCCCTTTCATATCTCTCTCTCTCCACCTACCTGCTCACCTCTCCCTCCAGCACCTCAACCTCATCTTCAGCATAAATACCACTATTTCCTTGGTATGATCAGTTCTTATGAAGATTTGCCGGAATCAAAACATTAACTCAGTTTTCTCCCTAAAGATCCTGCCGGACCTGTTTCACCAACAGTTTCTGTTTTTGTTTCAGATCTTCAGCATCTGCAGTTCTTTGATTTATTAAAATAAATGGTGGTGGACATGCTATGGCTAGCATTTACAATCTGTTATATAGTAAATATAATTCCTTTGAAGCATAAAAACCCAACAGAAGAAGTGATCAAACTATGGTTAACACGAGAAATTAAACATTGTATTAGATCCACGTTACCAAGTTGTGGATGGATAAAAAAAATGGAAAGAAAGAATCAGGCTTTAAAATTATTGAACTCAGTGTTGAGTCCTAGGGGCTGCAAGGCCACCAAGTGAGAAATGAGACATTGTTCTTCAAGCTTGCAGTGGGGCTCACTGGAACACTGCAGCAGGCTTGTGACAGAAATGTTGGTGTGGGAACATGGTGGTGTGTTGAAGTGGCAGGCAACTGGAAGCTCAGGGTCATTTTTGCAGACAGAATGTAAGTAGTCTGAAAAGCAATCACCCAGTCTACATTTCATCTCCATGATGTAGAGTTACAAAGTTACCAAAAAAGAAGCAAGCCTGATGATTGATAACATTTTAGAATTCAGCAGTGGTGGATTGAGAATCAGATGAAGAGAAGGAAAATAGAAAAGAAAGTAAACTATGAAACACAGAAAAACATCCATACTTATAAAAACGTCCAATTATAAAAAGGGACATTACTGAGGACAGGTTTGGGCATTGGACATGGGCACAGCAGAGTTTATAATAGAGAATAAGGAAATAGAAGAAAAACTAAACAAAATACTTTATCAGAGCTAGTAGGAACTGCAGATGCTGGAGAATCCGAGACAACAAGGTGCAGGGCTGGATGAACACAGCAGGCCAAGCAGCATCATAGGAGCAGAGAGGCTGACGTTTCGGGCCTGGACCCTTCATCAGAAAAGGGGGAGGGGAAGGGGGTTTTGAAATAAATAGGGAGAGAGTGGGAGGCGGATAGAAGAGGGATAGAGGAGAGGATAGGTGGAGAGGAAACAAACAGGTCGAAGAGGCGGGGATGGAGCCAGTAAAGGTGAGTGTAGGTAGGGAGTTAGGAAGGGGATAGGTCAGTCCACAAAATACTTTATATCTGTTTTCACAAAGAAACTGAACAAAATCACTCCCTCGAAATACTAGAAAATTAAGGGAACAGTGAGAATGAGGAACTGAAGGAAATTTATATTCATAAAAAACTAGTACTGAAGAAATTAACGAGACTGTGAGTTGGTCAAGCCCCTCAATCTGGCAATCTATATCAGAGAGTGTTGGAAGAAGATTGTGGAGGAATAAGTCATCATCTAAAATTTTCTAGATCCTGAAACAAGTCCTGCAGGTTGAAATGTTGGAAAAGTCACTAAAACAACCTTTGACCATTAGCATCTGTTTCCTGTTTCCAAGTCAATTGTAGATTCAATTTGCCAAATACTCTGGATCAATTTTTTTTGCCCAGTCTCCATCAAAAGCATCACCAAAGTCCATGGTGGCCCATATCAATTGCATTACCCTCATCAACTGGAACCTTGCAAGTGCAAATAGTTTGGATGGAGCAGATTTTGTCAGGTGTGTCCAGGAAGGATTTCTGACTCAATATGTAACTAGGCCGACTAGAGGGGAGGTCATATTGGATTTGGTGCTTAGCAGCGAACCAGGCCAGGCATCGGATCGCTCGGTGGGAGAGCATTTCGCTGATAGTGATCACAACTCATTTACTATAATCATGGAGAGGGATAGGAGGAGACGGTATGGGAAAGTATTTAATTGGGGAAGGGGGAATTACAATGCTATTAGGCAGGAACTGCAGAGCATAATTTTGGAACAGATGTTCTCAGGAAATGCGCAACAGAAATCATAGAATCCTTACAGTGTAGAAACAGACCATTCAGCCCAACAAGTCTATGCTGCCCCTCTGAAGAGCATCCCACCCATACCCATTCCCCTACCCCTAGATTTCCCCATGTCTAATCCACCTAACCTAAATATCCCTGGGCACAATGGACAATTTAGCATGTTCAATCCATCTAACCTACACATCTTTGGAGTGTGGGAGGAAACTGGAGCACCCTGAGGAAACCCACGCAGACACGGGGAGAATGTATAAACTCCACACAGACAGTAACCTGAAGCTGGAATCGAACCCGGGTCCCTAGCACTGTGAGGCAGCAGTGCAAACCACTGAGCCACCATGCTGCCCCAAATATAGAGGTTGTTTAGGGAGCACTTGTTATTAGTGCTGGATAGGTTTGTTCCACTGAGGCAAGGAAGGGATGGTAAGGTAAAGGAACATTGGATGACAAGACATGTGGAACATCGAGTCAAGAGGAAGAAGGAAACTTACTTAAGGTTGAGGAAGCAAGGATCGGACAGGGCTCTAGAGGGTTACAAGTTAGCCAGGAAGGAACTGAAGAATGGACTTAGGGAAGCTGGAAAGAAGCATGAGAAAGCCTTGGTGGGTAGGATTAAAGAAAACCCCAAGGTGTTCTGTATTTATATGAGGAACAAGAGGATGGCCAGAGTGAGGGTATGGCTGATCAGGGATAGTGGAGGGAACTTGTGCCTGGAGTTGGAGGAGGTAGGGGAGGTCCTTAATGGATACTTTGCTTCAGTATTCACTAGTGAGAGGGACCTTGCAGTTTGTGAGGAGAGCGTGAAACAGGCTGATATGCTCAAACAGGTTGATGTTAGGAAGGAGGATGTGCTAGGAATTTTGAAAAACATGACGATAGATATGTCAGAGATAGTAAGAACTGCCGATGCTGGAGTCAGAAATAACACAGTGTAGAGTAGGAGGAGCACAGCGGGCCAGGCAGCATCAGAGGACCAGTAAATTTGACGTTTCGGGTCAGAACCCTTCTTCAGAAATGGGGGATAGGGAAGGGAGCTCTGAAATAAATAGAGAGAGGAGGGATGGGGCTGGGGAAAGTAGGCGGGATAGTGATAGGTGAGTTCAGGTAGGCAGTGGTGGGGATTGGTCAGTGAGGTGGGAGGAGCGGATTGGTGGGAGAGAAGATAGACAGGTTGTGTCAGACCAAGGAGGTGGAATGAGATGGAGGGTTGGTCATGGAATGAGGCCGGGGGGTGGGGAGATTTTGAAACTGGTAAAGTCCACATTGAAACAATTGGGTTGCTCCACAGGCTCAATACGAGGTGCTGCTCCGCCAGTTTGCGGGTGGCGTCATTGTGACACTGGAGGAGGCCCAGGATGGACATGTTAGAGTGGGAGGGGAAGTTGAAATGGTTCGCGACTGGAAGGTATTGTCGTTTGTCGCGAACAGAGCGCAGGTGCTCTACAAAGCGGTCTCTGAGCCTCCGCTTGGCCACCTCTACATCGGCTTTTCTCATTGGAGCGAAAAAGGATGAGAGGTGACTTGACAGAGGTGTACAAGATGATGAGAGGCATAGATAGAGTGGATAGCCAGAGACTTTTTCCCAGGGCGGAAATGACTATTACGAGGGGGCATAATTTTAAGGTGATTGGAGGAAGGTATAGGGGTGATGTCAGAGGTAGGTTCTCTACACAGAGAGTGGTGGGTGAATGGAATGCACTGCCAGCGGTGGTAGTAGAGTCAGATACATTAGGGACATTTAAGTGATTCTTGGATAGGCATATGGAGGATAGTGAAATGAAGGGTATGCAGGTTAGTTTGATCTTAGAGTGGGATAATAGGTCGGCACAACAGCATGGGCTGAAGGGCCTGTACTGTGCTGTACTGTTCTACATTCTATGTACACATCTAGTCAGCTCCTCAAAATTTTCAATCATGTTTGTTAGACAAGATCTCCCTCTGACAATGCCATGCTGACTATTCTTGATTCATCCTTGCCTCTCCAGAAGACGATTAATTCTGTCACTGAGAATTTTTCTCTAATAGTTTCCCTACCATTGATGCTGGACATATGGGCCTGCATTTTCCAAGTTTATCCTTCCCAACCTTCTTGAATAATGAATTAGCTACCTTCAAGTCCTCTGGCACTTCTGTGGCTAGAAAGGATTTAAAAAATAATGACAGGGTATACATTGAATATAAGAGTTAGGACGTCATGTTGCTGTTGTACAGGACATTGGTGAGGTCATATTTGGAGTGTAGTTCTGGTTGCCCTGCTATAGGAAGGACATTATTAAATTGGAGAGGGTGCAGAAAAGCTTTACAAGGATGTTGCCGGGACTGGAGGATTTGAGTTATAAGGAGACGCTGGATGGATTGGGACTTTTTTCGCTGGAGCATAGGAGGTTGAGAGGTGACCTTTAGAGGTTTACAAAATCATGAGGTGCATAAATAAGGTGAATAGCAAAGGTATTTTTCCTAGGATAGGGGATTTCAAAACTATAGGTTAAATTTTTACTGTGAGAGGAGAAAGATTTAAAAGGGACCTGGGGCACAACTTTTCACACAGGGGCTTGATCAGTCTTGTTAATTTCTCCAGCACTACATTTTTACGGATACAAATTTCCTTCAGTTCCTCATTCTCACCGGTGGTCTGTATGTGGAATGAACTGCCTGGAAATGGTAGATGCAGGTACAGTTACATCATGTAAAAGATATTTGGGCAGGTACACGAATAGGAATAGTTTAGAGGGGCAAATGCAAGCAAATGGGACTAGTTTAGTTTGGGAAACTTGGTCAGAATGGATGAGTTGGGCCAAAGGGTCTGTTGCCATGATGTATGACTCTTTGACGCTATGAATCTCCCTTGCCTCCCACAGCAGCCTTGGATATATCTTATCTAGGCCTGGGGTTTTTTCTACTTTTAAGCCAACTAAAACCATTTAAATCTTCTTCCTCTTGATACTAATTTGTTCAAGTGTACAGCAGTGCGCCTGTCTGATGTTTATACCCACATGTCCTTCCCTTTATTGAATAATTAGAAGTACTCATTTCCAACCTCATCCAGATCTTTTGGCTTCGTAAACAGATTGCAACTTTCATCTCTAATAGGTCCTATTCTTTCACTTGGTATGCTCTTGCCTCTGATATACCTATAAAGCACCTTTGGATTTCCTTTCATTTTACCCGCAATGGTTTTTTTTAATGCCCTCTCTTGGCTTTCCTAATTTCTTTATAAGTAGTCCCCTGCACTTTCTACACTTGTCTGGGGCTTCTGCTGTTTTGTGTTCTCAATATCTGCTGTAAAATTCTATTTTTTTTTACCTTATTCAATCCTGGACAGCCCTAGATACGCTGAATTCTCTGGTCTTGTTGGTGCATTGTTCACCTGTTTGTTTTGCACTCTCACTATTTCCTTTTTGAATGACTCCCACTGCTGTAATGTAGGTTTTCCTACAAGCAGGTACTCCCAATCCAGACTGGCCAGATTCTATCTTATCTTATTAAAATTGGCCTTCTTCACAATTCATAAAGTTTACTTTTAATCTGTCTTAGTCTTTTTCCATAATTACCTTAAATCTTACTGAGTTATAATCACTATCACTGAAATGTTCCCTCACTGATATTTATGATTCGATTTGATTTACTATTATCACATGTACCTAGTTACAGCGAAAGGTTTTGTTTTGCGTGCAGTACAGGCAGATTATACCACACAAAGTACATAATGGTAATAGAGCAGAGTGAGGAATACAAAGTTACAGCTGCAGAGAAGGTGCACAAAAGACCGAGGTCAACAATTAAATTTGAAATTCGAGAGGTCCATTCAGAAGTCTAATAACACTGGGTAAGAAGCTGTTCTTGAATCTGTTGGTACGTTGTGTTTGAGCTTTTGTATCTTCTTCCCTGGGTAGAGCAGTTGCCATAGTAAGCCATGATATATCCGGATAGAATGCTCTCTATGGTGCATCCATAAAAATTGGTAAGAGTCTTTATGGACATGCTGAATTTCCTTAGCCTCCTGTGGAAGAAGAGGTGTTGTTGTGCTTTCTTGACCATCACATCGACGGGGGTGGACCAGGACAAATTGTTGGTGATTGTTACACCTATGAACTTGATTCTCTCAATCATCTCCACCTCAGCTCCATTGATGTCGCCGGGGTGTGCCCTCCACCTTGCTTCCTGAGGCCAATGTCCAGCTCTTTCATTTTGCTAATGTTGAGGCAGAGATCTTTACATCATGCCACCAAGCACTTAGTCTCCTTCCTGTATTCTGCCTAGTCATTGTTTGAGGTCTGGCCTACAATGATAGTGTCATCAGCAAACATGTAGATGGAGTTAGGATGAAATTTGGCCACACAGTTCTTAGTGCAGGGAGTACAGTAAGGGGCTGAGAACACAGCCTTGTGGGGAGCCGGTGTTGAGGATTGTTGTAGAATAGATGTTGTTGCCTATTCTCACTGATTGTGATCTGTTGGTCAGGCAGTCGAGGATCCAATTGCAGAGGGCAGAGCAGAGACCTAAATCTCAGCGTTTGGAGATTAATTTGGTTGGAATTGCAGTGTTGAAGGACGAGCTGTAGTCAATGAGTAGGAGCCTGATATAGGATCCTAGTGACATTCACCTGGTTTTGTTCCCTAAAATTATCTCCAAAACCACCCCCTATCTGGTAGCACTTCCTACTTGGTAGTTTACAAAACCCTTCTGGAAGCATTTTAAGAATTCCACCCTCTCTAAGCCTGTCACACTTGTCTATCCCAGTTAATGTTGGGGAAGTTGAAATTCCCTACTTTATTTCCATATCAGTTTTATACTTAGTCATAGAGTCATGGAGTCATACCGTCCAGAAACAGGCCCAAAAACAATAGTTGCTGGAAAAGGTCAGCAGGTCTGGCAGCATCTGTGAAAAAAAAATCAGAGTTAATGTTTTGGGTCCAGTGACCCTTCCTCAGAACTGATGGTAGCAGAAAATGAGATGTTGTTCTTCCAACTTGCACTGAGCTTCGCTAGAACACCATGGCAAACCTGAGACAGAAATGTTGGCCAGGGAATAGGATGGTGTGTTTAAGTGGCAGGAAACTGGAAGCTCAGGGTCTTTTGGCCCTTAGGCCTACCATGCCTATGCCAACTAACTAACACCAAACCACACTAATCCCATTTAATGACACTTGGTCCGCAGCCTTCTATGCCCAGGCATTTTAAGTGCTCATCTCTGAGGTCTGTCTATATACCTGTTCTTCAATCTCTCTTGATTGTTTGACTTGGGGGTATATAGTACGTCCCCAGCAAAGAGATTGCCCCCTTTTGTTTTCAGGTTCTTCCCCTGTGCCTCATTTGAGGAACCTTCTAAGATATCATCCCACTTTATTGCAGTAATTGACTCCTTGATCAATATTACGATAATACCTCCTCTTTTACTTCCAACTCACCCTACCCTCCGTCTCATCAGAAGATTCTATATGCTGGAATATTGAACTGCCACTTATCATTCCCTCTACTGTTTCTCTGTGACAGCAATCATATCATATTCACATGTGTTAAAATCAACATTCAACTCATCTGCCTTCCTTGAAAATCTCCTTGCATCAAAACAAATACCATTCAGCCTGCCATGCTCCCCTTTGCCTTACCTTGACAACATATGCTCTGCCTTCCAGACTGACTTGCTTTCTCCTCTATACTTGCCTGTGCATTCACCCCCCTAATGTACCTCCACTCCATATCCCATTGTTCTGGGAGTTAATTTAAGTCCCCACTAACAGCACTCACAAACTACTCCTGTTCAGGTGCAAACCATTGGATACATACAGGTCCCATCTTCCCCAGAAACAGACCAAGAGATTCAGGATTCTGAATACCTCGCTCCTGTCACAACTTTCAGCCCCGTATTTCATCTGTGCTACCTGCCTATTCCCGTACTCACTAGCTCATAGCACCAGGAGTAACCCAGAGAGTATAACCTTCGAGTTCCTACTTGAAGGAACTGTTACTGAGCTCCCTAAACTCTCGTTGCAGAACTTCACCTCTCTTTCTCCTCACATTTTTGGTACCTATGTGACCTATGATCTGCTTGTTTGACCTCCCCCTTCAGAAGAGCTTCCAGTAAGATAGCAGTGGAGTAGGGCTTCCAAGCCCATGGCTCATCTGTTCTGTCCACTTTTCATTTCTTCTCGTTCTCTCTTTTTTTTTTCTCTTTTATTTTAATTATCTCTTGTTGAAGAGCTCAGTTACAGTGACGACATTGGTGGTAGTGAGTGGGCCCAGCGGGGACTCGTGGCAACGGCGTCGGAGGCGCTTTTGGACTCTCGGCAGCTTTTGCACCGGTGAGCGGTCCTAGCGCGGACTCATGACTGTGGCGG
Source organism: Rhincodon typus (assembly GCF_021869965.1). NCBI lineage: Eukaryota > Metazoa > Chordata > Chondrichthyes > Orectolobiformes > Rhincodontidae > Rhincodon > Rhincodon typus. The sequence goes on along the minus strand of NC_063333.1, from coordinate 52,779,692 downwards.
CAGAGAGGCATTTGGGTTCCTGGTGGTGTCTGCGTCCAGCACAGATTTATGGAGGCAGAGGCGAGTTTGGACCCATTATGAGTACAAGACCCAACAGCATTAGAGGCATTTGCATTGGCGAGGTCCAGCGAAGACTCACAGTCGGTGGAGGTGGGATGGCACTGAAGAGTTCCAGCAGTGGTGGCACAGCGAAGGGGACTCACGCCTGGCCACCAGGCCCATGTCTCTTGGAATAAAATACACATGACAATAAATAAATCAAATAAATCAAATCAAATCAAATCAAGAATGTACTGCAGCCATCCAAGGATATCCTTGACCTTTGCCCCAAGGTGGCATCACCATCCTGGAGTCACGTAAGCAGCCACAGGTACATCTATCAGTGTCACTCACTATTGAGTCTCCTACCAGTACTCCTGCTCCTCGCTTTCTCTTTCCACTTTGTTCACCTGTGCTCTGGCTGGATTCCCCAAAGAACCAGCATGCTCACCATTTTCCAACACCCGTCTGCCTCCCTTCTTTATTCATTGGTGAGATGTGGGCATTGCTGGCTGGCCAGCATTTATTTATCCCTAGTTGCCCTTGAGAAGGTGGGGGTGAGCTTCCTTCTTGAACTGCAGCATTCCACTTGCTGTGAGTTGACCCAGGGAGGGAATTCCAGCATTTTGACCTAACCACAGTGAAGGAACGGTGATATATTTCTAAATCAGGATGATGAGTGTGTTGGAGAGGAACTTGAAGTTGATGGTGGTCCCATGTATCTGCTGTCCTTGGCCTTTTAGATGGGAACAATTGTGGGTTTGGAAAGTGCTGTCCAAGGATCTTTGGTAAATTTCTGCAGTGCACCTTGTAGATTGTTGCTGCTGAGCATTGGTTGTAGAGAGAGTGGATGTTTGTGGATGTGGATCAAGTGGGCTGCTTTGTCCTGAAGACGGACACTTCCTGCCCCATGTCAGTCTCAAGATGGTAGTAAAACCTGCATTGATTACATGGAAAGCAGCAAGAGCTAAAGTGGGAATGCAGACCATTGGTGGTAAGATTGTGACAAGGCCTATTAGTTAGTTGACACCTGTTATTGTTGCACCCACTCCAGTTCAGTAGCAGTTCAGATATTAAGTGGAGGCTGCAGGGATTTTCCACATCTTTGAAAAATCATCTAGTAAGTCCTAGCAGCTTTGCCAGCTTCACCTCTGCGGTAGGGATTTGTGGGGATGCTCTCTCCCTATCGGACATTCTCTACCTGTGTGAAGAACCTGGTATCAGGCAAGGGTGAGCCTCTGCAAATCATCCTTCGGCCCTTGCCTTCCACCCCTCAGGTGGGTAGTGTTGCAAGCAGCCACCACTCTTGCCAGTGCTGGAGACATCATTGTTCAGCAGCCCTTGGCGGTTGAAACATCGCAGGGCTGGTGCAAAAGCAGTTACTTTTGATTTCATTTTATCGGGCTGCTCCAGTGAACCAACTGGGGTTCACCTCTGGTTCTTTGACTGTTTCCCAAAATGCCCCTTGGTCCAAAAGAATCCTGGTGAAAGTGTTTGTTTAATGGTCTGTTGTTTCCTCATCCCCCTTATAATTTCTCCTGTGTCTGCCTCCAAGGCCCCATTTTTATATTTGCTAATGTCATACAGTCTTCAGTCATCCCTGATAAAAACTGGATACAAACAGCTTATTAAAAATGGATACTGTAAATGTTTTTGACCTTTGGTATTTGAGCTACAGACTGCACCAAGTTTCACCTTAATACCTAATTAAATATGGACATTCATAACCACCTGGGGAATTGCCATGTATCAGAGAACCACAGAAGTCTTACAACACAGAAGGAAGCTTTTTAGAACATTGTTTCTGTTCTAGCTCTCTGAATGAGGATCATGACTTAATGACATTTTTCCTAACTTTTCCTTTGTACACTGTTCCCAATTAAATAATCATCTAATTTGCTGTTGAATATCTGTCTTGAACCTGCCTCTGCCTTACTACCAGACAGCACATTCCAGATCCAAACCACTTGTTTTGTGAGGAAGCTTATTATTGAGATCACATATGTTTCCTTTACAAATCACTTTAAATCTGTGCTCTCACATTCTTGATCCTTTAATGAATGGGAACAGTTTCTCCTTATCTAATCTATCCAGCCCATTCATAATTTTGAAAACTTCTATTAGATCTTCTCTTAGCTTTCTTCTATCCAAGGAGTAAAATCCTAACCTCTCCAACTTATCCCCATAACTGAAGTCTCTCATCTCTGGAGCCATTCTTGTAAATATTTCCTACACTCTTTCCAAGTCATTCACATCCTTCCACATAAAAGAACTGCAGAACGCCCAGACCATCTGCCTCCTTACAGACAGATGTGAGAGGACTGTATCAAGCTTCCATTCCATTATTGTGTTTTTCTCCTTCCAAACTAGGCTGGGTGAATCTGAAAGATATTTAACCACAATACAGAATGTTTGAATTAATGTAAATACTACTCCTTTGGAAAAAGGACTTCAGATTTGTTAAAGTCACATTGTGGCACTGGCATCTTTTTTTTGATCTGTTTAAAAGATCATCTAGAAGCTGTTTACAGACAGAACTCCCCCAAATGCTATTGAACTTACAGTTCAGCAGTCAGCAAACCAGATCACAAGTTATCTGCTTGTCACCAAGCAGCTACAGTAATTATAGCAGCACTACAATTCAAAGTGGAAGATCCCAACAGACAGAAGGACTCCACCAATCTGTTCTGACTTCAAGTTCACCAGTGAACCAACCTTCTAGAAATTCAACTACAAGAGATATCAACTGTCAAGAGATAACAATGTCACATTGATTAAGAAGGGTAACTAGGGTAATCCTGGAAATTACAGGCCAGTGAGCCTCATGTCGGTGCTAGGGAAATTATTGGAAAAGATTCTCAGGGATAAGATCTCTACACATTTCAGAACAAACAGACTTATTAATGACAGACAGCATGGTTTTGTGTGGGGGTGGTCGTGCCTCACTAACTTGATTGAGTTTTTTGAGAAAGTGACGAAGATGATTGATGAGGGAAAATTGGCTGATGATGTCTACATGGACTTCAGTAAAGCCTTTGACAATGTCCCTCATTACAGACTGGTACAGCAAGTGATGTCACATGGTAACAAGAGTGAGCTGGCAAGATGGATGTAGAACAGGTTTAGTCATAGGAGACAGAGGGAAACAATGGAAGGATGCTTTTCGGAATAGAGGGTTGTGACTAGTGGTTTTGAACAGGGATCAATGCTGGGACCTCTGCTGCTTTTGATCTACATAAATGATTTGGAAGAAAGCATAGCTGGTCTAATTAGTAAGTTTGCAGATGATACAAAGATTGGTGGAGTTGTGGATAGTGAGGAGGATTGTCAGAGGATACAGCAGGATATAGATCAGTTGGAGGGATAGGCAGAAAAATAGCAGATGGAGTTTAATGCAGACAAATGTGAGATGATGCATTTTGGAAGATCAAGTACAGATGGAAATTATACAGTGAATGGCAGAACCCTTAGGAGTATTGAAATGCAGAGGGATCTGGGTGTGTATATCCACAGATCACCAACAGTGGCAGCATAGGTAGATAAGGTAATAAAAAGGCCTATGGCGTGCTTGCCTTCATTGTAAGGGACTTTGAGTATAAGATAAGCAAGTTATGCTGTAACTTTATAGAACTTTAGTTAGGCCACACTTGGAATATTGTGTGCAGTTCTGGTCACCACACTACCAGAAGGATGTGGATGCTTTGGAGAGGTTACAGAAAAGGTTTACCAGGATGGTGCCTGGTATGGGGGAATTTTAGCTATGAAGAAAGGTTGGATAGACTGGGTTTGTTTTCACTGCAACACAGGAGGCTGAGGGGCGACCTGAAAGAAGTTTATAAGATAGTGAATGGCCTGGATAGAATGGAAAGTATGAGGCTTCTTTCCCAGGGTGGAGGGGTCAGTTACTCGGGGACACAGGTTCAAGGTGCGAGGAGGGAGGTTTAAAAGAGATGTGCAAAGCAAGTTTTTCACATAAAGGATGGTGAATGCCTGGAATGCGCTGCCAGAGGAAGTAGTGAAACCAGACACGATTGCAGCATTCAAGAAACACCCGGACGAATACATGAACAGGAAGGGGATAGAGGGATATGGATCCTGTAAATGAAGACAGTTCTAATATGGAAGGGCAAAATGTGTCATTGCAGGCTTGAAGGGACAAAGGGCCTGTTCTTGTGCTGTATTGTCGGTTAAAAACCAAAAGAACTGGGGATTCTGTAAATCAGGAACAAAAACAAAGTTGCTGGAAAAGCTCAGCCGGTCTGGCAACATCTGTGGAGGAGAAAACAGAGTTAACGTTTCGGGTCTGGTGACCCTTCCTCTCAGTCCTGAGGAAGGGTCACCGGACACGAAACGTTAACTCTGTTTTCTCCTCCACAGATGTTGCCAGACCTGCTGAGCTTTTCCAGCAACTTTGTTTTTGTTCCTGTATTGTTGTTTGTTCTTTGTTCTCTTTGCTCTATCATAACCTTCTTTGCAAGACTTTGCCTTAATTTAAAGCATAGGAAGCATCTAAGAAAGTAGAGGCTTATTTCCTTAGGCTCAGAGATAGTAAATCAGAGACTGGGGTAATTATAAACTGTAACAGTACATTACCTTCACCTGTGTTTAGTTAATGTGTGTGTCAGAGTGTGTGAGATGTTGCATTTAATTCTGGGTAAACATGGAAGAATAAATAATTTTTATATTTGAAGTACAAACGCTGGCTGCTCGAATTATTTAATTGGGATACTCACTCTGAGAGCAAGAAAACTCACATCTGTTCATAGAAAACACACTTTAATTATTTTATGTAATGTGGTTATCACTGGCGAAGAAAGCATTTGTTGCTCATCCCTAATTGCCCTTGAATGTAATGGCTTGCAAGGATCAATCAAATTTCTGTGGCTCTGGTACAACATGTAGGCCATGTAAGGATGGCGAATTTCCTTCCCTAAAGGACATTAGGGAACCAAATGAGCGTTTACAATATTTGATGATAATTTCATGGTCACCATTAATGAAACTAGCTTTATATTCCTAATTTTATTAGTTAAATTTAAATTCCACCTGCTACCATTGTGAAATTTGAACCCATTTTGTTGGGTTATCAATCTAGTGATGTTACTCCTGTGTCACAATCTCCCCTGTGATACGGGTCACAGACAGTAAGAAAACTCATAAATTTGGTCCTTCATAATTGTTTCTTCCTTAATACTTACTTCCAGAGGTTTTCACTCTGTTTTTAATGTCTCTTAACATCATAAACTCATACTTTCACTTTCATTATCAATTTCCTGGTCATCCATTGCTGAATTCTGAAAAGCGCCCAATCTTCAGAATTTTTGCTCTTTTTGACAATGTTATAAGTCTCTTACTTTGATATTGTACTACCTTCGTCTTCTATTTATAGCCAAATGATTGGACTATTTTTCCTGCCGAATTTATTATTGCTCCAAGGAATGTACGTTCATAACAAGTTATGAATTACTTCCTTAAATGTTCACTATTGCATTTTTGCTATCATCTCTTTTAATCTAATTTGCTAATTTGTTTCAGCCAACTCATTCCTCATACGTGCGTGGTTTACTTTGTTTAGATTTAAGATCCTAGTTTCCATCTGAATTAAATAACTCAAATTTTTCATGAAATCCTACATTTTGCTGATTGCAATAAGCCTTATTACCACTGAAAGCTTCCACATAGCATGGTAGCTGGGCTCGTGTTATTTTCTGCCATTTATTATTTGTTCAATGGGCCCCAGACTCAAGGATGCCCAGTTACATGTCAATGTGGCTAATTTGAATATATTAGAATATAATTTGCAATATATTTTCATTTCAGACAATTGCAAAAACATCTTTCCACACATGAATTAACCAGAGGAACATGATACCAAAACTGCACCTTGAGATATGCTTTACATATGAATGCGTTAATATTCAATATGTCATATACAATAATAGAATAAAAGCAAACAAAATTTGCCTTCAGCTGAGCTCCTATGAGGGTGTTGCCTTCTACAATGTGTGTTGCACTCTGCAACGTGTGTTGACAGTCATTGGGAGGATTATACCATTATTTATTAGGGTACTGTTAGTCAGACTTTTTAACAGTAACTTACAGGGCCATTCACTCAACAGTATATATGACAATATAATGCAGTTAAATTTGATAAATTCTACATCATAGCTCATCACTGCAATGCTTACAACAGAAGTTATTTTATTAAGTTGCACGTTATAGCTTGAATACAATATTCATGATCTGCACTAGCAAGCAGAATTCTTAATGTAGTATCAATCAATTTGAATTATGATCTCTGTTGGTTGATATGTAAAAAAAACATATTTGGATACTGAAAGAAACAAATGCAAATCGTAATTGTTTGATCATAAGATATAGTTGATAAATTGCAATTGATCATTTTCATCCTCTAAATTTCATCTAATTAATCACACTGCATATTTCCCCTTTGCATTGAACATGAAACTAAATTTTTGAGCTCATGATCTTACAGTATTTTTCCTTGTTGAAACCAATGGTTTATAAAGAATGGTATAAACACGGCAGGTAGCAGATCCCCATCATTATCATACCAGCGTGACTTGAAATGTACAACGCTGATAACCAGTGTTGCTGCATCTTGCTCCAAGCAATGAATGATTTTAAACAACAGCTCAATTTCATTAAAAGAGCAACATTTATTGATGACAGAACTGTAACGAAAGTTAGAAATTATTTATAATATTTTCTTAAAGCTTCCCAATAAGAGATCTGAGATCTGTCTTTTAACTTTCTCTTTTGCATTGTTTTAGCTTTCAGTCTGCAATTATTGCGGTAATGGAGAAGGTGTCAGACTGGGACAAAATAGTACCAAAACCCTGAGAGCAGAAGTTCTGTCCCTGGTACCCAACACCCACCATTTTTGCTGATGAACGGTAGAAACTGGGGCAGATTGTAGTTTGCGTATTTGTGGTTCACAGAGGCAGCTGATCATGAGTTAACATGGATGGGGCATTGTGAGCGTGTGGGGAGTGAGGCTGTGATGGCTAGGGGCTGTTTTGATACTTTCTTGTGTTTCTTGTCCTGGAATACAGAAGCAGGCCTTACACACAACCCACCTCTGCACTCTTCAAGCCTGTGGCTGCCTCCACACTGTTTTGAGTTATCACCCGTGCCCCAGAAGTAAAATGAGAATGCCTGGAACATTTACTCACAAGTCAGGATGTGGAGTTGGCTCTTTCCTTGACATGACACTTCCAAATTGACAGTGAGAATACAGGCCATTGTTCTTCATTTACTATAAATGACAATCTCAAAGCACATGCAGACGTAGATAAGTAAACAGCACCACAATTAATAATTACATGGACTACAAAAGGAATTTGTTCCAATTCAGATTTAACACAGAAGAGGTAACCTCCACAGCAATGTAACAGGTAAATTCCTAATAACTAGATAACTTTTACAATTCTCTTAAAGTATTTTACTGAGACACTGACACTCCACTTATTTCACAATTAAATTCTTGCCCAGTTCACCATTCAAGGTTCATCTTGAGGCTTGTTCTATACTTTTGCACTTTTTTTTCAATACATTAACTCATTTATTGTAGAGAAAATATAATGACTAAGTATCTCTGTCATTCCTGAGTGCTGTGGAGAGTATACTGAAACAGAAAATTCAGTGCTATTTGAATGTTTAGGAAGACAATGCTTAGAGACTGCTCATTAGAACGTGTCAATAATGCCATTTGATCATTTAAGTTACTATTCTTGGTCACTCACTAGGTGATTGGTCACGTCCCATTTTCAAAAATAGAATCCTATAGGGATCTGAATGATGTGGGTTATGGTGACAAATGGGACAGACCTGTGTGAGAAGTCCAGTGAGGCCTATTTTGACTCACTACATCTTTCAACTAAGTCTCAGGCACTTTAACAAGATTCTCACTAGGCAGCAGTGAGTTGTTTATTAAGGTGTTTTATTGCTTGTTAATGTTTTATTAACTGCATGTTTTACCTCTCTAATATAAGTTTCCTACTGCTGAGAGCAAACTAAACACTGAGGATTCTTGATGTGGAAGTCAGAGCAGTTACCTGATAACTTCAGCTCAACCCTGACTGTGGGGCCTCCGTGTACATCACCACACAACAGCATTTCATAGCAGAGTGCATGGGCACTAGCCACACACACATCCCTCGTCCATGGACATTTGCATCCAATAATTGCCAATCCGTCAGGATCCCCATGATCTCCATGACCTTCAAATCTACTTAACTTGCATTGCAGGACACACTGGCAACCAGCATTGAAAGCACACTTGACATGCAGGAACAGGCACCCAGCTCACAGATTGGACCAGACTGCATCTCAGGACTGCTTGATTTGTCTCTTGATGCTAATGCACTCAGTGTCTACCCTACATATTTGCAAAATCCATGCCTTGCCTTGTCATGCCATGTGTTCTTGCATCCTGGCTCTTTATCCAGAGCCTAAAGGCTGTTCATACAGCTGTACTGAAATGTTATTTTGCACAGACACACAAACAGGTTACTTTCTGTGGGGGCAACATCTTGCTGTATGGCGCTTTGAGACATAATTCATCTCACACCTACAACATACTGTCTATGCTGAAAAGACACTGCATAATCATTCAACCAACTGACCATGTCAGAAAACAAGTTGTCTGTCCACTTAAGTAGGGGCTGTTGTCGGTTGGGGTCCCAATACTTTCCGACACAGGTGTAGCCTTCACACAGTCAAGGGGTTAGCCAATGTCAGGGGGATGTCTGACTACAGTCAGGGAATCCAACGAGTAGTCAGGGGAATCACATGTCATCAGTATGGATGCTGCAAAGACAGAGGTCAGGGGTCAGGTCAATCATGCCTAGGGTCTGTTCATTGAACTCAGTCAGAGGTCAGGGCGAACACAATCTAAGCATTGATATGTGGTGAGACTGTAAGGAGAGCTTTAGGGCAAAGTGGGGCCTGTTGTCTAATGGATGTCATGCATTCAAGGCAGCGGAGAGCCTGCAGAGGCATGGAAGTGATGGAAAGGGGACTTTGGCAGTGACCATCACAGAGAGACTGTGCAGGTCACAGTGGATATCAGGAAGGTATTGTGCTGGGGTTCAAAGGGCAAGGAGGAAAGTTCTACGTGGTGGGTTTCCATATGTGAGGGGATCTGAATAAATGAGCCGTCGGGGCAGTTGAAGGTAAAACAGAACATGGAGGACATGTGCTGGGTACAGCAGACGATCATGGGATGTTAAATCACTGTTTGCTATTATGCCTTTGATTTGCAGTCTCTATTTGTTTTCCTTCTCTTTGTTTTCACTGGCTATAAGTAAAAGATCACCTTTGGAATTTTCTGATTGGTTTTCTGTATGTGATGTTTCCCTACTGGACAGTGATAAGATACAAGTCAACAGTGGTCATTGGGTAACAGATTGGAGATAACTTAAAGGAAGTGTTTAGATGGGTTGTATCTAAGGACAGGTAAACTGTGTGGCCTGATGGTTAAATAGCAGCTATGATGAGAGAATGGCATTGTATGTATGAAAGTGTGTCAGCCAATGCCAGTTTTGTATCATTGTGGCTTTGTGGCTGCTGTACCATTAAGTTACCAGTGAAAAGCAAGGCCAGATTGTCAATGCTTATCAAGGTGCACAGTGAGCTTTTAAAGATGGCATGGGCTGGGAAGTCCAGTCAGCAAATGTTAAAATTTAACTCAGGCTCCCAACTACAATTTTCAAACCTGATTTAAATATAATGAAGCATCCACCTGTCTAGTGCAGGTCACAGAAATGTCACTCCACCTTGGACTGGGTGGACCTTTACCATTTTTACTTGTTAACCAATCCCCATTCTTTTACCTAGGGGCTGTTGATATTAGCCTGCCCTCTAATATTTCTTATTCAATCTAAAAGGGACATACCATTTGGAATTTTACAGTGGTCTGAGTAACATGGGGTTTCAAGATGTGTGACCGAATCAGAGGAGAAGTCCAAAGAGGTCCATCTTCACATTGAGATCATTTCCATCCATCCTTCATTGTTTCCATAAGCAGTATGGCAAGATTCTCATTAGACAGTGGCGAGGTACAAATTGATGGGGATTAATGCTCTAGAATCACAGATTGCATTGCAGGGTACACAGAAACTCGCACTGAAAGGCTGTCGCGGAGACAGTGTGAACAGAGACAGAGACCCAGCTTGCAGACCAGAATAGATTGGATCTCAGGGGTGCTCACTTGCTCTCTTTGTGTTTGTTCATTTAGAGCCTACTTGCTTTCTCACAGCATCTCTGCCTTGCCTTCCCTTGCCTTGGCATACTTTATCATGTCAATTAGTACAGTCACAAATACAAGCAGTTTGCCTTGGCTAAGCAGTCCTGAGTCTAGGGGTGCATATCTTGGCTATGTCAATCTCATACCCCCATCATGTGCCAGCAGCTTATGGGGCAAACGCACTATATCTGCAGGAAGCAAGCAGCCGTGTCTCCAAATCATAGGGGAAGCCCATGGGGTTACCTGTCAGTTAGTGGGTTTCAGCACAGTAAGTCAATGGCAGCCTCTGATACCAGTCAGGGGATTGGTTGGATTGTTGGTCCGGCAGTCTGAGTATCTGTAATCCAGGTCCGTGCTTGGGCAATGGAAAATCTGGGTGTAGAGTTAACACAATTGGGAAGATGTAAGGGCAACAGTCAGGTGTCCGTCATGCTTGGGGCTGTCCGCTCACGTCTGTCAAGGGGGTGGGCCATGGTTAATCTGTTGGGTCCATCCCTACAAACTGAGGCAGAAATGAGAGGCCAGTGCAGCTGTTGCTCCAGGAATGAGCCTGAGCAGATTACTGTGTGCCACTGAGGGCTGCAGGCATTGGGCAAATTGTAAAGGAAGGAAGCAAGATTTGCAAAGGGTAGAAGCAATAGAGCATGGATGAGAAGGGGTAATGTGGGACAAAGGATTGTCCATGGTCAGGAGCACACAGGCTTCAAGATGGGGAGTATATGACAATACCAGCCATGGTCACCTCATGCTCCAGGGTCTGGATGGGAAGGGTAGGCAAGTGTAGATGAATTGGATGAGGACTTGGGGAAGTGTGATACTTGTGGGATTAATGGGATGGGCTACTAGGAAAGAGTTGTGGACATCTGGGTCTTTATCAGCACAGCCAGGCTGAGACTAGAAACTGCTGGAGAATGAGCACTCACTGTTGCCTTCCATTGTTCTGGAAATTGAAAGTGCTTGAAAAAAGAAAATGAATGTGAGCAAGAACTGCTAAAAGGGCTTTTAAATGGAAAGAACATTGGTCACAGGCCCATGCAATGTACAGCACACAGGCTGCCCAGTCACTGGCCTTTCAACAGCATTGAACCACTCTGTATGTTGCACCTCCCTGCTTACCACTGCCACACAACTACTCAGCTGCAAGTTTGCACACAGGGGAGCCAAACCTTAGGGATGATAAATGAGGAGGCACAAAGCTATCACTGTGACTCAATGCCCTATGTACACATTGGATCCCCCTGCTTCCAGATGGTGCATTAGGCTCTCAGTGCAGCCCTCCATCCATGGAACCTCAGTGTGGCCACGACATGCTGCCGAATGGTGCTAAGGTGCCTCATAGCCACATGAAAGTTAACATCAGGAGCATCTATGCATAAACTGCGAATAATGTACAAGCATTTTTTATCTGCACTGCCAAGTGCCTTCAATACATTTGCTTCTTTGTCTCTTTCCTACTACATCTTAATGTTCTCCCTGGTTCCACAACTGAGGGGGAAGGAACCTGTTTGGCCTTTCAGCCCATTGGCAGTGGAGCTTTGGTGGGGCAACCCTGGGGACACTTGTGTCTCGACTGGCCAGACATGCTGAGCATTCTTGCCAGAGGCAAGTTGACCCTCCACAATCTTAACTTCCAGGGGTCGGAACGTTGCAGGCAGGGGGAAGACAGAAGGTCCTGCCACCTCTGCAGTGTCCTGAGTGGAAGCTGCTGAGGGGCCTGTATGTCGTTCCTTCTCGGAATGGTTGTGTCCTGGTGCTGCCCTGTCTCCTTGTGGACTCAAGTTCCACAAGGGCTCAAGTTTCCCTGTCCCCCTGGCACCATGTCTTCGCTTCTGGGCCAGTGCAATGGAGTGCACATATCCAACAGATTGTGAGGGTGCTGGGCCTGACTCTCTATCGCAGTCACCGACCTGTCCATGGAGGGATATGGTCACATGAATGATGACCATTGCCTCCCACATACCTGTCTGCTGCTCCTGGTCCACCCTGTGCATGTGGATGAAATCCTTAATTGCAGATGCCACAGGGTCCCCTCCTGCCTGGGGGTTGAGATGATTCTGGTCTCCAGTAGTCCCCTGAGTGCCAGTGGCCTATGACATTTCTTCCTTTGCCCACCACATAGCTGTTCAGAGGTGCTCACCAGAATGAGTGCTCACCCTGTATGTCCACAGTTCTGCCCAAGTACCTGAGCTGGTGAGGGGTGCAGAAGACAGCTTTACCAATGCTTCCTCTTGGGCCCTCAGTACTTCAGAGATGGAGGTGGTTTCCTGTGGAACTGGGCAATTCTCTGCAGACATCGTACAGAGACCATAAGAGGGTAAACATTGAAGGCAGTGCTTAGAAGTGGTGTGCAATGATTGAGAGTGGCAGAGACATTAATGTGAGAGTTGTTGCAAAATAAAGAGTGATATCTGCTCAATTGGTGAGCCATGGATGTTTTAGCAAGCGAGCGGTCCCAAGCTCATTTTGCAAGGGCCAGGTTTTTCTCTCCTCTTGGAAGCTGAAGAGTCAGATGCACAGACTGTCTCTCTCTGCTCTGTTATGGGCTGGCATCTTTTGAGAATAAGAATGGAGGAATGAGTGAGATTTTAATGGGTGGCATGGCTGTTAGTGTTGATGCATGTGGGCGAAAGGTGGTGCCGTGTACTTCAAGACTAAGGAGACAGCATATAAAGGATTCAGAGATAACAGTGTGGGAAAATGGGGTGAAATGAGAATAAGTGAGGGAAGGTGTTGCATGTAATAGTGGCAGAGTATGAGCCTTCATGGGAAATGGGTGCATTGGCAGAGATAGATGGTGAATGAGATGGTCAAGAAAAGCGTGTGGCACTTACTGTGGTGGAGCAGAGAACATCAAGGATCTTTTTTCCATATTGCTGGCCATTCCTTCACAGCCTGGAGACAGCATTGACCCAGGTGGTGACCTCAGGCTAGGCTGGCAGGGTCTGATGGCACATCCTCCTCTGACAATCCTCCAGGAAGAGAACATCTCTCTTCTGGACCATCTTGCCCATGAAGACAACCAGGTCCCTGATGATAAATGCAACTTGATCTTTATAGGAAATGGGTGATTGCTAGTTTTGATCATTGATCCACTTTCTTCTAAAATTGACTTGTAAGACCATTGACCCTCAATGGACAATCCGTTCATAGTTAGGCCATTATTTGCAATGCTATATTTGTGTAAAATAGTCAGAGGAAGAATGCAACTTGCCTTCTTATTATAGTTGACAGAACACAATGTACTGCACAAAATGTATCCTGGATATACAGTTTGCCATTAATGAGAGACTAAACTTATAACATGACACAATTGCAGCCAATTTTGTTTCTAAATTCTTAACATTTATTTAGAATTTAAAGTTTCAGTAAAGATCTGTAGCTCGGGTTGTGGGTGAAGTTGTTGACTTGCTTGCTGAGCTGGCTTGTTTTTGTTTAGACATTTCATCACCATGCTAGGTGACATCATCAGTAGAGCCTCCGATGAAACGATGTTATTCTACTCCGCTTGGAATTTATACTGTCCGGTCCGTTATGGTGAGTAGTGTCATTTCCGGTTTTGATCTGTATGAGTTTATGTATGGGGTCCAATTCTATATGTTTGTTGATTAAAGTATGGCTGAAAAACTATGTCTCTAGGAATTCCCATGCGTGTCCTGTACCCAAGCCAAACATAGACATGCACGGGAATTCCTAGAGGCATGGTTCTCCACCCATTCTTCAATCAACAAACATATAGAATTGGACCCCATATATAAACCCATACAGATCAAAACCGGAAATGACAGTACTCACCATATTGGACCAGACAGTATAAATTCCAAGCGGAGTAGAATAACATCACTTCTTCGGAAGCTCCATTGATAATGTCACCTAGCATGGTGACAAAACATTTATTTAGAATTTCAAGTTCAAATTAATCCAAGTTAAAAAAAAAATAAATCTGGCATATAAAGTATTCAAATATTTGGAGCCATACATGGAGACGTAGAATGATCTGTGGCACAGCAGGAATCCTTTTGGTTCATTGTGTCTCTTTTCTGTGCCAAAACAAAATCTGTCTAGTCTAATTCCATTTTCCAAAATTGGTCTGTTGCCCTATATTTTAAGATACATCAAATGCATATCCAAGTGTTTTTTTAATGTGATGAATGTTTTTACCCCTACTACCCTTTCAAGCAGTGAGTTTCAGATTGTTACCATGTAATGCTTCCACCAATTACTTCAAAGTATTGCTGAGAAAAGGCACATTTTGTTGAATCTTTTCATTTCGGTCTTGTCAGGACTTTCACAAGAATACCAATGTAAAGCTGAACAACATTTTACAGTGAAAGGGAGGAGAATGCAGATTGGTTGGCAAGTGAATGCTGATCGTTATAGGCATTGCTGTGGAAAATGCGCCAGTTAGATGATGACTGACATTAATTATCAAGCTTTGTTTAAAATTGAACGAGGAAGAATGACTCTAATTGGTCAAGGCATTGTCCTGAGAAATGAGAGAATGGCTGTCACCCATTTTGTTAAGCTGAAGCAGGCGTAATGAGTGTATATGTTCTTTCTGTCTGCAAACATCTGTTAGACCACATGTAGCTTCCAATATGCATCAGTGTACTACACCACAAGTCTGACTGACTATGTTATGTTAGGAACATAGGAACAGGAGTAGGCCATTCTGCTCCGTGAATCTTTTCTGCTGATATTTATTGTCAGTGAAATTCTTAGCACACTCAGGATTATTTTCCAATCATAGAGTCACATCTAATGTTTGACACTGTGTCTTGAGTATTGAAAGCCCAGGTTGGTTGGGTACAGGCAGTACCTTGTGGTATTTCTTCTAAAGGAGATATGTCTTCGTCTACAAATGGATTTGTAATGGAAATATATCTTGGGAGTTGGAAAGTTGTTGAATTGAGTTTAATGTAAAGTGTTAGAGATAGTAGGAACTGCAGATGCTGGAAAATCTGAGATAACAAGGTGTAGAGCTGGATGAACACAGCAGGCCAAGCAG
>NC_063333.1:52625133-52763978 GCF_021869965.1 Rhincodon typus | reverse complement strand
TCAGCCTTCCTGCTCCTATGATGCTGCTTGGCCTGCTGTGTTCATCCAGCTCTACACCTTGTTATCTCTAATGTAAAGTGTTGACTTCTTTGTGGATGTAAATAGCAATGTTTCTGTTGTTCAAGGATTGTTTCTGGTTTTTGAACATTTTTTTGAAATTGTCCCACCTTCTTGTAAAAGTGAGGTTCTTATGATCAAGCTGGATATTGCATTTATTCTGATATTTCATTGCTCCACAGCTCAGACAGTGAATTCTAGTACCTAAAGATTTGAACAATCTTTGCATTGTTTTGTCATGTGATTATCTAGCGTGTTTGTATTTTGTGAAGTTGATCGATTCTGATGGCCTTCTAGAGTAAATTTGTCCTTCTTTTCCCAAAGTCTTCTGTGTTTTTTTTTGCACCTCAGTTTTTAACATAACCTGGGAAGCCTTTTGCAGTGTGAGATCTTCCTTTGATACTACAAAATCTGAAAGAGATGAATAGAAATCCCAACAACAATTCTGTCTCTAATTATTTTGGGTTGTTTTGCTCTATTTTAGTATGTTTCAGACAATCTACATAAACCATTGATGAAGTTGTCAACAGGCTTCCTGTTTCAGAGATAGTAGGAACTGCAAACTGTATTCTTTTATTGAATTATATCCTTTTCATTATATAATTGGTTTTTACAGTAAAATAGTTGTCAGAAGTAGTCAAGATATCATCAAAGATTTTAGTATCCTCTTTAAATTTTTGTCTATGAATAACATATTCTGCTGTGGTCCCACAGAATAAAGGAGTGTGTTAACTTGGCCTGCTTATAATTTTGCATGTAGACCTGAAGCAATTCTGAAATCTCATGAACTGTCTTCACAGTTGACCAAATTAATTTTCTGTCTGAGTTTCTGTAATGTTGAATCTATCTGGAAGTTTAATGTGCTTTTTTTTCCATTTTTTCGTTTAAATTAAATTGCTCACTTTAAGTTCTGATACTTCTAACAAATTAGTTAAATTCTGCTTAATGTTTAGCTTTTCTTCTTCGAGTCTGAATTATGGTTTCAATTCAATTGTAATGAAGGCTGTCAGAGAACTACCAGCTTCAACATTACTCCAAAAAGGCTCTGACTTCACAAATTCAGGCAGTCTAGAGGCTTTACTATTCTGCCAGAATGCAATCCCTTTGGTTCTGGAAGACAGGTATATCTCTGGACTGAATACTATCCACTTTGATTCTGTTCTTGACAGTCCTTTTAAACAGGAGGACCTTTTATCTCATGGATTTTCTTTGCAGAGGATGATTATCCTGTTGCAACAGGTCATTTCTTTTTTTCCAGCATCCTGGATACCTGGACCAGACAGTTCTCTCCTTTTGGTGGCATCCTGGATCTCTCAGTTGGGTTATTTCTTCTTGAGTCTATGGACATTGGTCATTGTATCTCAGTGGTGGCTTCAATCTTTAGTCTTTGTACACAGATCTTTAATATAAACATATGAACAATGAACAAAGGGAGGCTCCATGACCCTTCGAGCCTGCTCCACCATTCAATAAGATCATGGCTGATCTGATTTTACTCTCGACTCTATGTTTCTGCACATCCCGATAGTCTTTCATCCACTTGGTAACCAAGAATTTTTCTACTTCTGCTAAAAAAGTTTTTAAATATTCTGTATCCACTGCCTTTTGATTGCCTTTTCAATTTGTTAGTGGATTTGTGTTGAAGCATGTAGATTCTTTACTTTAACTTGTTCTTGTTGAATGTTTTTAGTTCACCCACAAAGATAGAATTATTGGTAAAACCAACATTGTCACTTCCTCAGTATTAGGTACTTGAAGACTGCTTCTTGCTTTGGATGATCGCTGTAACTGGTACTGATGATACTTCCCAGGAAGATAAAGGAGTAAAATGTTCTGATAAATCTTGCATCTTCTCCACGTCTTTATTTGCTTAAGAATGCCATCGCTGTCTGTTCACTAAGCTGTATTGCAGTCTGAATTACATCGGTTGAGCATTCATCAGTAAGCTTATTTGGGGTATATTGTTCATTTGCTGTCTCATGGTTTACGTTTTCTTATAAACTGTGCTTATTCTTGCAATCTGAATTCTCTTCAGTGTTGATAGGAGTAGAAAACATTTCTGCCAACTCTGTATCATCACAGGTTACTATCCTGCTGATAGTATAATACAAATAATTTATCACAATATAATTAATCTCAACATATTCTGTTTTCTGATTGGGCACCATCGCAATCCATGAAATCCTTCCCTGAAGCAGAAGTGCTAACCACTGCCAGTGGACAAAGCATTAGCTCCGAATTGAAACACCAGCTCGACAACACTTCAGGCACTGCAATCTAGGATTAAACACAGAAATTGCTGGAGAAACTCAGCAGGGCTGGCACATCTGTGGAGAGAAAGCAGAGTTAACATTTCAAGTCTGGTAAAACTCTTCATGAAGAGTTGTGGGTTTAGAAGGTGCTAAAGAGTGGACCAAACTGGAAACATTAACTCTGTTTCTCTCTCCACAAATGCTGACAGATCTGTTACATTTCTCCAGCATTCTCTGTTTGTAATAGTAATCATCCATGCTTTACCATTTGTTCCTTAATCAGTCCTGCTGTCTGTAGTTTGAAGAAATGCTTCTGGCCTTTGCCTTAATTTAATTAATGGAACTCCCTTTTTCTGCAGCCTCAATAGTCTCCTAACCTTCTTCTTCTTTTAGAATTTGTCTTCAGGCACCTCATTTATCCCTCTCTTACTCTGATTCTGACTTGGTGATGTTCCTGAACCTGCAACATATTTTTGAATTATTTCTGTGTCTCTTGATTTCCCTTACCTCGGCTGTTCCTCATAGACCAGCTCTCGATGGTGGCATTGCTCGATCTGAGCTTTAAGTACTTTCCACTCACCTAGCTTTCACAGCCTGTAATTATGCTATCTGGTTTTAGAAGTTTCCCTTGTCCACCAGGGATTTCAAACATACTGACAGAGCCTCTGATACCAAATCACTGTCTAGCTGAACCTCCACTCAAGACAACAACACAAATCATCAGCACCTGATGGAATCTGTAACTATACTGGTATGGCAGGTGTTCCATATCCATAGAGTTTTTAGCTCACACTCACTGTGGAGTACCTCTTACCAGGTTTAAAGTGCTTTTTGCCACTGGATGTAAATTCTGTCTTGAGGAATATTCCAAGAGGTTTTCTTCTCCAGAGTTCTTAAATGTTCATCTCTTCCAGCTGCTGGCTGTCTGCTCAAGCAGCCTTCCTCAAGCTGTTTCTCTATAGCTGCCTGTGTTTTGTTTGTTGGAACTAAATGTCTTCAATATGTTGTAAGCTGATTCCTCACCACAGCTCATCATCCTGCAAAATGGATCTGGCTGATTTGTTGCCACTCTGCATCTTCCTGGTAGGAACTACAGGGCCTGCTTGGTCCAGTGAGATAGAGAATAAATACTTACTGGTCTAACAAGAAAAGGTATTTTGCATAATAGCAACTAGGTACAAATTATGCTGGTATGATAGACATTGTTTGAGACGGTGAGGGAGACATTGATGTTAGATCTTATTCCTTCAAGATCTAAAGCTATTCCCAGCCTCAGTCTATCTGATATCATAGCGAATATGCATAATCCACTCCTTAGCATTAATATTTTCAGAGCTTTCTCCTTTATATAACATATAAGGTTTTAAACTATTAATTGTACTTGGACCAAGTATACATAAAATGAGCAATCAATGTGCTGCTTTGAACAGTGAAAGGTGAAGCCTCACTACGTAGTGCAGATATCCAACTGATTCCAAGAATGACCCTAAAAATGTGTGAGGTTCTACAGAATTGTGCATGCTCTTCCAGCTGCATTCTGGTCAAATTGAATTGCAATTACTCTTGATAATGTCCCCTTTGAATTTCTTGGTTGTCCTGTAGCTTCCTTAATCCTATTTTGGTAGCCATTTCTAGATCACCAATATTGCCTATCTTTATGGTTACATGGTAGAATAGATTATTTTCTGTTTTCTTATTTGGATTTAAGAACAGGACTTTCTTCCTTCAATGACATCCAGAGTCCATTGAGGGGTTCATGTTAGATTCTCCAAAATTTGTATTTGCTCTCAATGTCCAGTGTGGTTACTGTTGCTGTCTTCTTTCCCTAGCTCCCCTCAAGCTCCATCCCAACCCACCCTCACCCAAACCCTATTTGTCAGTGATGTCTTTTTCAGGGTTTCAGCCACCATCTGCATCATTCTAAATATATATCCCTGTCTTAATGAATGCTGTCTTATTTAATTTTAATTTCCTGCTTTTGGCCTTGCTAATATTTTAAAACAACACTTGTATTTCTCAAATTATGATTTATCCTTGCATTTCAAGTGTATTTATGTGATTATGTGCTTAATTCTCATTTCTTTTTATTCCTGTTGAAAAAAAATAAAGCAAAAAAAGGCACATTCACTTTGCATTTTAATCAAAGCCAGAATCATTCTGTGCCAGGTCAGTGTTGGAGTGACACAAATCGTGGTCTTATACATGCATATATATGTATATACACACAGAATTTAATTATTTAGCCAACTAATAGCAATTTTCCCACTGCCATCTAATAAAATTAGTATGAACAAATTTATTATAATGCAGCAAGCAAAAAATAAATTGAAACACACTATGCAGTTCCTTATTATTGAAATATTTAGTCCCATAATTGCTGATCATATATATCTAACCTATATAGCATGTCATATATTGTGAATCTAACCTCACTGCATGTAGTTCAAAATCAGGGAGACACGATCAGATGGTGATATGATTTGGAACATGATACTAAGCAGCTGTTAGTGCTATTTAATTGGCTTCATTTCAATTGATTTGTGTTAGAAATTTTGTTGACAAAACATGAAAACTAACACATGGGGATTTTACTACACTCTGTTCCTTTTGTACAAAACTGCACAGTTCAGCCACTTACCTTTTTAAAAGTGTCATTAGCACATATACCTATCAATGGATGCTACTTGCTTAGAATTCCTCTATTATAGAATTAGTTTTAACAAAGTGGACACCAATTCATTTCCTCTTGTTCCTTAGCAGCTGACAGAACGCATTCTTTTTATTACAACGACGTTGACTAACTCATTTTCTGCTGGTCCTCTGCATTTTTATCACAGATTTAAATTTAGTTATAGCCAATTTTGGTTTAATGACTTGCTTTACCAGGCTTTTACAATCCAGAGCCTGTGCTCTCATCGGGGAGTTTATAAAACAGCAGGTTGTTTTTTATATGCAGTCTCCAGACAGTCCACATTCCCTGGTAAAGCCGGGATATGGCTTTTGAGCAGAGCATTTTCAACTTCTTACCAATCACATCTGTTTCATACTTCACTTATTTGTAATTTAAGTCCCTGAATTGAATCTTTCATTTTCAACAGCTGGGCTCACAAATGCAGTCTGCTTAAGAATAGAGATTTCATATCTACAGTCAACTCTCGGCTCAGCTTCAACAATACAGCCATTCCTCCGCTTGAGGCAACCAGAGATAACTACCTCTGAGCCGTGGATTTATACCATGTGTTACTTGGTTGAATAGGCTGATTCAGTTCAATATCCTTAAATTGACTGGCAATTTGCCCAGAATTAGACTGAATGCCAGAAATAAGCTGCAACATTATCATAATATCCACAATGAAAATCATTCATATGGGACCAACCAACTCACATATACAGTACACTTCTGGCATTTTCTGTTATTTGTCTTCCTTTTGCTTCTGCAAAGGCAAGAGCTGAAAGGGATGACGGGACAACACAATGAGTTTGCTCGCTGACGTATTAAAACAAAATGGAGACCCTAGTAGAAAGCCAGGAATTGGACTCCAATTCATATATGCCATTTTCTTTCTTCTCGTTGAAGTTTCTTTTAAACATAAGCTAAATTATTAAACTAAAGTGACTGTGGGCTAATGCTATTTGTAAATAATTGTGTTGAAAGCTAACATTGCAGATGATGATAATTTTGTAATGATGTAACAATTCAACCACAATACCAATCTCAGAGTAGTATGCAATTTTAACATTCATTACTTTGAACACTGCCACTCTGCCTAAAACTGGTGAGACTATTGAAGAGGAATAATGTGGTATTCTTCAGGGAAATGAGAAACTGCAATTAGTAAATTAAGAATGAGTGAACTGAGTAAAGATATTTGCTTCAGCAAATTCATTTCCTTCATAAACCTTGAACAGTTTCTCTTTTTAAGGAACTCATTCAATTCATTCAGGGTGGAAGTCAATCATCAACAAAACGGATCTGGAAAAGTTTTTCCTAAGTTGTAAGAAATGTTCAGAATATTGAAATAGAAAGGTCATTTTTGCGATTCTTTTATGATTGTCAATAACTAGCCAGTGCGCTGTTGACAATTTGAATATTTTGTTTGTCAAAGTTTCATCCATCTCTCTCCTCTCAATTTATTTTGAAGGCATTGTTTGGATTGAAATGCAATCATATACAAATGTCCATACAGGCTTCCTGTAGTCATGTGACCTCTGCCATGAGGCATACACGGTAGGCAGCCATCTTATCATCAATTCTAATGAAGACAGAATAATCAATATTATACTGTTTGAAATGTAGCATGGTTTCAGAATTGGAATTGAGAGTGTGTTGAAGATCTGTAGTAGATGCACAGCTGCTGAAAGAAACTGAGAATCCCCAAATCCCTCTATGTTGCAGCTTCCTGCAGTCCTTCCCCATTTAAATAATATTTGGATCTTCTATTCTTCCTCACAACCTCACTTTTCTCACATTCCATTTGTCAAGTTTCTGCTTACTGACTTAACCTGGATATATCCCTCTGGATACTCCTTGTTCCATCCTCACTACTTGCCTTCCCTCCTATTTTCGTGTCATCTTTAAACTTAGCATCATCCCAGTTATTAATATATTGTAAATAATTGTGGCTCCAGCACAGATCTCTGATTTTGATTCTTAAAATGCTCATTTATATCAACTTTCTGTCTTCTATCAGTTAGCAAATCTTCAATCCACTTTAATGTACTACTCCCAGCACCCATTCCCTGTTATCTTATTAAGTAACTATATGTCCAGTGCCTTTTGGAAATCCAAACATATTGCACATGTTCCCCTTTATCTAATCTGCCTGTTACCTCCTCAAAGGATTCGAACAAATTTGTCAGGCATGATTTTCTCATCATGAAGTCATGCTGACTCTGCTTAATTATATTATGTGCAATTATATTCTTTAAAATAGACTCAAACATTTTCTCATTGACTATTTTCCTAAATCTCCCAGAACACAGAAAAAATAGTCTGTATAAGTTTTAAAAGTCTTGAAGGCATACTTTGAATACTAATTGGACATAATTTATGAACGGTATGTATTCAATATTAGAACTCATGGTGCAAAAAGACACATCATTCCAAACATAAGATATAGGAGCAGAATTAGGCCAATTAGCCTTTTGACTCTTCTCTGCCATTCAATGATGTTTCCTCTACATCATTCTCCTGCCTCCTCCCTGTAACACTTAGCAATTTCCCTAGAATGAAAGGAGAGTAGAGCCATGCATTGGCTGGAAATCAAACCCGGGCATCCAGCTTAGCGGGTGAGAATTTCTATCATAGAACCACTAATGCAACCACAGCATGTCCCCAAACGAAATCATTGAAGAAAAAACTAGCAATCTGCAAGTGTGTCTTGCATGTTAAGAAAGTAACATAAGAGGGATTAATAAACAGTATAATAAACAGTAATTACCACATGAGAGCCATTGTTTGTATGATGCATTATTTAGGCAACTCAGTTACAAATGCATAACTTTTTTTTGCATGTTAAGAAAGGGAGATGTATGGATTGAAATGTAATTGTATACAAATTTCTTCCTGTTTTGCCATTGTCATGTGACTTCTGCCAGGAGGCAATCTCTGTTGGCAGCCATCTTATAACCAGTTCTACAAAACAAAACAGAGTACGAGAAACATTGCATTCATCGAACACAAAGCAGACAGTTACTTCTTGCTAGGTCTTGTACTGCAGCTCAGTGACCATTTTTTTATATATGTTTCACAGCAGTGAATGTCATCAGGTTAGTCAATGACAGGGATGAACACAGCCAACTGCTGTCCTATCTAATGGCTTGTTGGATGCCAATCATGTGGCAAAACCTTGGTTCTTTCTCCCTTCCTAATCCAAAGGCACTGAGAGTAATTATAATGCTGCAAAACTTAATCAGCTAAAATCAATTAACCTGGAACAGAGATAGTCGGAACTGCAGATGCTGGAGAATCTGAGATAACAAGCTGTAGAGCTGGATGAACACAGCAGGCCAAGCAACATCAGAGGAGCAGGAAAGCTGACGTTTCGGATCTAGACCCTTCTTCAGAAATGGGGGAGGGGAAGGGGATTCTGAAATAAATAGGGAGAAAGGGGGAGGCGGATAGAAGATGGATAAAGGAGAAGATAGGTGGAGAGGAGACAGACGGGTCAAAGAGGCGGGGGTGGAGCCAGTAAAGGTGAGTGTAGGTGGGGAGTTAGGGAGGAGATAGGTCAGTCCAGGGAGGACGGACAGGTCAAGGGGGCGGGATGAGGCTAGTAGGTAGGAGATGGGATTGGGGCTTGAGGTGGGAGGAGGGGATAGGTGGGAGGAAGGACAGGTTAGGGAGGCGGGGACAAGCTGGGCTGGGATGCGGTTGCGGGAGGGGAGATTTTGAAGCTTGAGATCAGGGTTGGAATTGGGAGCTTGCTGGTTAATATTGTTCAGATACTTAATGTACAAGTACACTGAATAGTTAAAGATGTTTTGTGCATAATATCCTAATTGAGGCCTTATAAATGGATAATATCAGCATTAAAGTAACATGTTTTAATTTATAATGACATTCATCACAAAATTACTTTAAAGACTTTCAGTGACTGGTATTTCAACTATATCAATAACCTAAAGTTTTAGTATAACTCAAGCATTAAACCAACAATCAGAGGTAACAATAAAAAGTGTAAATCTGAAGCAAAAACTACAAATGCTGTGAATACAGAGCAGCTCAGTCAGAATCTGAGAAAAGAGACTGATTAATGTTTGGGATGGGACACGTTATCAGAGCATATCATACTTTAAATATGCTGTAAGTCTACACATGAATTTATCTCAATTACACATTTCATGCATACTTTCTCAGAATAAAGAACAATGAGAATGATTATAAAATTCAGTAATCAAACCAATGGGTTCCAGACCACATTCTAACCATATGCTTCATGTTCTATCAATCATATCCATAATGGGTTCTGTCAAATCACATACTGTGCATGTCAGATTATGTTTTGCATGTATATACAAACAGAAAGTAAAGGTTAGATTTCTGTTGATACAAGACATTTTTCAGTAAGCTTTACCATCAATGTCCAAACAACACACAAGTGAACAGCATCAACTATCTCCAGAGTTCTTTGATCTCCCTAAAACCTATATTAATTGTAAAGAGAAAGATTGCTACACATCCTCACAAAAGCTGATGGCATAATACAATCTCTTGTAGAACAGTTGGACTGATATTGGAAATCCAGTGTTTTGGGAAACCAAAAGGTATGTCCTTCCGCTCAATGGTGCACTGGTAGTTTAGTATATTACAATAACATTTAGTGTGTCCCTACTTAGCTTATTTTATATACATTACAAATTTTAAACAATATGATGATGTTTTCTAATACAAACAGTACTAACAAAAGCATACAAAGACCAATTTGATAACACTAGTCTGGAGCAGTATTCATCCTTTGCAATGGATATAGCGATGTTGCACAAGATTCATTTCCAGTTTTAAAACAATTTAGTTACAAAGATAGGCCCAGAGAGCTGGGTATGTATATTTTAGAGATGTTGATAGTTGGAGTCACTTGATTAAAGTTTATAAAATAATTAAAGAATAATTTGTCCTTATTATTTTAATGGAAAAGGTTATAAATGAACTGGGGTCAAGCTTACAATCTTCATAGAATCCCTACAATGCAGAAAGAGGTCATTCAGCCTATCGAGTCTGCACCAACGTTCCGAAGAGCCTCCTACCCAGCCCAGCCCTCCACCCTATTCCCATAACAGAAGAATGTTGGATATTAGGTGGTTCGCTTCCCCCTGAAAATAATGAAACAAGATGCCAATTTATGTAGTGATAACTGATTCGCTACAGGAAAAAAATCGTGCAAGGACAGGCACAGCAATCGGTAGAGAGGAGTATATTATCCTATTTAAGATAGCAGTTGTATTGACTTTCAGTGTCTGCAAGACACGTGTTTGTTACAATCAATTTTCCATGTATTTGGCCACTCCATCCACGAAAGAACATGACTTTGCATTGCCCTGAACCCCAAGTTTGATTTGAGGTGGGAGGTGACGGTCTAGTGGTACCATCACTAGACTGTTAATCCAGAGACCCAGGTAATGTTCAGGGTACTTCAGTTCGAATCCCCACCATGGCAGATGGTTGAATTTGAATTCAATAAAATTCTTGAAATATGTTTCTAATGATGACCATGAAACCATTGCCAATTGTCAGGGAAAAACCCATCTGGTTTACTGATGTCCTTCTAGGAAGAAAACTACCATCTTTACCTGAGATAATAGGAACTGCAGATGTTGGAGAATCTGAGATACGGTGTACAGCTGGATGAACACAGCAGGCCTAGGAGCAGGAAGGCTCTGTGATGCTGCTTGGCCTGCTGTGTTCATCCAGCTCTACACCATGTTATCTACCATCTTTACCTGGTCTGGCCGACATGTGACTCCAGACCCACAGCAAAATGGTTGACTCTTAACTGGCCTCTGGGCAATTAGGGATGGACAATAAATGCTGCATAGCCAGCAATACCCACATCCCATGAAAGAATTTAAAAAAAGTGGACTTCTTCATTCCTTCTGAATATGTGACTGGTAAGCATGGAAGTCCTAACACTGAGATGCAGAATTTCTGCTGCTCATCGATGACTATTCCTTCCATTGATGGTCCCAGGATATAGCATTTGTGTCTAGCTAAGCTAAACTTCAAGAAGGTTGTGTCCTCCCATATGAACTCTTCACTTCTGTCTCTGTCATTATTCTCTTCTCCAGCTTACTAACAAACTATGTGTCACCATGTGAAAAAGAACTCTCTGTCCCAATGAAGTGTTAATATCTGAGCTAGTGCATTCTGAGCCTGGATCCCATGATGCTGGATAAAGAACCAGTTCCACTCCGGATTCATCAGTTGCTGCTGCACGTGTGAAGACCCTGGCGAACAAGAAAGATGACTGAATGTTGCATGAAATGTAGCTCATTGATATTTAATTCCATCACTAGGTAGTTGAGCAGTCTCTATCGTCCTATCACCGACGGTTAGGGATATCTATTTGCCATTGACCTCCAGCACTTCCTCCTCTGTGCAGCTATTAGCTAGGAGAGCTGTAGAAGATCCCTTCTGGTTTTCTTCCTTTAACTTTTGCTGTCCTGCAAGACAAGATTGTGGATGATGGTAAAGCTATATTTTCATTCAACAGGTAGAATGCATTTGATAGGGGTGACTATCAGGGAAAGAAATCAAATTACATTCGGATTGGGTTGAGTGATTGAGATCATGGATCGATGAGGAAGTGTATTGAAAGAGAAGAGTTTGATAGGTAGGATGGTAGGATAGGCACTAAATGGTGGAAAATGAAGGGCATGAATTTATGCCTTTATATTCAGTAGCATAATGCATTGGAACGTTAGTGTATTCCATGCACATAATTATGATTAAAATGGAAAAGAAATTATAACTGAGTTGGCGAAGGTTTTGATTTAACTCATTTTGATCAAACAAGGTAAATTTGGATGTGTTCACTTCTCTGACCCAGGTGAATTCTCATCCCTTGATATGATAAATTAAGGTTTTTGTCCGTCCATCTGGACAAATGAATTTGTAAGCTCATTTGTGCTACAACATGATTGGCATAACCACCATCCTGCAGAGACATCAATATTCAAGCAGATGTAATTATAATTTTTGCTCAAGATCTTAAAGTTTTCCAGGACATGAAAACAGTTAGCCCATTCATGCCTTTTTTTAGAATTTTTTCTTCTTGGAATGTAACACCAACAAGGTTACCAATTATCAGCCTTGAAAGGGTGGTGGGTAGGCCTTCTTCCTGAAGCATTCAGTTTTGAATTTTAATCTCCTAATGCCATCAGAAAAAGGACTCTTGTGGCACATTGGTGTCATTATCTCTGGACCAGGAAGTTTGGTTTGATTCCCATCTGATTCAGTGGTGTATGATGACATCTGAACAGGTTGATTAATAAAAAATAAAAAAAAAATCAGAAAATTCACAATGCTAAATTGATTTAAGATTAAGATGAGTGATGAGATGGAGGCACTTCATTTCTTCACTGGATGCAATGCACTGTCAGCTTCTTTCTGTGCAGCTTGTTTGACATTGCTATAATTGAAGTCCCATGTAGGTGTATCTGCTGGATAATGACTTCAAACTGGCACAATCCTGACATCATGAGGCCAACTAGTTTTTGCAATGCAGCATTCCAAACAAATACGGACCACGCAGGACCTGTGTGTATTCAATATTCTTCAAAGGCTAAGTGTCAAATTGAAAGATGGGCCTTGCAAAATTTTCTTTGAACGTATAAACACTCAAATTGGAGGTAAAGTCATTTTTGGCAAGTCTATAATTGCAAAGTGTCCTGAAGTACTCTGGAATATTTCTGAAAGTTTTCAGTGTTCGCCTTTTGAATTTGGCAGGAAATGATGAATTCTCATAAAGAGGGTAGAGGCTTAGGTGACCTATCCACACATAGGCAACAGGTACTGGGGAGGTAGTTCCAGAGTCTGCAGCATGACAGGAATATGAACTGATACAGAAAGCAAACTCTGTGCAATGTCTGTAACCAAGTTGGATTTGCATTTCTCTACATTCCTGATTATAATGGAGACTATCTGGCAGTCCAGCCATTATGCCAGTGTTTACCTGTAGTGCTCTCATTGAGGTACTCATTTGAACCTCTTGCAGCAGAACTCAAGCAGAACTTGTCCCACAGGGACACTGGCAAATTAATTACCTTTTACCTGAGCATTGTTGAAGTTGACTTGTGCCTGTTGATTCATCGTATGCTGTTCCTAATATTAACCTGCAGATACATATAGTAGTGATGCCTACATTTATGGGAAAGGTGGTGGCATAGTGGTAACGTACCTAGACTAGTGCTGTAGAGCCCCAGGCTAATGTTCTGGGGCATAGGCTCTAATCCCACTATGCCAAGTAAACTGGTAAATGAGACTAATTGATCTAACTTGATTTGTGTGTTTCAAATTGAAGGACTTCTATGTTCATTACTGTTTTTTTCTCTCTAGGTTGGAATTAAAAAAGCTGGTCTAAGGGTGACTATTGTTGATTGTGACAAAAACTGATCTGATTCACTAATGCTCCTTAGGGAAGGAAATCTGCAATCTTACATGGTCTAGCCTACATGTGACTTTAGACCTGTAGCAACATGATTAATTTTTCTGAAGAAGGGTCCAGACCCGAAACATCAGCTTTCCTGCTCCTCTGATGCTGCCTGGCCAGCTGTGTTCCTCCAGCTCCACATCTTGTTATCTCTGATTAATTGATAACTACCCTATGAAATAGCCTAGCAGCTGTTCAGTTGAATTGAAGTGATATGAGCCTAAACAAAGGAGCAAAAGCTAACAGACTACCTGGCGTTGTCAAGGCACCTGGAAATGACAACTTCAAACACAGCCTTATCAATCCTGCAAAGTCCTCCTTACCAACAGCTGGGGGCTTGTGCAAAAAATGGGTGAGCTGCCACACAGACTAATCAACTGAGTATCATACTAGATGTAGTCATATTCATCCTTCACAGACAATGTCTCAAACACCACCATTATGATCCCTGAGTATGTCCTGTTCTGTCAGCAGGATAGACCCAGAAGCAGTCATGGCACAGTGCTATACATTTTGAAGGAAGTTGCTCTGTGAATCATCCATGTAGACATTGGACCCCATGAAATCTCACAGCATCTTGTCAAACATGAGCAAGGAAACTTTCTGCTGATTACCAGCCGGCACCCCACCACCCCTTTTGGATGGTGAATTGTATCCTGCTATTGAACACCATTTGGCCCAAGCACTGAGATTGGTAAGGGCACAGAATGTACTCAGGATGGGGGCCTTGAATGTGCATCACAAAGATGGCTCAGTAGCAGAACTAGTGAGCAGGCCAAGTTCCAAAGGACCACTTACTAGACTGGGTCTGTAGCAGGCGCTGAGGAAAGCAACAAGAGGAAAAACCCTATTTGATTCATCCTCACCAATCTACCTGCCAGAGATGTAGCTGTCCATGACAATATCAGTAGGACTGATCATCACACAGTCATGAGAGGGATGAAGTCCTGTCTTCACACTGAGGATACTTTCCATTGTGTTGTGTGGAATTACTACGGTGTTAAATAGGACAAATTTTGAATAGATCTAACAACACAAAATAAGGCGTACATGAGGTGATGTGGGCCATCAGTAGCAGTAACATTGCATTCAACCGCAATCTGTAATATCATGGATGATCATATCCCCACTCTACCATGACCATCAAACCAGGTGGTTATAATAAAAACAGAAATGCTGAAGAAACTCAGCAGATCTGGCAGCATCTGTGGAGGGGAAACAGAGTTAATGTTTTGTGGCCAGTGACCCTTGTTCAGAACGCTTTGAAGAATGGACACTGGACACATAATGTTAATACTGCTTTCTCACCACAGATGCAGGCAGACCTGCTGAGTTTCTCCAGCAATTTCTCTTCTTGTTTTGGATTTTTAGCATCATTCATTTTTAGGCCAGGAGACAATTCCTCGTTCAATTGAATGCAAGAAGGCATTCCAGTAGCAGTACCAAGCATACCTAAAAATGAGATGTGAAACTGGTAAAACTGCAACTCAAGACTATTTGCATGCCAATCAGTAGAAACAGAATGACTTTTTTTTATACTTCATTCAGGTATGTGAGCTTTGCTGACTGGGCCAGCATTTGTTGTTTTGATCTTAGATTTGATCAATAGGCTGCAACAGATAAGCAATTTCAAAACCAATGAGATAACAAGGTGCAGGGCTGGATGAACACAGCAGGCCAAGCAGCATCATAGGAGCAGAAAGGCTGACGTTTCGGGCCTAGACCCTTCGTCAGAAATGGGGGAGGGGAAGGGGTTCTGAAATAAATAGGGAGAGAGGGGGAGGTGAATAGAAGATGGATAGAGGAGAAGATAGGTGGAGAGGAAACAGACAGGTCAAAGAAGCGGGGATGGAGCCAGTAAAGGTGAGTGTAGGTGGGGAGATAGGGAGAAGATAGGTCAGTCCAGGGAGGACAGACAGGTCAATGGGGCGGGATGAGGTTAGTAGGTAGGAAATGGGGGTGCGGCTTGAGGTGGGAGGAGGGGATAGGTGGGAGGAACAACAGGTTAGGGAGGTGGGGACAAGCTGGGCTGATTTTGGGATGCGGTAGGGGGAGGGGAGATTTTGAAGCTTGTGAAATCCACATTGATACCATTGGGCTGCAGGGTTCCCAAGCGGAATATGAGTTGCTGTTCCTGCAACCTTCGGGTGGCATCGTTGTGGCACTGCAGGAGGCCCAGGATGGACATGTCGTCTGAAGAATGGGAGGGGGAGTTGAAATGGTTCGCGACTGGGAGGTGCAGCTGTTTATTGCGAACCGAGCGTAGGTTTTCTGCAAAGTGGTCCCCAAGCCTCCGCTTGGTTTCCCCGATATACAGGAGGCCACAACGGGTACAGCGGATACATTATACCACATTAGCAGATGTGCAGGTGAACATCTGCTTGATGTGGAAAGTCTTCTTGGGGCCTGGGATGGGGGTGAGGGAGGAGGTGTGGGAGCAGGTGTAGCACTTCCTGCAGTTGCAGGGAAAAGTGCCAGGTGTGGTGGGGCTGGAGGGGAGTGTGGTGCGGACAAGGGAGTCACGGAGAGAGTGGTCCCTCCGGAAAGCAGATAAGGGTGGGGAGGGAAAAGTATCTTTGGTGGTGGGGTCAGATTGCAGATGGCAGAAGTGTCGGAGGATGATGCGTTGAATCCGGAGGTTGGTGGGGTGGTACGTGAGGACGAGGGGGATTCGTTTTTGGTTGTTATTGCGAGGACAGGGTGTGAGGGATGAGTTGCGGGAAATGCGGGAGACACAGTGGAGGGCGGGGCTGCAACTTCCCCCCTCAGTGAGAAACCTGAGCTCACAACCAATGGATCAGATCAGTCCTGCCACATCCAGTCATGAACAGCAGTGGACAATTCAATGAGTAACAGGAAGTGGAGGCTCACATATATCCTTACCCTCCATGAGGTGCTATCATGAGGTGGTAAAAAACAGAAGGCCAAAGAATTTGTACCCACCCTCAGCCAGAAGTGCTGAGTGGAAGACCCATCTCTGCCCCCTTTTTTAAAAGTTCAGCTATTAGCTGACAAGTTCACTAGCTTGGCTAACATTCCTAATTTCAGCGGATAGTTAAGAGTCAACTACACTGCTCCAGATCTGGAACTACATGTAGGTCAGCCCAGGTAAGGACAGCAGATTTCCTTCTCTAAAGGACATTAGTGATCCAGATGGCTATTTATGACAATTGTTACATAGTCACCACTAGATCAGGTTTTTATTTGATTCAAATTTCACCAACTGCCATGGTTGGATTCTGTTTCTGGAATGTTTGCTTGAGGTTCTGAATTAATTATCCAATGATATTATCATTATATCGCCACTTCCCCATCCACCTTGAGGTCCCCAGCATCACTCATATCAGTCTTAAATCAATTTGAATCACTCCACATGATATATAGAAGTGGATGAAGTCACTGGATATTGCAAAGGCTATGGGCGTGACAATATTCCCATTATATTACGGAAGACTTGTGCTTCAGAATTAGTCACAACTCAAGGTAAGCTTTTACAATATAGCTAAAACACTGGCATCTACCTGAAAGTGTGGAAATTGCCTAGGTATGTCCAGTGCACAAATAGCAGGACAAATTCAGCCCAATCAATTCACACCCCATCAGTCTACTCTTGATCATGAGCCAAAGTGATGGGAGCTGTTGTGAAGGGGCACTTACTCAACAATGACATGATCACTTACACTCAGTTTAGATTCCGCCAGGGTCACTCAGGTCCTGATTTCTTAGGTCATGGACAAAAGGAATGAGAGTGTCTGCCAGTGACATCAAGCCAGTATTCAACTGAATATGGTATCAATGAGCTCCAGAAAACTAGTATCAATAGGAATCAGGGGAAAGCTTTCCAGTGATTGGAGTCATACCTGACACATAGGAAGATGGTTGTGATTGTTGGAGGTCAATCATCTCAGCTCCAGAACATGTGTACAGGAATTCCTCAGGGGAGTGTTCAACCAGCTGCTTAATCATGAGCTTCCCTCCGTCACAAGGTCAGAAATGGGGATATCCACTGATGATTTACAATGTTCAGCGCCATTTGTGACTCCTTAGATACTGAAGTTGTCTATGTCCAAATGCAGCAAGACCTAGATGATATCCAGGCTTGGACTGACAAGTGGCAAGTAACTTTTGTGCTATACAAGTGTCAGGTAATGACCATTTCCAACTAGAGAGAATAACCATTGCCCTTTGAAGTCCAGTTACATCAGCATTACTGATTTCCCCACTCTATCAACATCTTGGGGTTCACTATTGACCAAAATCTGAAGTTAACTGGTCATATAAATACAGTGGCAACAAGAACAGGTCAGAGGCTAGGAATTCGGTGGTGGGTAATTCACCCCAAAACTTGTCTGTCCACCAGCTATAAGGCACAAATCAGGAATGTGATGGACTTTCTTCTTCTTGCCTAGGTGGATGTAGCCCCAGGAAATCAATGTTATTCAAGACAAACAGACCACTTGATTTGCACCCCAACTGGAACCTTCAAACTTCACTCCCTTCACAATGGATGCGCAGTGGCAGCATTAGGTACCCTCAACCTCTGCCACCCAGAAGAACAGGGGCAGCAGATGCAGAGTTACAGAATTGTTATCCTGCAGAAAGGGGCCATTCTTCCCACTGTTTCTGCTTTAGCTTTCTGATTATCTCCATGGGAACAAATCTAAGTTTTACATTGAATAGTTTCCCTTCCAAATCACACACTATCCAAATATGGAAATTTATCTTCATCCCGTTACTATTGCTGGGTTAAAATCCTGGACTCCGTCCCAATTTGCATTGTGAGTCTTCCAATAGCTCGATGACTGTGGTGGTTCAAGAAGACAGTTCATCACCACCTTCTCAAGGGCAATTAGGGATGGGTAAAAAATGCTTTCCTAGCCAGTGACAGCATTCCCTTGCATATTAAATAATACTGGTGGCATTGAGTATTAGATTATTGGATGAGTCTTATTCATCAGTGTCACACTGTTGCCCTCTGTCATCTCTCTTGGCGACTGAGGCAGATAGGCAAAAGGTGTGAAAAACCCACCAGGGAAAGGTTAGTATGAAGAAACAGTTCTTGGTGTAGGAAGTAAGAGGTTCATGGGTATACCTTCAGTATCTTGTTTATCAAACCAAAACATATGGTGAAGGTGAGCTAGGAGTTGGGTAGGAGCATAATGCATGAGCATGCTATCACTCTCGATGTTCTGTGTGATATCTGAACGTAGAGACACCATTGCAATAAGCCTGCACAATTGTGGGAACAGTCTCCTCAACTGGTCTTAAGACATAGAACATAGAGCAAAACAGCACAGGAACAGGCTCTTCGACCTGTCATGTTGTATCGAATATGATGCCAAATTAAACTAACCCCTTCTGCCTGCCCTTGGTCCATATTCCTCCATTCCTTGTATATTCATCTGTTTATCTGAAAGACCCTTAAATGCCCCTATCATATCTGCCTCCACCACTACTCCTGGCAGTGCGTTCAAGACTCCTACCACTCTCTGTCTAAAAAATTTGCCCATCACAGTCTTCCCCCTCTCACCTTAAATGCATGCCCCCTAGTATTGGACATTTTAACTCTAGAAAAGGGATTCTGACTGTCAACCCTATCTATACATTTCATAATTTTGTAGACTTCTGTCAAGTCTCCCCTCAGCCTTCACTGCTCCAGAGATAACAATCCAAGTTTTTCTCGCTTCTCCAGATAGCTCATGCCCTCTAATCTAGGCAGGATCCTGTTTAACCTCCTCTGCACTCTCTCCAAAGCTTCCACATACTTTGTGTAATGTGGTGACCAGAATTGAATGCAAATACTCTTAAGTGTGGCCGAATGAAAGTCTTATAAAACTGCAACGTGACATCCTGACTCGTGTACTCAATTCCCTGACTACTAAAGGCAAGCATGCCATGCACCTTTTTTACCACCCTGTCTACTTGTATGGCCACTTGCGCAGAGCTATGGACTTGAAACCCAAGCTCCCTCTGTACATGAGTGCTGTTCAGTGACCTGCCATTAACTGCTTACTTTTCCTTAACAATTGATCTCCCAAACTGCAGCACCCTACACTTACCCGGATCAAACTCCATCTGCCATTTCTCCACCCATATCTGCAACTGATCTATATCCCATTGTACCCTTTGGCAATCTTCCACACAACCACAATACCAATCGTTGTATCATCTGCAAACTTACTAACCTACCCATCCAGAAAAAAGAAGCATGGTACAGGGTGGATGAGGTGACCATGGCTGACTAGGGAAGTCAGGGATAGCATAAAAGCAAAACAGAAAGCATATAATGTGGCAAAGGGCAATGGAAAACCAAAGGATTGGGAAGCTTACAAAGACCAACGGCGGGCAACCAAAAAAGAAATAAGGAGGGAGAAGGTTAAATATGAGGGTAAACTAGCCAGTAATATAAAGGAGGACTGTAAGACTTTCTTTAGATATATAAAAGGCAAAAGAGAGGCAAAAGTGGACATTGGACCACTGGAAAATGATGCTGGAGAGATAGTAGTAGGGAATAAGGAAATAGCTGAGGAACTGAATAATTACTTTGCATCAGACTTCCCGATGAAAGACATGAGTAATATCCCAAAAATTCAAGAGAGTCAGGGGGCAGAGCTGAGTATGGTGGCCATCACCAAGGAGAAGATGCTAGTAAAACTGAACGGACTGAAGGTGGATAAATCACCAGGACCAGATGGACTACACGCCAGAGTTCTTAAGGAGATAGCTGAAGCGATAGTGGAGGCGTTAATGGTGATCTTTCTGGAATCGCTAGAGTCAGGGAGGGTCCCGGAGGACTGGAAAATCATTAAAGTAACACCTCTGTTTAAAAAGGGAGTAAGGCAAAAGACTGAAAATTACAGGCCAATTAGCCTAATCTTGGTCGTGGGTAAGATTTGAGAGTCCATGGTGAAGGATGAGATTTCTGAATACTTGGAAGTGCATGGTAAATTAGGGCAAAGTCAGCAGGGCTTCATCAAGGAGAGGTCATGCCTGACAAATCTGTTAGAATTCTTTAAGGAAGTAACGAGCAGGTTAGATCAAGGAGAACCAATTGATGTTATCTACCTGGACTTCAAGAAGGCCTTTAACAAGGTGCCGGGCAGGAGGCTGCTGAGTAAGATAAGGGCCTATGGTGTTAGAGGCAAGGTGCGAACATGGATAGAAGGTTGGCTGTCTGGCAGGAAGCAGAGGGTGGAGTCAAAAAGGGTCTTTCTCAGGATGGCAGCCAGTGACAAATGGTGTCCCACAGTGTTGGGACCACAACTTTTCACTTTATACATTAATGATCTAGATGAAAGAACTGAGGGCATTCTAGTTAATTTTGCAGATGACACAAAGATAGGTGGAGGGACAGGTAGTATTGAGATGGGAGGCTGCAGAAGGATTTGGATAGTTTAGGAGAGTGGGCAAAGAAGTGGCAGATGGAGTACAATGTGGGAAAGTGTGAGGTCAGGCAGAAGAGAAGAATAGAGGTATAGACTATTTTCTAAATGGGGAGAAAATTCAGAAGTTTGATGTGCAAAGCGACTTGGGAGTTCTAGTCCAGGATTCTCTCAAGGTAAACTTGCAGGTTGAGTCAGTAGTTCGGAAGGCAAATGCAACTTTGGCATTTATTTTGGGAGGACTTGAATATAAAAGCAGGAATGTATTTCTGAGGCTCTATAAGGCTATGGTCAGGCCACATTTGGAGTATTGTGTGCAGTTTTGGGCCCTATATCTCAGGAAAGGTGTATTGGCCCTGCAGCAGGTGCAGAGGAGGTTCATGAGAATGGTCCCAGGAATGAAAAGCTTAACATATGAAGAATGTTTGAGGACTCTGGGTCTATACTCGATGGAGTTTAGAAGGATGAGGGGGCGATCTAATTGAAACTTATAGAATGCTGAAAGGCCTGGACAGACTGGATGTTGGGAAGATGCTTCTAATGGTGGGAGAGACTAGGACCTGAGGGCACAGCCTTAGATTAAAAGGAAGACCTTTTAGAATGGAGATAATGAGAAACTTCTTCAGCTAGAGAGTGGTGAATCTATGGAATTCACTGCCACAGAAGGATGTGGAGGCCAGGTCATTGGGTATATTTAAGACGGAGATAGATAATTTATGCTGCTATGTTTTATAGTCTTATGGTCTCTGCCTTCCATAGGCAAGCAAATTCTGAATCCATGCAGCCAAGTCACTGTGGATCCCATACATCTTAATCTTCTGGGTGAACCTACTATGGGGAACCTTGTTGAAAGCCCTACTAAAATCCATGTAAACAACATCCACTGCTTGAGCCTCACCAATCACCTTCATCACCTCCTCGAAAAGTTCAGTCAAGTGAGTAAGACATGACCTGACCTGCATAAAGCCATGCTGACTATCCCTAATTAGGCCATGCTTTTCCAAATGTGCATTAATCCTTTCCCTAAGAATTCTCTGCAATAGCTTCCCAACCACCAATGTGAGACTCACCAGTCTATAGTTTCCTGGATTATCCCTATTTCCCTTCTTGAGAAGAACAACATTTGCTACTTGCCAGCCTTCTGGGACCTCTCCAGTGGCTAGCGCGGACACAAAGATTTTGGTCAAGGCTCCAGCAATCTCCTCTCTTGCCTGTATCAATAACCTGGGCTAGATACCATCAGGTCCTGGGGACTTATCCACCTTACTGCTCTTCAAGAGACTGAACACCACTTCTTTCTTGATCTCAAAATGCCCTAGCATATTAGCATGCTCCACACTAATCTCACTATCCCCCATGTCCCTCTCCGGGGTGAATACTGATGCAAAGTACTCATTTAAGATCTCGCCCACTTCCTCTGCCTCCAAGCAGAAGTTCCCTCCTTTATCCTTGAGTGGTCCAACCTTCTCTCCTCGTTATCCACTTGATTTAATGTGTTTATAGAATGTGAGCATCCTTACTGCTCCTTTCTCTTGTGCACTACTTTGTCCTGCAAGCGAGGTGAAAGAATATGTGGGATAGCAGCACACTGTGTATCGATGATGTGCACATCACAGCTGAATAGCTTGGAGGAGGTATCTGGAAGCCGTGGAAGGTGGTTGTAAGGCTTGAATTATTGGAAAGTGTGTGAGGGTGATATGGAGTGCTAAACTGGATTGGTTCTCTGCAGGACAGTTTCTCTTTAAAAGGGACAGCCTGCTTTATGAAAAGAGGACTGGTTAGATTACA
Organism: Rhincodon typus; assembly: GCF_021869965.1. NCBI lineage: Eukaryota > Metazoa > Chordata > Chondrichthyes > Orectolobiformes > Rhincodontidae > Rhincodon > Rhincodon typus. Next base: position 52,741,352 of record NC_063333.1, on the reverse strand, counting down.
TGGTTTCCAACCACCAACGCCTGCACCAACACACCAGTTGCTCCAGCCCCCCACTGTTGAGCATAGAGACAATAGGCAGTATTTAGAAGAGAAGAGCAGTGTGGGCATTATTTCAGCCCATCATTCAGGTAAGGTGGGTATACCACATGAGTGTCTTACCAATCTCAATATGAACATAGATGAGCAGACCATGAATCATTATGCCCAATACCTAAAAAAAAGGGCAAATTAATTTATAGGCCAACATTGCTGTGAGGTAGCAGTGCTGCCCTGTGGCAGATTGGCTGCAGATCAAGCAGTTCCACCAGTTCATATCTGGATGCCCTATTTCCAGTCTTTGTGGGCAGCACGGTGGCTCAGTGGTTAGCACTGCTGCCTCATTGCGCCAGGGACTTGGGTTTGATTCCAGCCTTGGGTGACTGTCTGTGTGGAGTTTGCACATTCTCTCCATGTCTGTGTGGGTTTCCTCTGGGTGCTCTGCTTTCCTCCCACAGTCCAAAAATGTGCAGGTTAGGTGAATTGGCAACACTAAATTGCCCTAGATTAGGTGGGTTATAGGGGGATGAGTCTGTGTGGGGTGCTCTGAGGTTGGGCCGAAGGGCCTGTTTCCACACTGTAGGGATTCTATGACTTCAGTCATATCAACCATACAAGATCTGATTTTGTATAGTTTATAATTAATACTTTTCTTTATAGTGAACCATGGAACTTCATACTGAGTCTTGTTTTTATATCTGAGTAAACAGTGCAAACCTGTTGACATATTTTTCTATGGCATTGAGTGTAACATCTTTAATAATTTGATATTTTGCAGATCTGCTACCATTATTACCTAATTTTCCTTTTTTAACCTTGTAAAATCACTATGGGTTGAATCTTAAATTGCATCAGGTGTTTTGGAGAAATTACCATTGTGAGTCTCAGCAAGACTCCTCACAATTCTTACCAAATGCACCTCTTAATTACATTGATTCACCACCCTGTGTCATCATTCTTGTGCCGTTTTACCATGTGCTATTCCCAAAACAACTAAGCATTCAGCAGATATCCACCAAAAGACCAGCACACTTTGCATCCACTGAATGCCACTGTGTACTCAGACAATTTTACCTGTGTTTAGCTACATCCATCTAACCGCGCTCTCTAAAAAAAGCCACCATTTGTCCCCCGTGCCCAATGGACACCTGCAACTTGTCATTGTCCAATAGGGACATCACACACAGGCAAGCATTTGGACAAGTCCAAACATGAGCTTAGTCAACAAAAGGAAATGCTAAGGAAATGGACAGAGGCTGCACTTCACCCTGAGAACGGTATGTAAATGCTGTATTGATGACCTTGACAATCCATTATGGCCTGCTGCAGCCAGCTGTCATCTGCTGGAACCAGGCATCAATCAGGTTCTGTCTGCCTTGTAGTGTCTGTTGTAGCTGAGCCCTGTCACCATGAGGAAAGCTTCCTCCAGCTCAGTGTCCTCAGCCTTGGATGACTGCTGCTGTTCTCCTGGCTCTTTGGCATCTGTCGCATCACCTCATTGCCTGCTCCAATTGTGCAGTGCACAGCATGCCAGGATGATGCAGCACATCCTGTCTGATTATATAGGACTCATATCAACCAATCTGCTTTTCATTGCATTAGTTGTAGTCCATCATCATACCTATATCTCATGAGATCCAGCAGTGTCCCCTTTGTCCCACAGCACCTGGGAAGATCCACAAATGATGTAGTGCTTTTGGATAACATTCACCTTCTTTTATCTTATTGCTGCTAATTTCTGCGCCACAATGGCAATTATGGCTGATTTCTCCACCTTCACCCTGTAACCCTTGATCCCCTTACTAATTAACAGCCTATCTACCTCTGTCTTCATTCAAAGACTTGGCCTCCACAGTCCTCTGCGGCAACGAATTCCACAGATTCCCCACCCTTTGGCTGAAGAAATTTGTCTTCATCTCAGTTCTAAAGGGTCATCTCTTCACTCTGAGGCTGTGCCCTCAGGTCCTAGTCTCTCCTATTAGTGGAAACACCTTCTCCACATCCATTCTGTTCCATGCCCCTCAATATTCTGTAGGTTTCAATGAGGTCCCCTTCATCCTTTTAAACTCCAATGAGTACAGACCCAGAGTCCTCAACCACTCCTCACATGACAAGTCCTTATCCCCAGGATTGTTCTTGTAAACCTCCTCTGGATCCCCTCCAACACCAGCACATCCTTCCTTAGATATGGGGCACAGAACTGCTCACAATGTACAAAATGCAGTGCTTTTATTGCACAGACAGCTGGCACTTGGTTCAAGTGTTGATGTCTTGATGTGCCATACAGCAAGATTTCCCCTTTCCCTGATCAGATTGCTACTGACAAGCATCGCTTGCAGCCAGTCTGTATGTCTGTGCAAAACAGCATGTCAATACAGCAACACTGATAGTATTTGGCTCTGGCTGAAGCACAAATGCACTAACAGGCACAGCACAGCAAGGCAAGACAGGAATGCTGGGAGCATGCAGGGGGCTACTGAGTGATTGGGCGCTAAGAAAGCAAACAAATGGCCCTTAGATGCAAGAACAAAAACAGAAGTTGCTGGAAAAGCTCAGCATCTTCCAGATCTGCTGAGCTTTTTCAGCAACTTTTGTTTTTGTTCCTGATATACAGCATCGGCAGTTCTTTTGGTTTTTATTTAGCCATTAGATGCGGCCTAGTTCAATCTGTGAACCAGATGCCCGTTCCTGTGCACAAACTTTCCCTGCTGCAGCACTTCAACACAAGTTGCCAGTGAGCCTTGCAATGCAAGTCTGTAGAGTGTAGAATTGTAGAGTCATAGAGTTATACAGCACAGAAACAGCCCCATCAGCCCAACTCGTCCACACTGACCAGATTATTGCTTCAGACAGAATCTTCAATTTGATCTAGACTGGATAGTGCATGCTTGTTAAAAATTGACCAGAACCAAAGAAAATGACTAGCTACTGGACAACTAAACACTTTATGGAGTCATAGAGTTATACAATTCGGAAAAAGACCTATCAATCCAACTTGTCTGCACCGACCAGATATCCTAAACTGATCCAGTCCCATTTGCCAGCATTTGGCCCATATTCCTCTAAACCCTTCCCATTCATGGACCCATCCAGATGCCTTTTAATGTTGTAATTGTACCCCCTTCACCACCTCCTCTGGCAGCTTGATCCATACGCATACCACCCTCTGCGTGAAAAAGTTGCCCCTCAGGTCCTTTTTAAATCTTTCTTCATCTCACCTTAAACCCATGCACTCTAGCTTTGAACTCCCCTACCCTGGGAAAGAGACCTTGGCTATTCACCCTATTCATGCCCCTCATGATTTTATAAAGTTTATAAGGTCACCCCTCAGCCTCCTTCCTGAACAGCCTCTAAATGGATAGGAAAGGTGTAACGATGTCATGAAGGGTTGGTATGTGTTGGATGCCGATGTCCGCGGACGAGATCTGCATGTGGATGGTGCCCATGGATCGTGCCCTGAGATGCTGGTTGCTGCTGAGCAACATAAAGCCTCTTCGCAGCCATCAATGAGCTGAAATTAGAAGTTACCTGGCCTTAATTCCATGTCAAGTTTTCTCGACATCTAGTTTGTTCAGTGCATTTCATAAGATAGGAAGCTGAATATTAATGTGGCATGTTGTGTTGTTAATAGGGTGTTTAACAAGCAATAATCTCCCTTAATTGGTAACTCACTACTGCCTTGTGCGAAACTCATCTAGCTGCTCTGTAAAGGCATAAAAGATACTGAGTTGCTTCTGATGTAGATAGGCCTTGTCAGACTTCTCATCGGATTCTGTCACAAATCTCGCCACAGTCCATATCACTCAGACCTCATTAAGATTCCACCCTATGTATTTTAAATCATAACAAACGCATCACACTTCGAAATTGAAGTTTGTATTTGTTATCTTTACCCACAGTATGGCTTGTGAACTATACTTGGAAACAATATGGAGCGAATACTCTTTATTTTGGTTTTCTTTGCTACAGATTTCAAATATTATTTGCCAAATAGAGACAATAGGCCTACTGGATTCAAAATTCAGACCAGAAAAGAGCTGGTAACTTCTGTAACCACTGGTGTGATCGGCTAAGATGCAAAAAAATCTGATTGGCAACGCACAATGGTTGAGAATTAATTTTTGATGAAAAGGTGAAGAGAAAAACCTACCTGAAACCTCATTGGATAACTACTAATAAGAATTCTCTTTTCTTGTGAGGAAAAAATAATTGATACCAATGCCATCTAGACTAGAAGTCCTACAGAGAATTACTACCCAAGGCAACATCTGTCATTTGATAGAGAATGTCAAGTTGTTATGTCTTGTTGTCTGTAAGCCCAGGTGTATCACCTTTTTTGGATGCAATAGTATTCCTGTGTAATTCTATCCAAGGTGCTGGTCTCAGCTGTTTGATATTCATTAGGATTATTCATTTTCTAATGAATGTTCTGTCAGTAGAGAAAAACAATCTCTCAACTGCCTATCAGTGAAACATCGGTGGTTTCTGTTAGAGTGACTTTCACCCCAGTGCTAAATTCAGCCTTGAGGATAGTTAATTCCTCATGGACCTTACGTGATTTTGCTCAATCTCCAAAGAGTTTGTACAATTTTAAGTAGCATTGAATGTACTCAAGTTCCTACCACCTCATCCAAAAACTCAACCAACTGTTCAGGGAATTGGCCTGTTTCCTGACTTGGAAGTAATCAGAAATAGCATGGATAACAACAATAGCAGGACATCCCTAGTTAGAAAAAGTAACTAGGATAAGGCCTTTAAAGATCCTAAGTGATGAAAGATGGATTCGTTCAATGGTACTTGTGATATGAAGTTGCAACAAAAAACAATATATTTGTTTAATTATCTGAACACTATCATACAATTTTTCTGTAATTTATACTGTATATTAAATCATTACAATGATTTTCTGACCCACATTGTTTCTTGCACAAACACAAGCAGCTAGCCATAGCTGGACTTCCATTTGAAATGCCTGAATTTGAATTCTGTCTTGGCCAAAAGTTTGAATTCAATTCCCCTCAGTGGGTGAATCACCTGGTATCTCAGTTCATGGCAGTGGAATTTTAACAGAGAAGGAGTGAGTTGCAAAACGGTACAGAAACAGAAATTACTAGCAAAACACAACAGGTCGGGCAGCATTTGACAGGAGAAAGAGGCACAGTGGCTTAGTATTAGCACTGCTGCCTTACAGCACCAGGGACCTGGGTTCGATTCCACCCTCGGATGACTGTGCGACATTTGCATATTCTCCTTGTGTCTGCGTGGGTTTCCTCCCACAGTCCAAAGATGTGCAGATGTGGATTGGCCATGCTGATTTGCTCACAGTGTTCAGTGGTGTGCAGTCTGGATCAGTTAGCCATGGGAAATGCAGGGTTACAGGGATTGGGTGGGAAGCTCTTCAGAGGGTTGGTGTGGACTCAAATGGCCTGCTTCCATGCTGTAGGGATTCTATGATTCTATGAAAGCAGATTTAATGTTTCAAGTCCAGTGATTCTTCATCAGAACAGATAGTAGCTAGGAAAAAGTGGTATTCATGCTAAAGGTGAGGTTAGAAGGGGCAAGGGGCAAAAGCAGAGTGGATATGTGGAGCAGGACCCCAGAGAGAGGGAGAGCTGTGAAATGGGTAAGGCAAATGAGGGGATTATTGATAGTAGGCCAGGACAGAAGAGAATCTGAATAAGTGATAATAAGAACTGAGAGGAGGATAGAATGTATAGTATTGAAAGGAACAATGTAATGTGAAAATAGGACAAAAGGTGAGTGAGAATGGGTTGGCTGTGCTGAAAGCAACCCCTGTCATGATAGGACTGGGGGGTAGGGTGGGTAAAGAAAATAGAAGGATGGAATTAGCCTCTACATTTATTGAATATAATGCTGAGTGCTAAGAGGCTGCAGGATCACCAAGTGGAAAGTGAAATACTGTGGGTTTTTTATGAAAAATGTATAGTTTGATTTTGTTGCTTTGGAACACATTTCTTTGATTTGGTAGCTGTTAAAAATTTAGAATTGTATTATCTAGTTTAGATGAGCGCTTGTAGGTTTGGGGACCTTGCTGAGAAGTTCTGATGTTTGAAAAAGATTTTTGTTTGCAATTTGAAATTCAGGCTACTGAATGGAACAGTGATTTCAGAATTCTAGAGACTTTTAAAATTTATTTTGTGGTGTGTGGGCACTGCTGGCTGGTCATCATTTCTTGCCCGTCCCTAGTTGCCCTTGAGAAGGTGGTGGTGGTGAGCTGCCTTCTTGAACTGCTGCAGTTCACCTGCTGTGGGCGGACCCACAATGCCCTTAGGGAGGGAATTCCAGGATTTTAACCCAGCGACAATGAAGGATTGGTGATATATTTCCAAGTCAGGATGGTGAGTGGCATGGAGAGGTACTTGAAGGTGGTGGTGTTCCCATGTATCTGCAGCCCATGTCCTTGCAGATGGAAGTGATTATGGGTTTGGAAGGTGCTGTCTAAGGATCTTTGGTGAATTTGTGCAGTGCATCTTGCAGATAGTGTATACTGCTGCTACTGAACGTCAGTGGTGGAAGGAGTCGATGCCTGTGGATGTAGTACCAATCAAGCAGGCTGCTTCATCCTGGATGGTGCCAAACTTCTTGGGTGTTGTTGAGGCTTCACTCATCCAGGCAAGTGGGGAGTATTCCATCACACTCCTGACTTGTGCCTTGTAGATGGTGGACAGGCTCTGGGGAGTCAGGAGCTGAGTTACTCGTTGCAGTATTCCTAGCCTCTTGACTGCTCTTGTAGCCACTGTGCATATGTAGTGAGTCCAGTTGAGTTTCTGGTCAATGATAATCCCCAGCATGTTGATAGTGAGAGATTCAGTGATGGTAACACTGTTGAATTCCAAGGGGCGGTAGTTAGATTGTCTCTTATCGGCGATGGTCATAGCTTGGTATTTGAGTGGTGCGAATGTTACTTGCCACTTATCAGCCCAAGCCTGGATATTGTCCAGATCTTGTTGCTTTTAATCATGGACTGCTTCAATATCTGATGGTGCTGAACATTGTGAAATCAGCGAACATCTCCACTTCTGACGTTATGATGGAGGGAAGGTCATTGATGAAGCAACTGAAGATGGTTGAGCCGAGGACAATACCCTGAGGAATTCCTGCAGATATGTCCTTGAGCTGAGATCACTGACCTCCTACAACCACAATCATCTTTTCATGTGCCAGGTATGACTTCAATCATCGGAGAGATTGACCCTTGCTACCCATTGATTCCAGTTTTGCTAGGACTCCTTGATGTCATGGTCAAATGCAGACTAAATGTCACTAAGGTGACTAAGGTGTCACTCTCACCTCACCTCTGGAATTCAGCTCTTTTGCCCATGTTTGAACCAAGGCTGTAATGAGGTGGCCTTGGTGGAACCCAAACTAGGTGTCAGTGAGCAGGTGCTGCTTTATAGCACTGTTGATGACACCTTTCATCACTTTACTGATGATTGGGAGTAGACTGATGGGGCAGTAATTGGCTGGGTTGGATTTGTCCTGCTTTTTATGTACAGGACATATTTGTGCAATTTTCCACATTGTCGGGTAGATGTCAGTGTTGTAATTTTACTGGAACAGCTTGGTTAGGGGAGTGGCAGCTTCTGGAGAACAAGTCTTCAATACTATTGCTGGAATGTTGTCAGGGCCTATAGCCCTTGCATTATCCAGTGTCTCCAACTGTTTCTTGATATCTGTTCTGTTCAATTAGAAAGATAAAGAAATCAGCAAGACAGCTGCAGTATATTGAAGGTGAAAGAGAATGTTGACCCTGGGATATGATGTTATCCAGATTAATGGGATAAGATATTTCATTTTCAAGTGTTGAAAGTTGTAAAAATGGCCAGTGCAATTAATTTGTATAAGGATGAAAATTAGTCCAAGGAGAGCAGGAAACAGAAATCTGGAACCTACGCTTATGTTTCAGCAATAACTAATCCCAAATTTCTTTGGACAAAACATATTGAGATAAAATTGAATTGAATTTGAATATTAGCTGTTAATCACATAATATGTGACTTCAGTCAACATGTGATGTATTACGCGATTAATGGCTAATATTCAAATTCAATGACTGAAATCACATATTGGTCAGACTGGATACTGTAGGACAGTGTGGTAAATACCTTGCCCAGAAAGAGATTATTGCATAATGGAAATATCATAGTGGTAATGTCACTGGGTGAATAATCCAGAAAATGGGATCGGTGGAGGTTAAATTTAATTAATAATTTAATTCACGGAAGGAAGTCTTCCATCCATTTCCAGTCAGGCCTATGTGTGACTCAAGACCCACAGCAATGTTGTTGACACTTTCCCTCTTCAATGCCCTAGCAAGCCATTCAGTTCAAGAGCATTTAAAGATGTGCAACAAATGTTGGCCTTGCTGGTGATGTGCACCTCCCATGAAAGAATAAAGAAACTGGTGTTTTCAGACAATCTAACAGCAATCTTGGATGAGACTAAATATTGGACAGGACAATGGAAAGAACTCTACTTCTTTTCTTTGAGTAGTATAATGAAATGTTTAACAACCTCTTGAGATGGCAAACTAGGCCTCATGTTAACATCTCATCTGAAAGATCAAAATTACCAGATTTGTTGAAGCAAATTTGATAGTGAATCAGCTGGTTGTCAGTAAGGCACCAATAGACAGTCTGTAATCAGTGTGCAGTCTCCATCAGCAACCACCCAGTCTCAATCGCTCACCAGTTCCCAACCAGTCACCCAAAGTCAGTCTTCTATTCATCTGTAATCAGTAAATAGCCTCTTGCCTATGTGAAACTGATCTAAGATAAACAGATTAACACAGTGTAAAAGTAATGCTTAATAATAATACAAGAATACCATATGAGATGTACACCCCTCAAAGTTTAGAAACACTAACATAATAATGTATCTCTGGTGTACATTGGCTGGTTTGCGTGTTCTCTATGTTTGTAGGCTTGTTTCTTCAATGTATGAGCATACCTGATTCCTGACAAAAGGTCTCCTTTGGTCACAAATGATGAATTATAGGAATGATAGGAACCTGGGAAACACCAAGAATCAAAGGGGCATTAGTCTGCATGTTCACTGCTCCCTTGAGATAAAGGGAGATAAAGGTAGATAAAGAAATGAAGAAGGCATTTGGGATACTTGCCACTATTAGTTGAAGCATTGAGGTTCAGAGAAGAAGGTTATGCTGGAACTGTAAAAAAGCCAGGGTATTGTGAGCAGTTCTGGAATCCACATGATAGGAGGAATATGATTGCATTGGAGAGGGTGCAGAAAGGATTCACTAGGTTGTTGACTGGGCTGGAGAGTTTTAATTATGGACATGGAAATTGGATAGGCTGGTGATGTTTTCCATGGAGCAGAGGAGATTGAGGGGGTACATGATTGAGATGTATAAAGTTATGAGGGGAATTGCTTAGCTAGACAGCAATCCCTCCCTTGGTGGAGAGATCAATAATTAGAAGGCATAGATTTCATTAGAACATAAGAACTAGGAGCAGGAGTAGGCCATCTGGCCCCTCAAGCCTGCCCCACCATTTAATAAGATCATGGCTGATCTTTTTGAGACTCAGCTCCACTTACCCGCCCGCTCACCATAACCCTTAATTCCTTTACTGTTCAAAAATTTATCTAGCCTTGCCTTAAAAACATTCAGCGAGGTAGCTTCAACCGCTTCTCTGGACAGGGAATTCCACAGATTCACAACCCTTTGGGTGAAGAAGTTCCTCCTGACCTCAGTCCTACATCTGCTTCCCTTTATTTTGAGGCGATGCCCTCTAGTCCTAGTTTCACCTGCTAGCGGAAACAACCTCCCTGCCTCCACCTTATCTATTCCCTTCATAATCTTATATGTTTCTATAAGATCACCCCTCATTCTTCTGTATTCCAATGAGTATAATCCCAGTCTACTCAGTCTCTCCTCATAATCCAACCCCCTCAACTCTGGAATCAACCGAGTGAATCTCCTCTGCACCCCCTCCAGTGCTAGTATATCTCTTCTCAAGTAAGGAGACCAAAACTGCACACAGTACTCCAGGTGTGGCCACACCAGGACCCTATACAGCTGCAGCATAGCCTCCCTGTTTTTAAACTCCATCCCTCGAGCAATGGCAGACAAAATTCTATTTGCCTTTTTAATTACCTGCTGCACCTGCAATCCTACTTTTAGCAATTCATGCACAAGGACACCCAAGTCCCTCTGCGCAGCAGCGTGCTGCAATTTTTTACCATTTAAAACATAGTCTATTTTGCTGTTATTCCTACCAAAATGGATGACCTCACACTTATCAACATTGTACTCCATCTGCCAGACCTTTGCCCACTCACTTAGACTATCTATATCCCTCTGCAGACTTTCAGTGTCTTCTGCACACTTTGCTCTACTACTTACCTTAGTGTCATTTGCAAATTTTGACATACCACACTTAGTCCCGAACTCCAAATCATCTATGTAAATTGTAAACAATTGCGGTCCCAACACTGATCCCTGAGGCACACCACGAGCCACTGACCGCCAACCAGAAAAACACCCATTTACCCCTACTCTTTGCTTTCTACTGGTCAACCAATCCTCTATCCATGCCAATACATTACCTGTAATACCGTGCAACTTTATCTTATGTAGCAGCCTTTGGTGTGGCACCTTGTCAAATGCCTTCTGGAAATCCAGATACACCACGTCCACAGGTTCCCCATTGTCTACCATGCAAGTAATGTCCTCAAAGAATTCCACCAAATTAGTTAAACATGACCTACCCTTCATGAACCCAAGCTAGGTGTTCCCAATGGGACAATTTATATCCAGATGTCTTGCTATTTCTTCCTTAATGATAGATTCAAGCATTGTCCCCACTACCGAAGTTAAGCTAACTGGCCTATAGTTACCTGCTTTTTGTCTACTTCCTTTTTTAAACAGTGGCGTCACATTGGCTGATTTGCAGTCTGCAGGAACCACCCCAGAGTCCAGTGAATTTTGGTAAATAATTACTCGTGCATTTGCTATTTCCCCCATCACCTCTTTTAGTACCCTGGGATGCATTTCATCAGGGCCAAGAAACTTGTCTACCTTTAGCCCCATTAGCTTGCCCAGCACTGCCTCCTTAGTGATAATGATAGTTTCTAGGTCCTCACCTGCTATAATCTTTTTGCCATTAGTTTTCGGCATGTTATCTGTGTCTTCCACTGTGAAGACCAACACAAAATAACTGTTTAATGTCTCGGCTATTTCCTCATTCCCAGTTATTAAATTGGCCTTCTCATCCTCTAAAGGACCAATGTTTACCTTCGCCACTCTTTTACAATTTACATATTTATAGAAACTTTTGCTGCCTGTTTTTATATTCTGAGCTAATTTAGTCTCATAATCTATCTTACTTTTCTTTATAACTTTTTTTGTGGCTTTCTGTTGGCCTTTAAAGATTTCCCAGTCTACTAGTTTCCCACTACTCTTTGCTTTTTTGTATGTTTTTTTCAATCTGATACTTTCCTTTATTTCCTTAGACATCCATGGCTGGCTCTCTCTTTTCCTACAGTTCTTCCTTATCACTGGAATATACGTCTGCTGAGCACTGTGAAAAATCGTTTTGAAAGTCCTCCACGGTTCCTCAATTGACACACCATAAAGTTTATGCTCCCATTCTACCTTAGCTAATCCCCCCCTCATTCCTTCATAGTCTCCTTTGTTTAAGCACAGGACATAGGTACTGGATTTAACCTTCTCACGCTCCATCTGTATTTTAAATTCGACCATACTGTGATTGCTCCTTCCAAGAGGATCCCTAACTGTGAGATCATTAATTATTCCTGTCTCATTACACAGGACTCGATCTAGGATAGCTTGCTCCCTCGTAGGTTCCATTACATATTGTTCAAGGAAATTATCACGGATGCATTCTATGAACCCCTCCTCAAGGCTGCCATGACCGACCTGGTTTGACCAATCGATATGTAGATTAAAATCCCCCATGATAATTGCTGTACCATTTTTACATGCATTAGCTATTTCTGTGTTTATTGCCTGCCCCACCACAATGTCATTATTTGGTGGCCTATAGACCACACCTATCAGTGACTTCTTCTCCCTGCTATTCCTAATTTCCACCCAAATGGATTCAACGTTTTGTTCAGTAGAACCTATATCATCTCTCACTACCGCCCTGATATCATCCTTAAAAATAAGAGCAACGCTACCTCCTTTACCTTCCTGTCTGTCCTTCTGAACAGTTTGATACCCCTGGATATTTAACTCCCAGTCATGACCATCCTGTAACCATGTCTCTGTAATGGCCACTAAATCATACCCATTCGCCATGATTTGCACCGTCAACTCATCCACCTTGTTTCGATACTGTCTATCCCCCTGATGATGGAATCCCCTACAACTACAATCTGTCTTTTTGCTCCCCGCTCTTGAATGGCCTCCTGGACCGTGGTGCCATGGTCAGTTGTCTCATCCTTCCTGCAGCCCTGTTCCTCATCCATGCAGGGAGCAAGTGCCTCATACCTGTGGGACAATGTCAAGGGCTGCGGCTCCTGTGTTCCTGTTTGCAGGGTCCCTCTACCTGCCTCACTCGCAGTGACACACTGCTGTCCCTGCCCGCCGATCGAATTAACATTAGTTAATCTACCAGGTGTGACTGCCTCCTGGAACACAGCATCCAGGTATTTCTCCCCCTCCCGGATGTGCCGCAGTGTTTGGAGTTTGGATTCCAGCTCATCAATTTTGAGCCGGAGCTCCTCAAGCAGCCAACACTTGCTGCAGATGTGGTTGCTGCCGTTCTCAATGGGATCAGCTAGCTCCCACATCATACAGCTACAACACATCACCCAAATTTATTGGCTGGAAGCTTACCTTCCCAGGTTGCCCTCGCGCTTTCTCCCGGACTCCCGCCCCTGAAAAGACTGAAAGGCTGCAGTCACGCGAGATAAGACTTTTATAATCGAAAAGCTTACCTTCCCAGGCTGCCCTCGCGCTTTCTCCCGGACTCCCGCCACTGAAACAACTGAAAAAAGGGGCAGATAAGGGGCAGGAGGTTTAGATGGGATGTGAGGAAAATCTGGAACTCACTGCCTATAAGGGTGGAAGAGGCACAAACCCTCATAATATTTAAGAAATATTTAGATGTGCATGTGTGTTGCAAGGGCATACGAAGCCATGGGCCAAGAGCCAGAAAATGGGATAAGAATAGTTAGGTGCTTGTTTCGACCAACACAGATTTGATGGGCCAAAATGTCTTTTCCTGTGCTGTGGACTTCTGTAACTCTATGATTATGATCCTGTGGAACCCCACTGGAAATACATTTCTAGTCACAGAACCATCCCTCTGTCATCATCCACTGCTTCCTGTCCTTGGCCAGTTTTGGATCTAACATGTCACTTTGCTTTGGATCCCTTGGAATCTTACTTCCTTGAGAAATTTGTCATGAGGCATCTTATCAAAAGTCTTGAAAAGGTCCTTATAGACCATGTCAAATGTAATATTCCCGTGTATCTCTCCTCAAAAAATGCGATCATTTTGTCAAACGTAACATTCCTGCAACAAATCCGTGCTGATGATCCCTGACTCGTGTATTTTTCTCTCAGAATTCTCTCTAATAATGTTCCCACCACTGAGGTTAGACTGATTGGCCTATAATTTCATGGTCTGGCCCTTGTTCTCTTCTTAAATAGTGGGGGCACTTTTTGCTCTCCAGTTCTATGACAGCTCAATTGCAAACAGCATGGATTCGAAAATGTTTGCCAGAGACCCTGATATCTCCTCCCTTGTCTCCCTCAACAGCCTGGGATATATCTCATTTGGCCCCACAGATTTATCCACTTTAAAGGCTACTAAATGCAGTATTACTGACTCTATGTTAATTTCTTCTGATATTTCACAGTCTTTCACCCTGATGTCTACACCTACACAGACAATTGTGAAGACTGCACAAAGTATTCATTGAAGATTGTTTCCATTTCTTCTGGATCTGTGTGGACATTATCTCTATATCTTAATTCTGTCTACTGTTTCTCCAGTTCTTCTTGTGCTCTTAATATATTTTAACCCCTTTGGGTTTTTCTTTATTTTACCTGCCAGTGCTATCTTATGCACTATCTTTGCTTTCCTAATTTCCTTTTTAAGTTCCTGCACTTTTTATGCCACTCTAATAACTCTACTGTATTTAATCTTTGGTATCTGCCATAAATGTTTTGTTTTTCTTAATCCTAACCTTTTATGACCTTTGATATCCAAGGTTCTCCGGTTCTGGTCTGATTCTTGGCATTTACAGGAACTTATTTAGCCTGTAATCTTGCTATTTTCTGTTTGAGTGAATCCCATTACTCTGAAACAGTTTTATCTGCAAGTCCATTGGATCAAATCATATCCTATCTTAGTAAAATCAGCTTTTATCCTGTTTAGAACATGTATTCCTGGCCCATCCTTTTTTCTTGTAAATTACTTATCTGAACCCAACCGAGTTATGGTCATTATCTCCAAATGTTCCCTGATGATACACCTTCCACCTGTTCAGATTCATTTCCAAATATTAGGTTAGAACTGCCCCCTCCCTTGTTGGGCTTTCTATGTACTGGCTAAAAGCAAGTTCTGAGTGCAATTCAAGAATGTTTTTGCCTCCCTACCTTGCACACTGAAACTATTGCAGTTAATGTTTGGGTGGTTAAAATCCCCTGTTATTATTGCCTAATTATTTTTACACTTCTCTGAAATTTTGTTGCATGTTTGGTCTTCTATGTCTCCTTGACTGTTAGGGGTCTATAGCACACAATGTCCCTTTTGTGTCTTTTATTTTGAGCCATATTCCCTCATTTGATGATCCTTCCAAGATATTATCTCTCCTCACTGATATAATAGATTCCTTGATCAATGTTGTGCTTGTCCCCTTCCCCCTGCTATTCCCTTCTCCACCTCCTCTGACTGCTTTACAGACAGGAAAGTTGAGCTGCTAATCCTTCTCATCTTTCAGCTAAGTCTTGGTCATAGTTGTGGTATCATACTCTCATGTGCCTTCTTGTGCCCTCAGCTCATCTGCCTTATTCCTAAGGCATTAAAATATATTCCATTTGGCCTTGATAAATTCATTTCTTTCTTAGCTCGTCTACGTTTCGTCTGCCTTACAAACTCATTTCTTCATGTTTTAATTTTTAATTTTATCTCAGGTTCTCTCCCCTCTGATCTGCTTGTCAGGATCTCACTCTCTGCCAATCTAGTTTATTTCTGTCCCAACAGCATTAGCTAACTGCGCCATGTGGATGGTTATCCCATTCCTGTTGAGATGTAACTCACTCAACTTATACAGGTCCTACCTTCCCAAGAAAAGGTCCCAATGCCTCAGTAATCTAAAGCCTCCCTCTTGCACCATGTCCAGCCAATCATTCATCTGCTATATCCTTCTATTCCTTTACTCATCATTGTGTGACACGGGGAGTAATCTGGAGATTACTACCTTTCAAATCCGGCTTTTCAATTTCCTACCTAACTCCCTAAAGTCTGCTTGAAGGACCTCATTTCTCTTTCTCCTGGTGTCATTGGACCAACATGGACCAATGTTATTAACCCTGTCCCTACAGAATGCCCTGCAACCATTCTGTGACAAGCTTGATGCTGGCATCTGGAAGGTGGCAGGCCATCCTGGAGTAATGTCTACACCCCTCATTAACGAATTTTCATATCACTTTTGGCCTTCCATATTTCTTCCTCCCCCGATGGGCAGCTGGACTATTCAAAGTGGCATAGCCTTTGCTTTGGCTGGCCTCCACAAAAGAACTGTCACTTTGCCTGTTTTCCAAGACTGAGAATTGGTTTGCAAGTGAGAGGCACTCGGGAGATTCCGTCACTACTTGCCTGGTCCCTTTCTTCTGGTGGCCTGGTTGTCACCCATCCCCTCTGTACCTGTACTTCCTTAAGCTGTGGGCTGACTGTGTCCTGAAATGTGCTATCCATGAATCTCTTAGCCACATGAATGCACTGTCATGCCCCCAGCTGAAACTCAAATTTCAAACCCAAGTTCATGTTGCTGTAGCCAGGGGTCACCTCTTTCACTACAGGATAAGAAGCTAGCTGTCTGGTTTGTATCTGGTAAGTGTTAAAGTTTGTTATATCTAATGTTTAAAATAATATAGATACCAGCAGTAAGGTGAATAAAATCTGTAAGAAATGAAAAAAAAAATTGAATATAACATTTAAGTAGTTGACTTAAACTCATTAAGACAGGAGATGTGTCATACTGCAGCATGTTGGAGCTCATGGATGCCAGTGTGATCCAAGGCAAACACATCTGTCGGAAATGTTTGTGACTAGAGCACCTTAAGCACAAAGTTTATGAGCTGGAGGCTGAGTTGCAGACACTGTGACTCATCAGCATGAGGGGAGGTTAACTGGATGCTCTGTACCAGGAGATAATCATAATCGTTAGGATAGGATCTTCTGAACTTGTCAGTGGCCAGGGACAATTGAATGTGAGTGCAAATGATGCAGGTGATGGGATACAAAATGCAGGGGCCTCAGCCTTTGAAATTCTCCAACAGGATTGTGGGTGGAGAAGCATGCTGAACATGGCTCCATGGTGCAAGGAAACATTCAAGTGTGGGAAGCAAAAAGGAATGTAGTGGAAGTCGGGTAATGTAAAGAGGCAAGAGTCCAGAAGGGCTGCCTGCTCCTGGTATTTTGAACATGTACTCAGGACTGGAGAGTAATTGCAGTGATATGGGGAAGATCCAGTTGTCATGGACTACGTAGGTATCAATGACATAGGTAGGACAAGGAAAAGTGTTCTGCATGGTCAGTAGGAACAGCTAGTCACTTAATTAAGAAGCAGAATATCAAAGGCAATAATCTGCCAATTATTACCTGAACCATGAGAAAATTGGCATAGGCCAAATAAGATCATAGAAATGAATGCAGGTTCAAAGACTCACATGGGAGAAGTTGGCTTTGGGTTTTCAGGCATTGGCACTGATATTGGCGAAAGTGGGTCTGTACTGCTGTGATGGACTATATTTGAACCGCACTCGGGCTGGTTTTCTTGCCCACCACATAACTGGGGAAGTAAAGAGGCCATTAAACTAAATAGTGGGGACAAGGGATCACATTTGCTATGATGTGGTCAATCAACAAGTAGGGATAAGGTAAGAGAGAAAGATATTAATATGTGGGATGACACCTATTAATATACCATGACTGAAAAAGATAAAGGGTACATATCTAAAACTAAATCAACAGATAAGGCTAAAAGTTACAAAAATAATACAAGGTCTTCATATTTGAATGCACCTAACATTTGGAACAAGACAGATGAATTGATGTTGCGAGTAGAAAAAAAATGAGCTAATAGTCATTACAGAGACATGGCTGCGGATTGCAACTTGAATATTGAGGGTTACAGGACAGATGGGGAGGACAGGAAGCTAGGAAAGATTTGTTCTGTTAATTCTCTTAATAGAAAACAGATGCAGGAGTAGGCCATTTGGCCCTTCAAGCTTGCACCACCATTCAATATGACTATGATTGATCATGCAAGCTCATCTAATCTCTCATTAATAGTTGTAATTTCATGCATGTTAAGCAGGTAGTGACACAGTGGTAACGTCATTGGACTGGTAACCACAGGCCAATGCCCTGGAGACATGGGTTTGAATCCTATCATTGCAGTTGGTAAAATTTCAATTAATAAAATCTGAAATGGAAGAAAATCTGGCCTAATGGTGACCATGTGGCCATGGTCATAAACACCCATCTATTTCACCAATGTCATTTTGGGAAGAAATCTGCCAGCCTTACCTGCTCTATATGTGACTTCAGGCATATTGAAATGTGGTTGACTCGTAACTGCCCTCTGAAATTGCCTAGGGAGCCAATCAGTTCAAGGGCACTTAGGAATAAGCAACAAATGCCAGCCTTGCCAGCAACACCCACATTCCATTGTAAAAATAAAGAAAAAGCACCAAAGTGGGGTGATTTAAGTTTAGGAATACAGGAAGTAGATAGAGTTTGTTTTGAGATAAGAAATGATAAATTTAAAAATGTGACATTGGTTGACAGGCATCTGTCAGTAACCATATAGAGGATAAAGAAAAAAATTTTGGGAGTTCCAAGGAAGTCAAAGAAATAATCTTGGGGGATTTTAATCTATATATTGATTGTGAAGGTCACACGGGCAAAAGTAGTCTAGAAGAGAGGTTCATAGTATTTTCAGGATAGTTTCTTAGAGTAGCATGTCCAGGTGCCAACTAAACAGCAGGCCATGCTCGTCTGATATTACGCAATGAGTTAGGGGTAATTAATGACCTCAGTGTGAAGGCACTCTAATGTTGCAGTGATCTTAATATGATTGAATTTTACATTTATTTTGAGAGAGAGGTGTTCATCCAAGACTAGTGTTTTAAAATTAAGCAAAGGCAGTTATGAGGGCATGAAAACAGAGTTAGCAAAGATAGAACATAGAACATAGAACAGTACAGCATAGTACAGGCCCTTCGGCCCATGATGTTGTGCCGAACTTTTACCCTAATCCTAAGGTCTATCTAACCTCCACCCCTACCTTATACTATCATCCAGATGAATAGGTAAAATAATTTAAGGGATAATTATTAGAGATGTGGTGGCAGGTAAAGGGCAACCTTTAAGAATATATAGAATAGCTACATTTCAACTAGAAAGAAAAGTTTCAAGGGGAGGACCTACCACTTGTGATTAACCACAAAATGTAAAAGATAGTTTCAAACTTAAAGGAAATGCATATAATTACACAAAATAGGTGGAAGGTCAAAAGATTGGATAGAATATAAAAAAGAAGACTAAAAGATCAATAAGGAGGGAAATATTAAATTATGAGGGAAAACAAGGTGGAAATATAAAAACAGATGGTAAAAGTTTATTTACAAACTTAAAAAAAGAGTTAACGAAGTGGAATGTTGAGAGAAACTGAAGAAAATTATGATCACTAGGGAAGTGGTTTTGTGAAAATTGTTGGAGCTGTGGACTGACAAGTGTGTGGACCCTGATAGACTTCATCCTAAAAAGTGGTTAGTAGCATGGTTAATTTCAGATTTTCAGATCTCATTTAATATGGTGCCTCACAAAAGGTTATTGTGGAAAATAAAGGGATGACTCAACTGAATGTGGCATTAAAGTGCCCTAGCAAAACTGGATTCAGTAGGAATCAGGGGAAAGCTTACCACTGGTTGTAGCCATACCTAGGAAGAAGGAAGATGGTTGCAGTTGTTGTTGTTGGCCAATCATCTCACTCCTAGGACATCACTGAAAGTATTCTTCATGCAGCGTTCTATGCCTAAGCATCTTCAAAATAAGGCCAGAAGTGGGCATATTCACTAAAGATTGCATAGTGTTCAGCATCTGCTGCCTTGTAGATACATCAAAAGAGATAAAGGTCAATGGAGTAAATTCAGTCTGAAAATCTGGAGTGGAGTTCAAAGGGAGACTGATGTCTAATTCTGTAATTACCTGTCAAATGTAACTCTCAGTCACCATCCAAATGGTGCATTCTCCACACCAATACCTCTACCAGTCAGAGTCCACTTGCCAATAAATCGGCACTCTCTTCTCATACAGCATAAATGCTACTTTTCCTTTACTTTGTTATTCTAACAAAATGTCCTGACGAGTGCAAGACAAAAACCCTTCAACAAAATGTGTTTTTTTCAGCATTACCCAAGTTTTTACTACTAAAGGTCTATGTATGGAAATAAGATCCAACTTGTAGTTTATTCATATTGTATCTCAAAATAAATAAAAATAAGGAGGCATATTTTTAAGGTGAGAGGAGAGAGATTTACAAAGGAAATAGGGGCAACCTTTTTACACAGACAGTGGTTGATGTGTGGAATGAACTGCCAGAGAAAGTGGTGGATGCAGGTGCACTTACAACATTTAAAAGACATTTGGATAGGTTCATGAATAGGAAAGGTTTGGAAGGATATGGGCCATACACAGGCAAGTGGGACTAGTTTAGTTTGGGAACATGGTCAGCATGGACTAATTGGACTGAAGTGTCCGTTTCCATGCTGTATGACTGCATGACTCTGTAAGATTTAAAATCTGTAACTTGATAATAAATAATAATACAGCTAATTTAGATTTATTTAGTTAGATTTATTCGCTAATAAATATCATTTACATATCAAGTTGGGTCAAATTTGAAAAATTTGGCATGATGCTATCTCGAATAGCCTGATGATTATATACCACTTTTACAAAGGCCAAATTTACTCAAGTAAAGTTTAAATGAAATCATCCCGCCCCACAGTAGCAGAAGTGCTTCTTCTCCTTCTCCTCCTCTACCTTCTATGCTTTCCTTTATTTCACAGGCAATGGGAGGTAGAAAAAAAATGTCAAATGAATGAAGCAGCAGAACAAGTTAAAAGAGACAGGAAAAAACAAGGGAGGGACAATTTCCCTGAGCAGCTTCTGTCTGTGAGCAACATGGGAAGGATTTGCTACTTGGTTTAACAATTACTCCATCTGTACGTTGAGGATATCTGTTAGGCACATGTATGGTCGTACAATTGGGTCATTAAAAGAGCATATTTGAGAGCAATTCAGACCTTAAAGGCAGTGGCATCATTAAAAGGCAGGTTCTGTAAATGTATTGTGCAGGAACTGCTCAAATGTAGTCAGTTGGTATTGTTTATTGAAGCTTGGTCTTTATTTTGTCAGCTGGTATGAATAATTGAGCATGATCTAATCATTCATGTCAGCTGGAAGCAAAAATTTGAAGGTCTTTCTTATATCCGATTATATTAAGGAGCCTACCAGTGTAAATATATTTGTGTCATCGTTGGGACAACACCACTACCACAAGCAAGGGTCTTGGTTTCCTTACAAGTCTGCTGTGGGGAGAGCTAGTAAGAGGGAAGTACCTTCATCCCAAGTAGAAGGGAGGGATGCAAATATAGGCGTGCTGAATGATGGTGTTCAATGAGGGTTTATTTAATTGTGATGTTTCTTTTTATTCTAGGTGCTGTGGAATCTATGCACAATTAGGAAGCTGGGGATTTCTTCCTCTATGTGAGAGAACAAGTGTTAGAGGTTTTTATAGATACAGATAAATTTCTTGAGCTGTCAAGGTAGAATTTTGTACCTCATTGCCTCCAAATAAGATATAATGAAAAGGAGATGTGAGTCCATTTACAACAATAGCAACTTGCATTTCTATTACACCTTTAACATAGTAGAATTCCCCAAAGTGCTTCACAAAAATATTATCAAAAAATTTGACATTAAGCCATATAAGGAGATATGAGAGTAGTTGGCTCAAAATTGTGCCAAACAAGCAAGAACAAAGAACAAAGAAAATTACAACACAGGAACAGGCCCTTTGGCCCTCCAAGATGCACCGATCCAGATCATCTATCTAAACCTGTCACCTATTTTCCAAGGATCTGTATCCCTCTGCTCCCTGTCTAGATACATCTTAAATGACGCTATCATGCCCGCCTCTACCACCTCCGCTGGCAATGCATTCCAGGCACCCACCACCCTCTGCGTAAAGAACTTTCCACACGTATCTCCCTTAAACTTTTCCCCTCTCACCTTGAAATCGTGACCCCTAGTAATTGAGTCCCCCACTCGGGGAAAAAGCTTCTTGCTATCCACCCTGTCTATACCTCTCATGATTTTGTAGACCTCAATCAGGTCCCCCCTCAACCTCCGTCTTTCTAATGTAAATAATCCTAATCTACTCAACCTCTCTTCATAGCTAGCGCCCTCCATAACAGGCAACATCCTGGTGAACCTCCACTGCACCCTCTCCAAAGCATCCACATTCTTTTGGCAATGTGGCGACCAAACAGAGTGGAAGCAGGAGAGTGAAAGATACAAAATGGGACCAAAGATTAGAACTCAGTTTTCATATATGGGGAGTCTATATTGCAAATTTTTGTAGAGGTGTTAGGCCCATCCAAAATCTGCTTGACGAATCTATAGGAAATGTCCACCAGTCTGAACAAGCGTCTATTGAATGGATTTGACTTTATCCTTAACCCCTTCTTGATAAGTACCTGTTTAACTTCCCAGCTCAGTGGTTTATAGGTAGTTTCTTCCATAACTCAATACCTTTTGTGTGGGATGTTAAGTATTTATTCATTGAGAACTCCCATGTCTTGCATCACCTCACACTAATCAACATTAAATTCCATCTGCCACAGAGCTGCCAATGAGTCTGCTGACCAATTCACCCATATTCTCCTGTAACCTAAGACCTCCTTCCACACCGCCAACAAGCCAGCCAATCTTTATTCATCCGAAAACGTACTCATCATTCTACCCACCCCCACCGCCCACAGCCCCCTCCCACAACATTTTCTTCTATATTGTTTATATGTATCAAAAATAATAATGGACGCAGCACTGAGGTATTCCCTGGACACCAGTCTGCAGTCATGCAAACAGCCACTACCCACTCTGTCTTCTGCCGTTGAGCCAATTTTGGTTCCAACTTGTCAAGTTATCCTGGATCCTGTGTGCTTTTACCTTCTTTATCAGTCTTCCATGTGGGACCTTGTCAAAGGCTGAAATCCTTATAACTTACATCAACTACATTATCCTTCCAAATAACCTCCTCAAAAAGTTCAATCAAATCAGTTAAGTATGACCTTTCTCTGACAAAGCCATGCTGACTATCCCTGATTAAACTTCGCCTCTCCGCTTGGAGACTAATTCTCTTCTATAGAATTTTGTACAATGGTTTCCCCATCACTGATCTGAGACTCATTGGTCTGTAATGCCCCGGTTTATCTCTACCATCCTTCTTGAAAAGTTGAACCGCACTAGCTTTCCTCCAGTCCTCTGGCACCTCCTTTGTGGCCAGAGAGAAATTAAAACATTGCGTCAGAACTCCTCTAATTTCCTTGCTTGCCTCCCGCAGCAGCGTGGGGTGCATCCAGACCTGGGGATTTGTCCACTTTTAATTCTACCAAAACATCCAATTGCTTTGCACTCCTTGTGCCAATCTACTCAAAAATCTCACTTATCCTCTTTCCCCAAACTGAAGACAGATGTGAAGTACACATTTAACACCCTATCAATCTCCTTTGAGCTCCCCACACACATTGATCCCTTTGTCCCTAATGGGCAATACTCTTCCCCTGGTTATCCTCTTCTCCTTGATATAGTTATAGAATATCTTGGGATTCTCCATAATCTTACCTACTAGTATTTTTTCAATACCTCTTTTTGGTCTCCTAATTACTTTCTATTTCCCCCTGCACTTTCCAAATTCCACTGGGACCTTCATTGATTTGCTCCCTTTGTACCTGTTAAAAGCCTTTCTTTTCCTGCTTAACCAATCCTTAAAATTCTTAGACAGCTCAGGTTCTCTGGACTTGCTGTTCCTACATTTCACTCCAAAGGGAACATGTTGGATCTGTACTGTTCCCAATTCTTTTTTGAATGTCCTCCACTGTTCTGCTGTAGATTTACCCAGAAGTAGCTGTTCCAGTCTACTTTGGCCAGAATCCTACCTTCTTTTAATAAAATCTGCCTTTCCCAAATCCAAGAAAACTCTTTTGCAGTTCACCTTTCTCCTTTTCCAAAAAAAGCTTGAAGTGTACGATATTATGCTTGCTATCACTAAACTGGTCCCCCAATGCTACCTCAAACATCTATCTGGCCTAATTTTCCAAAATTAGGTCCAGCACTGTACCGTTCCTTGTTGGACCTTTTACATATTGATATAAAAAGCTCTCCTGAACACATTGCAACAAATCTGCTCCCTCTGAACCTTTTATACTATATTTATCCCAATTAACGTTGGAGAAATTGAAGTCCCCCAATATAATTACCCATTTATTGTTTGTACACTCCTCGGTGAATTGTCTACAAATCTGCTTCTCTATTGCTTGCTGACTGTTTGGGGTCAATAATACACTCCCAGCAGTATGACTGTCCCCCTTTTAATCCTAAGGTCTACCAATGAAGCTTATAACCACATCAACAAAAGCTGGCTATTAAAATAACCACAAATTTGAATCTAAATGTCCCTCCAGGCAGCCATAAATGATTTCAGTGTATCAGCGGCTATGCTGTCCACCAATGCCTTAGACTGGTCAAATGGATCAATCTTAGTGGACTCTTCAATCATTTCCCCGCTATATAGGTTTTGAAAAGCAAAGAAATTGAACAGTCAAAATTTCATACACTATAAGACCATAACGTGTAGGAACAAAAGTAGGCCATCAGACCATTGCTGATTCGTTAATCCACAACTCCACTTTTCTGGATTTTCCCCATTTTCCTTATTGGTTAAAAATCTCTCTCTGTCAGCCTTGAATATACTTAATGACCCAATCTCAACAGCTCTCTGCAGTAAAGAAATCCATAGATTTATTCCCCTGACAGAAAAAAAATCTCCTCTGTCTTAGATGTGTGAACCCTTATTCTGAGATTATGCCCTCTAGTTCTGGACTCTCCCAGAAAGGGAAACAACCTTCTGCATCTAACGTGTCAAGTCCCCTAAGAACCTATGCTTCAATAAAATCACCTCTCATTCTAGCATGAAATATCCAGTTAAGTATGTTACTGATACTATTCATACAGCAATGAAGATGCGAATTTTAGGGGTTTTATCTATCATTGTGCAGCAAGATGTATTACTAATTAATTTGATTTCTGAATAATAGGTCTTGCCTGACTAAGCTGTTTGCATTGGTCACTGTCAATGTGGATACAGAAGAATGTTGAATTTCAGAAGACCTTTTATGAAATTAAACACAAGAGATTATTGTCAAAAATGTGAGCAAACTGAATTGGAGGTGTGGAGTGCTAATTTATTTTAAAGTAGAAACAAATTTGAAATACAAAGAAAGTCATTCCCTGATTAATGGAATGTAACAAGAAGTCTTCCAACCCTTCCCCTGAGTCACTGGTATCTGACTCTGTGTGACAGAGGGTGTGTAGGGAATGAGAGATATTGTGATTTCCTCTGTGGTTTCCAGTAATGACACTGTGAAAGGAGGTTGAGTATAGAGGTGAGTCACATTAGACAACATTCTGAAATGTGCAGTGGTATCATGCTTTCAGTTATCTTAGCAAACACCTTTGGCCATTATACTTTTTCCTCTGAGTAAGAATGCATGAATTAGAACAGGAGCCACTTACTCTGTTAGATCTTCATGATCCTCTCTTTAAGTCTCCTTTCATCATTGTTGAAGATGCAATATCTTCCTGAGTCAATAGAAACGTTGCAGAATCTGGGTGCTCTTAACACTGAAGATTTTGTCAGTGTTGCATACCTTCTGCCATTTGTCACTCTTCTTTTGTGCACAGGCAAAACCAGGAAGCTTGTTATGATTCTCAGCAGGTCTCAGTCCAGTCAAGGGGAATAGTTTGTGCTCAGTCGATCCCAGACTAACCTCCGATACCAGTCCATGCTCTACTTGGGGCAGTTGGAATCAGGAGCCTTTGTTCATGGAGGGTGAGCAGCCGAATGATGGATAGCAGAGTGGAGAAGGACGTTATCCTTTCTCCTTACTGGGCATTCCTCCAGAGGGCCAAGACTGCTTCAACATGGGTGGCTACTTCAGGCCAAGGTGGCATGCTCTGGTATCGTGGCCACCACTGCTGGTCCTGGGGGAAGATGATGACCTGCCCTGTGCACCACCTCGTCCAGGATATCCCCCTTTCTGCCAAATTCAAAACAAATATCCAAAACCGTGCAGGGCAGCTCTGGACTGACAGTGCTTGTCTGGATGCACAACAGGGTTTTTAAAGATGACGCCAGTGTCAGAAATGTCAGATCAATTGTGGGGTCTCCAGTAAGTGGCGAGTTTCTCTGGGAAGGCATATGGTAAGGTATGGTGGAAAACTGCATGATTCGTACAGTGAGGGCTGAAATGACAATTGAAACATTGAGTTTGGTAATAGCCGGTGAGAAAACTTGGTCAGCCTCCTGATGAGGGTCAATTCACAAAACCTGACGTGACTCTCACTTAGCCAAAAATTGGTAAGATTCCAGAACATAGAGACACTGGAGAAGTTGCATAAGTAAATTACTAGAATGAAAGCAGATCAGAACAGGTTCAACATAGCAAGAAAGATTAACCAGTGTGGGGGCTATTTACTCTAGGAAATAATGGATTGAGAGCTGACCTCATTGATGTTTTCAGAATTACAATCGGGTTTATTTGGGTAGATGCATTTGGGGTAAACTGGATTTTTGGTGGGTAGGAACTCCTCCATCATAATGTATCTGTCTCATGGTTTTTTTCACTCTTGGGGTTTGGGCATGGCATAGAACCAAATTTGTTGCCGTGGGAAGCAAATAGAAGATGGCCTCAGGGTTTGCTATGTGACAAGATGGACTGGTTAAAGGGTCCACCTCAGTTCTCTGGGACGTCATTCCAGTTGTATAGTCACATATTAGGCCCTCAATCCTCATATCCCATCATTACCTCCATCCGCCCCACTTGCCAACCCAATGTTAATTCATGCTCCTCACCCATCCTCATAGCCCTGTATAGCCCCATGCCATGCCCATTCACCCAGTTTAGATAATGTACAAAATCAACTAACCCTATATTAAAAATATCATGTGTGAAACTGCTATAACCCAAGAAGGTTTAGGCACTTGATAGCTTCCAACTTGAGGAAATAAACATTGATAAAAAAATTTATATACAAAGAAAGGAAAATACTGTAGATGCTGGAAATCTAAACAAAAATGAAAATTCTAGAGAAATGGAGCAGGTATAGCAGCATTGGGGGAGAAATAAATAGAGTTAATGTTTTGAGTCTCATATTGTCTCTCGTTCCATATAATTTCATAGAGATGTCAATCAAAAAGTCAGCAGTTTTCACACATGTGAACAAATGCACTCAAATAATCTTTTTATAAGAGTCTGGGCTCTCCAACAAATGGCACTGAGTTGGTAGGGAGGCAGCATGGAATCATGGAATCCCTACAGTGTGGAAGCAGGCCATTCAAATCATCGAGTTCACATTGATCCTCCGAAGAGGTTCCCCCCAGACCCAACACTATCTCTGTAACCCTGCATTTCCCACGGCCAATCCACCTAACCTGCATATTTTGGGACTGTAGGAGAAACTGTAGCACCCGGACAAAGCATATGCAAACATGGGGAGAATGTGCAAACTCCACACAAGCAGTTGCCTGAGGCTGGAATCAAACCCGGGTCCCTGACACTGTGAGACAGTGGTGTTAACTACTGAGCCACCATGCCACCTCAACCCAGTGGGACTTGTGAGACTTAAGTAAGATCTTTTGAAATCACCCTTCAAAAAGTTTCTGAAATTATGCTATGGTTCATGACTTCTCTGATAGATTGTGAACCATAAGTCACAGAGACTCTGGCCCAACTTTGCAAAAACTTCAGAAGGCTAGGCAATGTTTACCCCACTGTGACTCAGCCGTCTGGTCATGGATACAAGGTGCACTCACCACCTGCACCCTTAACAGTAACCAGAGAAATTATGGGCGGGGCAAGGGAGCACCAGGGAGTGAGGAAGGTATCCTACAACAAGAGAGATAGTAAGAACTGCCGATGCTGGAGTCAGAAATAACACAGTGTGGAGCTGGAGGAGCACAGCAGGCCAGGCAGCATCAGAGAAACAGGAAAGCTGACATTTCAGGTTGGGACACTTCCCGAAATGTTAGCTTTCCTGCTCCTCTGACGTTGCCTGGCCTGCTGTGTTCCTCCAGCTCCACACTGTGTTATATCCTTCAACAAAATTCCACTTTCCATTTTTAAATTACTCCAGAGTATATCTCACTCTGCAAAGATCCAGCCTCATCTTCTCATTTGTGAGGGAGATCAGAACCCAGGGCATAATTCTAAAATGTTCGCTTCCAAGTGCAAGAATGTATTCTCTTTTATCCAGAGGGTGGTTAAAATGTGGAAATTGCTAACACAGGAACTGTTTGAGACAAATAGTATGGGTGCATTTAAGGCTAGGCTAGATAAGCACATTGGAGAGAGAGAAATCGAAGGATATATTGATGGGATTAGAGAAATTTGGATGGGAAGAAGCTTATGTGCAGCATAGATAACAGCATTAACCTGCTGGTTAAAATGACCTATTTCTGTGTTGTAAATACTGTGTTATGCTTTGTAAAAGGGTAGGGAAGAAAATGCACTTACTGAAAAGGAAGCAGAAGGCATAATTAAATAATGGGAATAGAGAAAAAGGAAAAAGCTGAAAAAGTTGGATGTAGGCCTCATTTTAATATTGAAATGAGACTTTTGTGTCCATTTCAGAAGGGAGTTCTAAATACACTTTTGTTTAGTCTGTTCTTGCATTA
Organism: Rhincodon typus; assembly: GCF_021869965.1. Classification (NCBI taxonomy): domain Eukaryota; kingdom Metazoa; phylum Chordata; class Chondrichthyes; order Orectolobiformes; family Rhincodontidae; genus Rhincodon; species Rhincodon typus. Next base: position 52,713,047 of record NC_063333.1, on the reverse strand, counting down.
TACAAGCTCCAATTGGTACTTTTTGAACTACCCCATCAGTAAGTATTGCCCATTTTAGTAGGTAATAGACTGCTGGTGTATGTCTCTTCCAGGCTGAACATTGTCAGTTGTGGTACCGTAGAGGCCATTCCATGAATGCCAGCCCATTCCACAGCTGGCTCAGATGAATAGTGTCCAAGGTTGACTGATTTCTTTTTTCTATGTGGTGGGCTTTCTTTCCTGCTATCTTGTCATTTCTGTATTCTCTCAGTTTATTCCACATACTTTCTGACTCCTTGTTTCTGGGTTCGTCAGTCAACAGCAGTCACATCAACTCTCATTCTGGTCAACTTGAGATCTGCTTGCAGATGTAATTTTATCACAGACATTGGTCTTGTGCTGATAGGAAGCTCAGCATGGATTACGTCTTTGGGAAACAGGCTATCATTAGTTCTATGCCCATAACCCAGCCATTGGAGTCACCATTGACTCATGTGGACAAACATGTTGGGAATGCCTGCTCACTGCTGTATTTCTATGTTTGACACTCTGTCCTGTCAGGAGATGCTTAATATTCATTTGAGTCAGAAGAGGTACTCAAATTGCCAATATGTGACCAGTGATGTCCCTCAAGGATTTGTGTTCAGGGCTCAATTATTCACATTATTTATTTTTAACTTGAACAATGGCAAAGAACATGATATACCTAAATTTGTGATCACATAATGTCAGGTGGCATTGTTGACAGTGTTGATGATAGCATAAAATTACGAAGGATATTGATAGACTAAGCAAAACTGTGGCAGATGGAGTTCAATAAGCAAGTGTGAACTTATTCATGTTGGACTGAAAAAGAATAGATCAAGGTACTTTCTAGATGGTGTGAAGTTAAATACGATGGATATCCAAAGAGTCTTGGGCATTCAGGTGCATAGATCTTTAAAATGTTAAAAACAGGTGGAGAAAATAATCATGAAAGCTGATAGAATGCTGGCCTTTATATCTAGAGAACTGGAGTTCAAGGGTGCAGAAGTTATTCTGTAATTATACAAAACCCTGGTTAGACCCGTTTTGGGGTACTGTGAGCAGATCTGGATTCTGAGGAAAGGTCACCAGACTAGAAAGATTAACTCTGATTTTTTCTTCACAGATGCTGCCAGACCTGCTGAGCTTTCCCAACAACTTCTGTTTTTGTTCCTGATTTACAGCATCCACAGTTCTTTTGTTTTTTTTCTCAGCACCACATGTTAGAAAGGAGATATTGAACTTGGAGGCAATACAATGTAAGTTTAAACGATAATACCTGGATTTCAGAGGTTAAGTAATGAGGAGAGATTATACAAATTAGGCTTGTTTTCTCTAGGACTTAGAAGGTTAAAGGAAGATCTTAATTGAAGTTTTCAAGATATTAACAAGAAAAGATGATGTAGATAAAGATAAACTATTTCCACTGATTGGGGATTATTCTGAGAATTAGGACCAAACTGTTCAGGAGGTATATTAGGAAGTACTTCCACACAAAAAAGTAGTTGAGGTTTGGAACTCTCTTCCACAGAAGGCAGCAGTTTCAGGATCAATTGTTAACTTTAAATCTGAGATAGATAATATTTTGTGAAGCAAAGATATTAGGGGATTTGGACCAAAGGCAGGTATATGGAATTAAACCACAGATTAGCCATGATCTGAATGAAAGGAGAGACAGGCCCAATGGACTGAATGGCCTACTCCTGTTCCTGTGTTCTTAGGTGGAATCTGTTCAACCTCTTGTCATGGTGTGCATAACTTGTCCATGCTACGCTGCTGTAAAACAAAATGCTGAGGAACCATATCTGGTACACATGGAGCTTTGTTTGGAGTTACATTGCTAATTGTCCACATGCACATTCTCAAATTGGATATGACAGTGCAACCTTTGAATACTAGTGCTGATTTTCACCGTCAGGGGACAAGTTACTTGGCATTATTGATCTAAGATTTGTAAAGCTGTTGATGACCTTCAGATGGAGGTTGTCAATGCTGGTGGAGGTTACAGTCCCTACATTCTAGCCTGTAATATTACTGGTTGTCGGACCAAATGCCTTGCATACTTGTAAGAACCAATCTACAAGCTGTTGCAAGTGAACTTCAGGCTGAGATGCCAGTGCAAGCAGCAACTCGTGAACTTGGAGTTCATGCACATTTGGATTGGGGTGCAATCTTGCCAAATTGAACAGCTTGTTTTTTTTACTTCTAGCATACAGCTAGCCACCCTCATTTAAGTCATTGAAAGTATACAATAGGAGTGTAAAGAAGAAAATGACAGAGAGTTGGGAGCCAGAACTGTAATGTTGCTCCATTGTAACTGATTGATCTGAACATATTCTCATGAAAAGAAGAAGAAAGAATGCCCAGGAGAGCAGCCGGACAGACTACTTGCTGCAGCAATATCCAATAAAGAGACCCTTGCATCCATTCTATAAAATATCTGCAACTTTACTAAATTTCAACTTATTCTGGAGTTGAAATTGCAGGAATATTCTTCCTGAATCTACAAAAGAACTATGGGCCTTTTCCAGCTTGTTGTTACCTCCAATTCCTCCAATTGCTTTTTGTTTAACATTTGAATTTACCTCTGGGCCTCAACACCAGCCAAAAACTTATTACACCCAACAGAGTGAGCTTCTTGAGTGTGTACGTAATTTGGATGAAAACAAATTTAAGCCCTGAAACCTTTGTACTAAGAGGGAAGAATGCTACTCATTGAGCTAAGCTGGGGAAGCAGAGGGTGTAATTTTCAACGTTACTGGCTAGATGGTAACTTGGGGGAGCAGGTGTCCACCCTTTATAGAATTCACCTGATTTTTGTTCCATAATTTTTGTCACTTGCATGGCACAATCTACAAGAGTCACACTTAGCTGTTTAAATCAAATAGAAGTAAACATTTTGTAAATGAATTATATTAATCTCTTTGATAGTTTGCCATATTGCCTTTCTAAAAGCAAAGGAACTTTGTGTCTGCCAATGTTCAGGATTACAAATGGCAGGCAGCTGGTCAGCACGGAAGCTGCACTTTAGAAAGGTTAAGGCTTGGCTGGTGTGAAGCAATATTGGATCCTGTAAACATGCTGCAACACTCAGGGAGCAAAATACAACCTGTCAGTTTCTGCCTCAAAAATCAGTACAATATTCAAAATAAAAGGAAGAGAGCAGGCCTGAAGGAAATGCTTGAATGATGTGAAGAGGAAGTCATTCCTGTTTAATAAGAAACTGTGATGTACTCTATGGGGTGCATCACCAGCTTTTGAAGTGCTCACACCTTTGCAGCAGAGATAGTGTTAGAGATACACACACACACACACACACACACACACACAGAGGCAGAGAGAGGGAAGGAAAAAGCATTAGAGGGACAGAGTACCCTTGGTAAAAATATTATCTGAATGTTTGTACAAATTTCAAAATGGTCTCTACATATTAACCAGCCTACTCCATAAACTTTAAAATTTACCTGTAATATATTTGACCACAATTAACTGTCTCCTTATCCACAATCCGGATATTCTTAAATATTGTTATGTTTGAGACCATTGTAAATACCAACAGATGACAGTGAAGTTCTAATGAATGTAATTTATGTTTTTTTCCGTATAAGAGATACTGCATATCTTGTATATCTGGAACACTAATACCAGCAGGTAATTACAAATAAAGCATTGTTGTTGCTTCTGATGCAGAGTCACCATTGTCTGGAGTTAGGACTAACATTTCTTGTACCTGATAATCCTTGAGTTAGACACAGCCAGCAGGGGGAGGAATTGGCTCAAACAGCTTATGTGAGAATCACCATAAACCAAATGCGAACTTGCATTGTACTGACATTTCGACCACTGAAGATTTATCATATTGTTATTATAATGATTGTTTTGACTAATGTTTTTAACAGTAAAGTTGGTTAAGTACTAGAATTACCGTAACCTACCTGCATGAGTGCTGCTACCAGCCCATACATGCAGCATATCTACCAGATAATGTAGGCTGGATTTTCCACTGCCATCCTTAAACTAAATCAAGTGGGACAGCAGCACTACAATGGCCAAAAAATAAGCACTAAGACCTATGTGCCATTTCATCACCCGGATCTCAATTTATCTTCCCCTGCTCCAACCAGGCCAGCTGCAGATCCCTACCCTCTTCCCTGTTTGCTATGTCAACTGCTGGCAAGGGTCCTGGAATTCCATTCCAGTTCTCTCCTCTCTTCTTTTTCCAACACTTAATTAGACCAAGCCTCCAATTTTCCTGATGCTCCATGGCTTCACAATTATTCCTATTTGCTTTGTCCTGTTCAGTTCACCTAAAGATTAAATATGAGAGGGCTTATTTTAACAGTTATCTGGCACAGAACTTCACTAAACAACTACACATCTTAGGATGCAGAGGTTTAATGTGACTAGTTCGTGATTCTTGCAATTTTTCATATTTTAATGGTTGAAAAATTGGGTGGACCTTTTGGGTGCATTCACCATTGTCTCCAGAATCCCAACATGTATTCCTGCTTTGCTAACCCCTGCTGAGTGCATTAAGTTATAAAATTAATTATCTAGAGGTAATGTAATGTATGACACAGTCACGAGTATAAATGGTCATGTCAGACTTGAGAGTCATAGTGCACTCATCTTACTTTCATAAAACTTTGAAATTGTTTGGGAAGTTTTAATTTGTAATTCTGTTTTCTATTTTCTTTGTGTGGATGCATTTATTAATGTGCACAGAAAGACATCCTCGAACATCTAACTGTTCTTTTCCTTGATTGAGTAGAATCTTATTAAATTCTATGCATATAAATTAAGTTAGGAGCTGCTCTAACATCTGCTCCAATGTCATTTTTAAACTGTACTGTAGGGCTGTTGAGCAACAGGTTCACTGAATAAGGTTTGTTTCCTTTGCTGATATTTACAGCTCCTGAGGAAAGCTTGCTTTTCTTCACACCCTTCTCTCACCACACAGCTTGACTTGAAAACACTTGTGCAATATTCTCTCATTTACGACATATAAACCCATAAATTACCATTGTAGATAAGAGTTCCACACGTACACTGGTGAAGCTCAGTTCTACTTTGATGTCACCTCAATCCACACTGAAGCCATTGCTACCGGGGGGAAGCAATGGTAGTTTCCTCTGACTGCAATGTTATGCATACACCTGTGTTCCTTTATCTTCTGAAAGGGAACAGAGACATTGTATAGTATGCTAACTTTATTTATTTCTCCATAGATGCTGCCTGATCTGCTGAGTATTTCCAGCACTTTCTGTTTTTGTTTTGGCTGCAGCATTTTGCTTTTGTTGTTTCATGTTAAACTCAGAGGTACATGTCTTGGCTGTACTGAAAGTAAGGTCAGGTGTGTGTGTGGTGGGGGGGAGGTGGTAAAGGACAAAGAAGAAAGTGTTCAGGCTGTAAAATTATTGAACTCAATATTAAGTCCTGAAGGCTGTAGGGTGCCCAAGTGGAAAATGAGATGCAGTTCTTCCAACCAAACCATTTTCACCTTCTGATGGTCCCCATTGTCAGCTTTTCTTCCTCCTGAGCATGCTATTATCTGTTTGTCTCACTAACTATCATTCTCTCTGGGATCCATCTCTGCCTAAGCACTCACTCCTTTACCACCCTCCCCAAACCCCACCCCCCACCCCTTGTCGTCAGCATAAATATCACCTTTTCCTAGCTACTATCAGTTCTGAAGAAGGGTCGCAAGACTCGGAAAATGTTAGCTCTGCTTTATCTCCACAGATGCTGCCAGACCTGCTGAGCTTCTCCAGAAATGTTTGTCTTGTTAAAGCTATCCTGCACTTTTTAATGCCAGATTGCACCAGTTTGAGGTGGTGTTCATTATAGTTGTCGCAGGGCCGGAAGCCACTTTAACAACATCAAAAGAGCTACAGCTAGGTCCCGAAATGGTACAATAGGCAATGGGAGCTGGGCAGATTTTCTGAAATGGCATTGGAGTCACTGGTGTTGGACTGGCAGATAGAGTTTTTCTTTGCTTGGGTGCCAGAGTGAAAAGGTTACCATTTGCCTACAGTCTGGTGCCATTGACCTGAATGCAGTGCTGCACAAGGTTATGACTCATAACCTGGAGATGGTGCAACCCTTGAGCTCTTTCTTTCCCCACATTCCCTCACTCATATCCTGCCCTGTGCTTTTATACTCTCAGATATCTGACAACTAATGCCTGGCCAGGCTGTGATGCTGGTAGATGAATGCCTGAAGGGAAAGCAATCTGAGGAAGATAACACACCAATGCCTAATCTGACGCTTGTAATGACTGGGCTCAGATACTCAGATGTTACATTCGAGGGCAGTAGGGATGAGAGATCTGCATGCGATGAGTCACTAAGCATGAGTGGGCTGCAGACACACCAGAACAAAGGACAGTGTAGATACCAGTTTCCCAGAGAGTGAAATCACTCATGTGCTCTATTGTAAAGCATTTCAATGAGCTCATGTACCAAAAAGGGTTGATGGGTCTGTACACAGAAACTTTTACAACTCTTCCATGAGATGAGGGTCTTACTGCCGAGGCTAGCAATTATTGTTCATCCCAAATCAGCCATAAGAGAAAAATGGGCAAGCATTTTCTTGAACCACTGCAATCCATCTATTGTAGGTCCAGCCAAGCCCTGTTCTAGGACTTCGACCCTGGGACAGAGAAGGAATGATGATATAGTTCCAAGTCAGCATGGTACCTAACTGGGAGAGGATCTTGTAGTGCTGTAACTGTGCTTCTGTTTTTGGAGACTTTTCTATCTAGACCCTGACACTGTACAGGTCTTGCTGTGTCTGGGCATAGCATGTTTCAGTATCAGAGGAGTTGTGAATGATGCTGAACAGTGTGTAGTCATCAGAAAACATCCCCACTTTGCTTTTCATGGTGGGGGGATGGTCATTGATGAAGCAGCTGAAAATGGTTAGGCCTAGAATTCTATCTTGAGGAACTCCTGAAGTGATGTCCTGAGACTAAGATTATTGCCTTCAGTAACCATACCCATCTTCCTTTGTGTTAGATATAACTCCAGCCAGTGGAGAGTTTTCCTCCAATTCCCATTTATTCCAGCATCACTAGGGGCCCTTTCTGTTTCTAGTTTCAGCATCCACAATTCTATGTTTTTTTTGTTCATTTAGTGTTTAGCTCACTGACACAACTTTTCCAGGTGTGGCCACCTTGAAAAGGTTCTGCGCCTCTCTCCAACAGGATTTATGTTCTAATCTTTTTTCTTGTTCACCATCAGTTGCTTCCGCAGCCACAGTACTAACCTGCACAGTTTCAGCTTCATGTGCTTTCTCAAAATATTACAATGTCCTGATGTTTATTGTCTTCTGAATGGCAATGCTACAATGGACACAGCTGAACAGGGTTTTCTGTCTTTCACATTTCAAGAATGACTTAGAAGAAGAGGCTGACAGGATTCTGCTTCCAGAAGAACAACTGCGACCAGGACCTCACCATCTCCAGTCTGCACAGAAACATCCACTGGAGTTGAATTAGACAGTCAGGAGACCTATCATTTAACACGAATGAGAGAAAAAATTCTCACAGTGGAAGAGAAGGAAGAACATATCGACTCTGATCTTAGGCGATAAATGTGGCAACAGATGTGAGTGTCAATTACATGTGAAGGCAGTGGAGATAGTTTCCACATATTTGGCTGAAATGATGGGTAAATGTTAAGACTCCATCACCCAAATCTACAATGATATGCATGAGGCTTCTCACAACCTGCAGAACAGTTTGGAGACTGTAACAGCCTGTGAGATGGTTGCAGCATTGTAATGGTCAGGAACAGTTTCCAAGAAAATCAGTGACTTCCAGAACAGTGGCTAACAAAGTGGACAATGGATGCTTTGAATATAATATTTGCACAGGACTCTAAGATGGGAGATAGTCAACCTATGTCCACACCCAAGCATAACACCTCAGAAACTGTGCCCAATGTCAGTAGCCCTCATCACTGCAGCAACGCATATTAATATTAATATTAATCACCATGGCTGGCCTGCCCAGTCATTGAGGCACACTCTACCTGCTGCTGCAGCCTCAGCTGTGGCTAGTGCTATAAGTGACTCTTCTAAAGCTGAGCTTCTGGCCTGCCTATAAAACTGTTGGGGCAAGCTACTGTTCTTACTTATTTAGTCACTGCAGGGAATCTGGCTTCTAATTTTGGCTCTGATGGTGGAATGTCTGTTGCCTACAAAAATCTCAACACAGTAGCCAGAGACAAGAATCATCTCGTATCCCAACAACTTGCCCCAGTGCCACTCAGGGAGCACTGTGTAGGAACAACTGTTTATGAATCAGAGTAAGAACCAGAAGCAGGAGTCACAGGATTTGGGTTAGACCGTTAGGACTGAGTGCAGAGAAATTTTTTCACCTAGAGAGTGGTGAACCTGTGGAATTCGCTGCCACAGAAAGTGGTTGAGTTTAAAACATTTAAATGTTTTCAAGAAGGAGTTAAATATAATTTTTAGGGCTTAAGGGATCCAAGGGAGATAATGGGAACATGGCACTGAGGGTGGAGCAACCTGGAAGGGCTGAATGGCCTACTCCTGATCCTATCTTACTATGTTTCTATGTAGGTACATTAATTGAGAGTCATAATGTTAAGTAGTAATAATATAAAGGGAGAATGGATTATTTTAGCTTTTCGTGGTGAACCTTGTTTAAACTATTAAAAAACTTTATGATATGGACTTGAATTCATTTCTGCATCAACTTTCAACAGTTGGATAATGGCAGATGAATTTTTTATGAAGGAACTGAGCAGTATTTTTGGACGTTGATAGACTTTGATGCTGGAAGCAGGGAATATGAAATGTCTTTATTTAGTAAGTCAATACCAATTGCTTGAGAGCTCTGGGCTGTCAGTTTACCATATCTTTATCAGTCCAAAAGAAAGGAATTGCAGTTGAGAAATCAAAGTCTAAAATGCACAGAAATATTTTGAGCACAACTGGCTTTCCTTAGCAGCAAAAATCTTGATTCACATCCAAGTACTATCCCTTAAAAAAAAAACTAACCTTCAGAAGCAGCACACAAGAATGGCCTAAGCTTGTTAGCCTTTATGCAACAATACCAGAATTATGGGTCACTGACCCACAGAACGAACAAATGGTGAACATTCTCCTTTGAGACTGCATGTCAGACTCGGATTAAGGCCCAGGCCTCTGGCCCTGCTCTTGCCCTGTTTGTCTCCTTGTGCCTTTCTTTGTGTCTTCGGTTCTTGATGGTGGTCACTTCATTGAATTTCAAAGTACAGCCCCAAACATGAGCTCTATGGTGATGCCTCTGTTGCTGAGCTGCAACTTGCCTGAGTGCAACCCTAACCTTTTGGTGCTGTGCTGGCAAAAAATATGGCAAAACTGTGTGACACGTCATGTGCCACCTATTTCTATGCCAGGAACAACTCATTGCATCTTCTAACTAAGATCCAGGTAAGATTCTCGCTAGGCAGGAGTGAGTTACCAATTCAGGGGGAATATTACTTGTTAACTACTTTAGTAACTACACATTGGAATGGAGGAAGCTCTCTCTGTGAATGTCAAAACTTAACTGCATCGGGAGGTCCACGCCACACTGGACCTGATTGACATCAGTTTTAGTAGATGGGAGATGGGAGCTGGGTGCAACATCATGAATGTAAAATAATCAATAACCATTATGCCAACATTTGGTTTGAATTGTGGGGGTGAACTACAACCTACGTCCATTTCATTGGTGTTTGCTTTTGCTGGTTGTAGCTCATCTTGGAGATTTTCTGATCATCTGCTTGCATTCAATGTTCCCCCAGTGGACAGTGATAAGATGAAGGTCTACAATGAGTATTGGGGATAGAATTGCAGTGACTTGGAGAAGGTGGTTAGATGGGATATAGCTAAGGACAATTGGACAGTGTGGTCTGGTCATTATGCAGTGACTAGGGTGAGAGAATGGGGTTGTATGTGCAAGAATGTGTCAACCATGTCGGCTATCTGTCATGGACGGCCTGGCTGTTTGGCTGACGTGCCATGACATTATTGGTGAGGGGCAATGCTGGATTGCTAACCCTTGTCTGAGGAAATAGCAGCCTTTTAAAGATTGTGTGGAACCAGGGATGCTGGCATTTTGGTGGATATCCACAGAATGGTGAGTTGTTCTGGAAACAGCGGGTGATAGGGTGGTGCTAGAATTGGGTGGGATGGGTACAATGAGATGAGTTTGATAAGATACTTTGAGAGATCTCTCTAAGTCTCACAGAGAGAAACCCTTTGATGAAACTAACACTGCCAAATAAAATAAGATTCAGCCCAATGTTACTTTGCTGATTGATTTCTGTTTCAAGCGTTCAAATCAAGTAATTTTGAAAAATAATTTGGGAAGTGATTGCTATGCTTTCATCCTGACAAATTATAACTAACTCAGAATACTGTCCTCATTCTCATCCTAACAAAAGCAGTTAGCCCACCACGTATGCCCCTACCTAGTCGCACTGCCTTCTTATACTCTTGACAAATTAACCTTTCACAATTCTCATTCCAAGTTCCAATCTCTCTTGATCTTACCCCATAGTAATTAAACAAACTCCAGTGGGAATTCCTGCCTGCACATATTTGACTCTGGCTATCCCCTGTTGTTAGCTACTTTTGCTCCACCATTGGTGGCCCTCACTCTGGAGTACTATGCCTTGATAAATGTGTCCTGTTAACTGCCTTTGAAGGCTCCTTAAATCTGGCAGTATCTTTTTTGTTTCAGCTGTTTCGCATTCACTCCTTTTATCCAAAAACTCATGGGGTGATTTTTTTATTGTGCTGCCCCATCATGACTTCAGCAGATGTTCATAGCCATTTATGTGCATTTTAAGGGGTATTTTTTTTGCTGAAGTTGCAGCTGTGCAGCTGGACAAGTCTTGAAAAACTCATTGTATAAACTTTCATTTTGTGTTCCATGTATTAGTTCTCCTCCTCCTTTCGGTAAAGGAGAATTTACTTGTAGTTTGAACAGATTCCATTGCTACCACAAATTAAGATTCCAAAAATTGTTGTTTGTTAATTAAAAGAGTTTAATACCAAAATCATTGCAAAAGTCTTTTAAGGCTTACCAATATGAGGATTGATAGCATTCATAGAGTCAGTGTGCCCTGTGGACATTGTAGTCTAAGCGTCCTTGGTGGTGATTTGTACCAAACTCCACTTGTACTTGTTGATGTATCTCTGCCAATAATGAGTCCAATTTGTTCAGAAGAAGAGTCACGAGACTTGAAACACAGATGTTGCCAGACCTGCTGAGTTTCTCCAGCAATCTCTGTTTCTGTTTGTTTCATGAACCTAATTTTCCTTGCTGCAGCTTCATCAAGTATTCATAGAGAAGGATAAGGATCACATTGCAATCAGGAAACATTTTATATGGAATGTGACCAGATTTGATATCACCAACTGCATCTATGAGGAATGATGTAGGCACCTTTGGGAAATGCTGACAAACATGGTGCAGAATAATTTCCAAGTGGGAGTTTTATTTGCTGAGAGTTATCTGTCCACAAGTAGCATTGTGAAAAACGTGAAAGGATTTATAACTTAGCTGAAGATCTCCGTTTGGAGGTGTGTTCACAGGTGGTACAACTCAATTATTTTTTCATGAGGAAGGTACATTCTTCTCATGCATTGGGTAATGGTCACTCCTTTCTATATTTTTCAAGTTTTAGTTTCGTATCTTTCAAAAATAGATTGCCTTGTTGGACTCAAAATGGCTGAGGCAGATAGCATTATGGTCCCATTTCCAGAAGCTTCTGAACTCTCTTCAATGTATAGACATACCAGCTAAAACTGATGCAAAGAACTTGGAGACCAACTATCTGCTTCCAGTCAGCTATGGACAAAGGTGCACTTCAAGACCCATTATGTTAAAATGAGCACTAATGCTTTTACATTTACCTCATCACCTTGCAATGGGAGCTGTAATGGGGAAGAAACTCTAATTGGGGAGGTAAAGCTACACTGTTAGTTTAACAACTTTTCAATTAGCCCACTGACGTTGGGCCATCAGCAACTGAAATGCCCATCTTTGTCACATGATTGAAAGCTGAACTTGTTGAGTTGCTTAAATGTGCAGTTCTCCAATTCTAAATCTGTCTTAACATCATGAGCATAGCAGCTCCAGGCCTCAACCACTAGAAGATGATCTCTCAATTTCTTTCTCTCTCAAAAATCTCATCTTCATAAAGGATCTGACATTTTGCCTGCCAAACTGGACTAATTCTCTGAGTAGAAGAAATATTGCTGCACCTTTGACTGTCATCCATCTCCATCCCAGCTCCCATGAAAAGAACTGCTACAAGGTGAGTTGACTGACTGACCTACTGCACTCTACTTCATGTAGACAAATACCAATGTCTTTGATTTTTTAAAACAAATTCATGTTTTAATTTACTTCCTTCCTTTTCTTTGTCCCTCTTTGTATGCTCGTGTGTGTAAATGAAATAGTGAAGCAATTCCTTATAGTTTTCACATTTTGTTAATATACATTATCTTTGATTTCATTTTGAAAGTTTTTTACTATTGATTTATGTCAAAAATTAGAACCTGAAAACCAGGGTTTGTGCAACAAACTTTGGCCTCCCTCAATAAGTGACAGGAGTTAAAAGGAAAGGAGTAAATCAAACAATACTGTTGTCTGTGCTTTGGACATTTCACCAGTTTGTGTTTAAAAACATATTATCCAAGTGCTCTTATCGGTGATATGGACAAAGGGACACAGAATTCGGTTAGCAGTTCTACTCGATTTTATCAACAAAATATTTCCTTTTAAAACACTATGTGAACATTTCTCAAACTCCCACAATCTTTACTCAGTATCTAGCGCTATCTGTCTGAGAAAGGATATTACCCACAATGACCCACGTGTTTCAGCTTGGCTGTTGGAATCTCCTTCCTTTCTGATGTGGGGCTGGCTCTTTTCTGCGAAGATAGGTCTCACAGGTCAGGGTGAATCTTCTCTCTCTCTTTCTCTCTCTCTCTCTCCAAGTGGTCAGAGATCCACTGCTGAGCCCAGCTGAGTGTGTGTTTTTATTCCACCCTCCCCCCCATGCACCAACTCTTCCAGAATGTTCTGTGGTCTTTGATCAATGGGGTCATGAGCTAGGTTCAACTTATCTAATAAGGTCATGCCAACACCCTTCACTAATGCCATGCCAAGAGGTCTAGAGTGCACATACTCAGGCAGTCAAGATGCCAGAACGTCTCATTGACAATTCTCCAATACACAACCCTCAAGCTGGTTGTAACTGGTTCCCCTTCAACGTTTCTAACCTCTCTGAGCTTGGGTTTCCACTCTTCTCTGTAGCCGATAGTTGCTGGCTGCTGTTTAACTTACTTTGGCCAGTTTTCTGTCAGGCCTGATTTCTCCAGATTTAGATCAATTTAGAACATCCAGTTTTGGGTCTGTGATCACTTGACTACAATACCTTGCTGTTTCAGGCTTAAGACAGGAAAAGCAATCATAACTAAATTCACCTCCACTCTCCTTTGTCTGTATCAATTGACAGGGGTCACAGCCTTGGTGTTCACGGAAAAGCATGGCCACCATTCAATCATGACAAGAGGTAGACTAAATGTGTCTGTTGATACTTCCTCCACTTCATCCTTTTGAAAATGGAGACATAGTAAAAAGCCAATGCCCCCTTCTTTCTGAGGCCCAAATTGCAACATTAAATTTAAATATATTCAAAACTTGAGTCTACTTTTAAAAGGTATCATGATGGTGATAAAATATATATTGATTTTTGATTCCATCATCTGACTTTATGACCTGGGACTTTCTGGACTGAAATTATAATTTAAAAAGGGACAAAACCACTGATATAAAATGGCCACAGAATTCATCAGATTACTCAGTTTAGCCAAGCTTTAAGAAACCAACATGGAATGATTCGAACAAATCTGAACTGAAAATAACATTTTTATTCAAAGATAATATATCCAGTCAACCAGACTCTAAGCCCCTATGTAATTTACACCTCAATGAAAAACCCACATGTCGGAGATGAAAATATTGTGCAATTTTTAAGCTTGGAGACAAGGAACTCAGTCAGCAAAATACACAAATAGCTTGTATTTCAAGAAGTTCCCTTTTGGCAGTGCAGAGGAGATGAATTTTTGACTGCAGGACTGATGCCATCTTGATAAAGCTTTCTCTGCCTCTCAATGAGGAAGAAAAAATGACCAGTGACAATGATGTTTATAAAGAAACATCAGAACACTGAGAGCCTAAAGGATAAATGCAACAATTCTTACTCCTGGTTATTCAATACATCAACCAAAGAACCATGGTCTCAAGTTAAAACCTCACTCTTCAAGGATGCCGTAAGGACTTTAAAATCTATATTCCTTTACAAGATAACCTAGATATGCAGAGAAAGACAATGGGCCAATTAACTTAGTTACACTCTTACTATCTTATAGTCAGGAGAGTAGCTAAATAACAGCTGATGAAGGTCTCCTCCAGTGGGAGAAAATAAAAGATGTCATTTTTGGGGCAATATTTGCAACAGTCCACCCTTTCGCATTTTGCTCTGGTTTATGATTCAACATCATGTGAGATTCGATAATATAGACTTTTGGATGCAAGTTTTTGGGCTGATGATTTACGCTTGTTGTTAAAGCTAAGACTCACACTGAAGGAACATCACTCTTATTTTGGGTGGTAAATAGAGTAATCATTCTGCACAGGCAAGTTTCATTCTGAAAACCATTCCTGAAAGCTTACAATTAATTGATTATTGTTGACACAATGAGTGAGTTACTCCTGTAATTCGCATCCTAGCCTGGCTTTTCTTCAGACACTAGAAAGACATTTCTCCATGGTACCACAATGCTGACCTATGGGAAATATTTGGGATCCTCAGCATTAGAATGAGTGAACTGTTACTTGACATCAGTTCTTATCCATACTTTGATTTAGATCTTATCAGTTTAGTATTCCTGGCAAGCTTTTAAGTTTTTTCTGAAACGAAACATCTATAATATTGCTTCACATCATGACTAGAAGACTTTTAACCCTAGTGTTAGCTAAACATATCTTTATTCATCTTGGCTATAAATACACAGTTCCCTATTTCATTAACAGAGCTATTGATTTATGCTAACTGAACAGGTCCTTTTTTATTTAAAGGAATTCTAGGAACTATATCAATGTTTTGATATTGATATCTTTTCCTGTGCAGTTGAGTTTCATTTTGAGTGTTGCTGCCTAGGTTATCAATAGGCTATTCACCATTGAAACTTTAAAATAATCAAACTTTAAATACTATGTTGATCTTGCTATCTATTCTGTTTTAGGTATGGATCTTGTTTGTTATATAGTCAGAGTGAGTATTTCCAGGCTGGTTTATATAAAGCCAGTATGAAAGAGCTGATATAAGTCTTTGCCAAAAAGCAACAGTCAGAGATTAGTTCTCACTAGAATAATTTGACAATACAACATGATTGGTAAAATCTTCCATCCCACCCGAGACTTTAGAAAGATAGGTGAGTGGGGGAGGTAAAAATCCTCTTTCCCAACAGAGGGTTAAAGTTTCAGTATTAAATCCTTAGAACATTTTAGGAGGGTAATCTTTCCCACCGTTGATGGTTAAGAACCTCTTTTGCCTTAGTTAGCATGCTATGAATTCTCTTTAACACCCCAGCCCATTGGAATTATGTTCATGGCTGCAATCTAGTTAGGTAAAAGGGGAAGCAAATGTTCACAAACCCCACTGTATATAGATGTTTGTATGTAAATAGGGTGTGTACCTGATGGTGTAGACTTGTGCCTGCAAACTCTAGTGAGAACGATTTCATCACTAAACTTGCCTGCTTAACAACTATACCATTTATTTGCACGAAGGCTTACAGTGTATGGGGTGAAACTTGATGGTGTTGGCCAGCTCAAGAGAAATTTCAATCATATGCTGTCTTGCTTGATTGTGTTGATGGCTTACAATGATGTATGACTGGGTCGACAAGCCTGCCCCAGTGAGGGAGCCACACTGGCTGACACCAGCAAAGGGCCCAACTCCAAAAGAGACGCAATGCAAAATATTTCAATAGGGATGAATTAAGGAGAAAGGAACACGAGGAATACAAACTTAAAAGGTCTGGTTGTGATGGGTACAAGAATGATCCTGGGGGATGAAAGGACGAAAATGGGATAAGAACATAACAACATAAGAACAAGGAGCAGGAGTAGGCCATCTGGCCCCTCGAGCCTGCCCCACCATTTAATAAGATCATGGCTGATCTTTTTGAGACTCAGCTCCACTTACCCGCCCACTCACCATAACCCTTAATTCCTTTACTGTTCAAAAATTTATCTAGCCTTATCTTAAAAACATTCAGCGAGGTAGCTTCAACCGCTTCACTGGACAGGGAATTCCACAGATTCACAACCCTTTGGGTGAAGAAGTTCCTCCTGACCTCAGTCCTACATCTGCTTCCCTTTATTTTGAGGCGATGCCCTCTAGTCCTAGTTTCACCTGCTAGCGGAAACAACCTCCCTGCCTCCACCTTATCTATTCCCTTCATAATCTTATATGTTTCTATAAGATCTCCCCTCATTCTTCTGTATTCCAATGAGTATAATCCCAGTCTACTCAGTCTCTCCTCATAATCCAACCCTCTCAACTCTGGAATCAACCGAGTGAATCTCCTCTTCACCCCCTCCAGTGCTAGTATATCTCTTCTCAAGTAAGGAGATCAAAACTGCACACAGTACTCCAGGTGTGGCCTCACCAGGACCCTATACAGCTGCAGCATAGCCTCCCTGTTTTTAAACTCCATCCCTCTAGCAATGGCAGACAATGATGTAGGGATGTAGCTGGGCAAATCATAGTGAAAGGGGAAGAGGAGACAAGGAAGGTTGGGAGTTATATATTGAGAAGAGAATTGAATGGTGTGCTGAAGATGGGAAGAAAACACTGAACTAATTAAGTGGTGGAGTAAGGATGAGGCTGGGAGTGGAAATCTGGATGGAAATGGGAGTGAGGGGAAAAGGCTGATAGTCACAAGGTGAGATTGATGACTGACAAAGGGAAGGTCACAGGAATGAAGGCAAGCTACGGACATGGTGAGAAAAGTGTAGTGTAAAGGCACGTAAGAGGGCAAATGAATCAAATGAATATTGACCACCTTTGACTTTCTCCTAAGTAGGTTTGCAAAAGAAGGCCTTTCAGAGAAGGTGCAGTGCAATTAGGAGAGACTTTGGATCTGTTTGAATGTGTTTCTGCACAGTAGAAACACACCCAGCTTGGGGAATGCAAATAGAAGCTAGAAAATATGTTTGTGCAAATACTCAATTAAAGAATTAGCATTGAAGAGAAGTAATAACTGTAGAATCAATGAAAATTTGCTCCATCAACTCCTAACAGCAGTATTCCAATCATGTGCCATGATCCATTTCACTCGCTAAGACTCATGGAAATGGTGGTGGTGATGTTGATGTTGATGGTGATGGTGTTGGTGATGATGGTGATGGTGGTGATGGTGATGGTGGTCATGGTGATGGTGATGGTGATCATGATGATGGTAATGGTGGTGATGGTGAAGGTGATGGTGATGATGGTAATGGTGTTGGTGGTGATGGTGATGGAATGGTGGTGATGGTAATGGTAATGGTGGTGACGGTAATGGTGGTGATGGTGATGGTGGTGGTAGTGCTATGAGTTAGTCCACGTGCGGTTGTGCTGAAGCATTCAGAGGCCTGTGTATCTGAAAATTAAGAACATGGAGAAGAAACCATTACACAGGCTGTAAATACCAGGGCTGTAAAGCTGTATCTAATTGCTGCATGTATGGAAAGCAACATACAGATCAAAGCTACAAAGACCTTGCACATGGCAGAATGAGTCAGGGGAAAACCGGTCATGGGTCATGGAGGATGCATCTCACCGTATAGAGGTGGCAGTAGTGTAGGTTTATATTCAACACATGAGCAACTTGATAAGGGCCCAAATGTTAGATTGACCAGTTAATATCTCAAATAGTAATCAAACACCTCACTCCTGATATTTCTTCACAGATCAGTCCTTCTATGCCAAATGTTTACCACCTTAACCCAGTAGCTGTATTAGAATTGCTGAGGTTAAAAAAGCAGAGGCAAAGAAGAAGGAACAGAATCAGAACATGAGACTCAAGTGACTGCAGTAGTGGATGAGCAAGCAGCATCTGAAGAGAGAACCATGCTCTTCAGCAAAGTTGCGATGTCATTGCACAACTGGGGACAGTGTCACCAGGTCTGCACTCCTGTGGCTTGGGAGGAACCACTTTGCCTAAGGTGCTGAAGATCACAGCTCCACAGAATTTCTTCATCCCTAGCTCCTGTCAAACCTTACCTGAGGGACCTGTGTGATATCTCCCAATCAGCTGCTCCCAAATGCAGTTGCGAGATCATCATTGCCCTTTACAGGAAAGAGATTAAATTTGCCCAGTTCACCATGTTTGCTAAGCTTCTAGAGCCATTGGATTTGGGTTTCACTGGATTCCATCAAGTACAAGAGGCTTTTGACTGCACGCAAGTGGTGCTCAGTGCTATGTGGCATTATGCAGCCAGATTCCCAAACAGGAAAGAATTTCACTCCCTCAAAAACCAATTCATTTGTGACCGCAGTCAATAATTCCTGCGTGTGTGTCTGTATGTCCACTATCCAGGAAGCTACCGTGACACTAACTTTCTGCACTCCTTACAATTTCCTGAAATGTTTGTGTTCCTGCATCATTTCCAGGGCTGGTTAATGGATGCCCACATAAGTCATGGATAATGACCCCAGTGCAAAGTCTGATGCTGAAAGGTGCTACAATGCTGCCCATGCATCTATTAGAGTCATCACTAAAGAAATAATTGGTCTTTTGAATTTGTACTGCCATTGCATGAATCAACCAAAAGGAACTCTCCACTTCTCACCAGACAGCAATTTGGGAGGGTCAATAAATGCTGCTTAACCAGTGATGCCCTCATCCCGTTAATGGATAAAGGCAAAAAAAAGGTCATTTATCCCCTTGCTGCATTGGAGACAGGATGTCTAGTCCCCAGTGGGAGCTGACCACTCTGTCCAGGCTGTATTTGATTCGCTCACTGAGCTGGTTTGTCACCTCAGCTGGGTAACATCCTCAGTGCAGCCTCTGATGAAGCATTGTTGTGTTTTCCCGCTTCTTATTCAAACTCTGGGGTCCGTTGGAGTTGATTGCCTCATTTCTAGTTTTTCTTTGCAGTGGTGTGTATATAGGACCTAATCCTATGTGTTTATTGATGGCCTTCTTGGTGGAGAACCAGGCCTCTATAATTTCCTGTGCTTGTCTCTGTTTGGCCTGTCCTAGGATCCTGACATTGTCTCAGTCGAACTGGTGGTCCTCCTTGTCTGTATGTATGGAGACGAGTGAGTATTGCTCGTATCTTTTTGTTGCTAGTTGGTGTTCATGTATTCTCATAGCCAGTTTCCTTCCTGTCTGTCCAATGTAATGTTTGTCGTAGTCCTTGCATCGAATCTTGTAGATTACATTAGTTCTGTCCATAGTGGGTAAGGGGTCTTTAGTTCTTGTTAGCAGTTGGAGTAGGGTTGATGTAAGTTTGTTTGCTACTCTGATGCCCAGTGGCTGTAGGAGTCTTGTAGTCAGTTCAGGTACATTCTTTATGTATGGTGACATGACAAGTGTGTCGGGGCATATTGTATCTTCCTGTAAAAACCAAAATAACTGCAGATGCTGTAAATCAGGAACAAAAACAAAGTTGCTGGAAATGCTCAGCAGGTCTGGCAGCATCTGTGAAGGAGAAAACAGAGTTAACGTTTCGGGTCTGGTGACCCTTCCTCAGAAGGGAGTAACTTTGACATATAAGTGGGGGAGCTGGTAGTGCATGGGAGGAAATGGGATGCTGTGGGAGGGCGAATTATTGGCTATCACCATCACTAACACCATGGCCTTGACAAGGGGAGTGTACATTGTGATAATGGGCAGAGAGTAGATGGACAATGTGGATTATAATTAGTGATGGACTGCCCAGGGTGTGCCGGGTAGAAAAGGACATGGGGTTTTGGGGTATGCCCTTGATGTCCATACTGATTCTATGACTCACAGTGTCAAGGGTGAACTGTGATGTTTACGCTGATCTCTCGATGCCTATAATTGACCTGCATATGGAAAATGATGCAGCCACACCCAGAACAGGTTGAGACTGTGCTTTCTTTCTATCCTAACACAGGGGCTCAATTTCTGACCAAAAGGAATCTCTTCAACCATGCATTTACAGAGTTCATGTCAAAGACATCTCTAATTAGAGTATTTTGCACGTGGGATGTATGAAGTGTCCAACTATGTGGGGCTGCAAATGCTGGTCACAAAAGTTTTAGCCATGTCACTGGGTCCATGCAGAATGAAGAATGGTAAGCCCTTAAATGCAATTATGCTTTTCGTGGGTGATGAGGGGCTGGAAAAAGAAGGGCTCAGCATTGTCTTTTTATGCCATAAATGGTGCTGCATTGGAATAAGGCCTATTGCCCAAATTCCACATAAGGTCATTTCATGGCTCCCAACTAAGATTAAGCACAGATTCAATACAGTCCATTCTTTGACCAGGGTCATGGTGGTGCAAACAATAAACCTCCTGAAGTTGAGGTTTTGCCATTTGGTTCAGTCTAGGGGAGGCCTTACTCAACACTTCAGAAGGAATGGTCCATACAGTCCTCACTCTGCACAAGTGGAGCAGGCAGAAAGGCGATTTGAGGAATGCTGATGACCTGGGCGAGCAGGAACAATATTCTGAGGAGGATGATTAGGACATTGGATGAGAAGAATATCACTTTCAGCATGATAGAGCTTGGAGTGTGGGGCGTTATAAGCCAAACAAGATTTAATTGACATGCCATTCCTGTAGATGAGTACAGGGTACAGCAATCAATGATAAACTGTAAAATTGTTGGTCCTCAACTTGCAAGCCATTCACTTTTGTTCCCAGATTCAAATGAAATTTCTTGTTGTTCGATTTTTGTTTGCTTTTGGTGTTGGTGAATAAAGATGAATGTTTTGAAGTGTCTGAACTCTTCCGTGATTGTGATGTTTCGATATTGAAGATATTGATGCGGGCTGCAGTGGGCACTGGAGAAAGATTAACAGTGATTTAGAGAGGGATATAAAATAGGCTGTGGCTAAAGGCAGATAAGTCATTGGCAGCCTGGCAGGTAAACCATGGTACATGTAGGAATGTGCAATTGTATGAACAAGGAAGTGTCAGCTCTGACACCAATGTGCCATGGGAAGTGTTGGATTGTTGAAACTGTCCCACTACATGCATGGTGAAAGGCAACTCCACGCCATCAACACTTGACTATGTACACAGCTAGGGTTCAAAGATGGCACTGACATCAGAAATCCTGAGATATCCTGGCAGTGGTGAGTACTGTGACGTATGGTGACTGGGAAAATCAGGATAGTTTCACATGAGTGGGGCACCATAGAGATCATGGTACCCAGTTAGTGAGGCAGGTTTGAGATGCTCACATGAGAAAACTCTCTCGACCTCACGGAGAGATGGAAATGACACTTGGGGGATTTCTGGCAAAATTCAGCTATTATATAACAAATCTCCTCTGTCTAACAAGACCAAGCATCTCCAAACACTTAATGTGCGCAACCTTCCACTTTGAGTCAGTAACTTAGACTAATGCCAATAAGAAGGATTTGCGGCAGTCAATCTACACAATCTCAGATGGTTCAGGTGGACATGAACATAACATATACCATGTTGACTGCTGTGCACATGTCATATTATATACATTAAGGAAAGAAACAAACTTCAGCTCCTAATCATGGTCACAATCAAATGCCCCTGCTGGAGTTGCACATGTGATAATTCTTTTCTGAATTCCTGCACTATTTTGAAAAAGATTTTTTTTAAAAGTAATATAAATGTGATGCCTCTTTAAGGCAATTCAATTGTTCTTAATTCATTATTCAGTTGAAATAAATTAAAAGCTATCTTCTTTGTCTTCTTTTTTCTGCACATTACACTGACAAGCAGGGTACTAATATGCCCAATAACATATAAGGATATACAAAGGACTAACCATATTGCTGCCCCTTTGTTCAATACAAAGCACTGTTTATTTCAAGACAAAGTTGCATCCCTACACTCTTGGAGAGAAATCTGAACTTGGAGTTTATGGAATTCCATCACGCAAAAACACTTTTAGGAGCATCTGAAAAAAAATTGTTTAAATGTCAGAGTTTCACTTTATTTTTGCACATTTAAAGTGATAAAAACAGTACCCTTTCCAAATTATGTTTTACCACGAGTAACAATCAGTTTGAGGTAGCGTGGCAAATAAACATTCAGCACATTTCATTTCAGTCACTTAGTCTGCTGCTCATCTATTTAAAAAAGAAAGATATGTGACTCTGTGACAAAGATCACCATGCTACTAAAGGAATTATATTAATAGAGATTACAATGACAAACATACAGGTGCCTAGGTTTTGATATTGTACTGTAAGTCTGCTTGTTTATGTGCCAACAAGTTATTGATTGTTATAACATGTTTGTATAATACCTGCAAAAATCTAAATCCAACTATTTCCAAAATATTAATATTTTTCTTTAATCTATTGAGTTACTACGTTGCCTAAATATATTTGAATGGCTTCTTTTCCTTAAATTCGAAGTTTATAAAGAATTGCTTTTGCCGATGTTACAGTGAGACAGAAATGTGTTTGTATCTTGGAAGCTACAAACTCATTTCAGCTGTTACTGTTTCAACAAAGCTGAATGTTTTTTGTATAACACTCAAAACATCCTTCCCCATTTACATCAATTCCAGCAACAGAAACAATTTGATATATGTTATGCTTTGAAAAGGAATTTGAAAAATACACTTGTGACAATTGATAACAACTCTGAGAGCCTCAGCCATAATTTACCAGTTCATCTTGCATTATGAATATTCAATATTTCCATTTATTGCTGGCATCTGGACACTTTCTAAAAAAAAATCCAAGCAAGTGAAGATTTCTGCCGCACTGAATCATTGCTTGATACTTTTTGTCCCTTATCTACTTTTGACTTATAGCAATTTTACTGTACCATCTGAGAACTCCAAGCATTCACTATTTTTATTCTTGTCATACAGTAATCTGTCCTCTAGTCATATGTCAGCTTTATATCTTGAACTCTCAGCTCACACGACAAGTTGCAAAGTAACTACAAATGTTCTGCTCAAACAGCAAGCAGTACATTTGGCTGACAGTAATAGTTCAGGGTTTAGTATATTGCCAGCTGATACATTTAAACCCAGACATCAGTTGTCAAGCTTAGGAGCTAATCAGTTTTATGAAAACAATTGCTATAAATATAACGTGAAAGGGAGTTGAACTACAGCAAGGAGGGAAATGGAGCAGAGGTTATGATTCTGGATGAGGTCAAACCCTGATCAAATCAGCAATCCAGGGACAGAGGTCAAGCAGCGTGGGTAAAATATTCAGGGTAGAGCTTCACCTGAGATGGGAATCAGCTAAATACAAGTTGAAGTTGTTTCCAGCTGTGTGATTTGTTGTGGTGTCACATGGTTACCATGGACCAACTCAGATTCCTTAATATCATAATCTAAGAACATTGCACACAGATGCACTTAACAAAATGTACAGATTCTGTGACTTTTCAAGAGTATTTTCCTTGTCTTATTCTGAAAGCAGTTTCATATTATGAGTTGTTATTCATCACCATTTCGGTTAAATCCTTGTTGATGTACCATCTTAGCCAATCCAAGTGGTGCTGATTGTAAAGCCAACTTCCAGACAAGGTATATGGGCAGCAGTAACACTGCAGCATTAGTGGAATCATATTTGAGATGGTCAGACACTGAGTACAAATTATTGTTGCGTGTTAGCGAAGGAATACATTGAGTAGAAGCTGTTCTTACATTAAACATCTTTAACCTTTATGTGTTATTTTATATAATTCCAACCAAATCATAAACAATAAGGAAGAGTAATTGTAATCACTGTGGCAGAATGTTTCAGCTGGTAGTACTTGAATATTTAAATTCTTAACAGCTCTCCATCTTGCCGCTGATCACCTGATAAAGCTGTTATAATTCTTTAATGTCACCAACTGTTCTGATTTTTGAAACTCACGTGTCTAACTAAACATTACTGTAACCATGCCAACCAGATAGTATGACATGAAACCAGAGCATCACTCTTTTTTGCTTTTCTCCCCTACATGACCCTTATTTTTTCAGGTAAGTATCAAGACAATTCATTTAATTCAGAATATGAAGATGACACAATGTTGTTTTATGAAGAAAGGCAAAAAGAACATTTTAAAAATGTACTTGCTGCTTTTAAACAATGTGGAGGGGCCTAAAAGTGAGCAATACTTGCATTTGGGAGGTGGGACAGCTTTTCCTGTGCGATGGCAACTTTCCTCAGATCATTACATTTACTTGCTTGGTGCAACTTTACAGGCAGGAAATTTCTGCCACCTTCACAAACCTCTGCTACTCTCCACCAGAACCTCCCAAGCTCAAAATTAAGGTACCATATTCAAAATACACCCAGAGTGCTCTTCACTTTCCACAAATGAGAACGCCCACCCAATTGCTGCTCATCACTTTGCCCAACCCTGAAGATGTCAGGAACCAGGCAAAATGTGATGCCATGCTGTAGTGATGCTCCCCAGGATAGAAGGCAGATTCTTGTCCCTTGGCATGGCAACAGGAGCCGTCCTGACAAATGAAGATATCTAGGATTCTTGAATAGATTTGTAGCTTGAGTTGTGGATGCTGTGGTTGGTTCGCTTGCTGAGCTGTTTGTTAGTTTGCAGACATTTCATTACCCTGCTGAGTAACATCATCAGTGCAACCTCTGATGAAGCATTGTTGTGTTTTCCCACTTCTTATTTAAAAATTGGAGTTGATTACCTCATTTCTGGTTTTTCTTTGCGGTGGTGTGTATATAGGGTCTAATCCAAGCGTTTATTGATGGCCTTCTTGGTGGAGAACCAGGCCTATAGAAATTCTTGTGCTTGTCTCTGTTTGGCT
The DNA here is from genome assembly GCF_021869965.1 of Rhincodon typus. Taxonomy (NCBI): domain Eukaryota; kingdom Metazoa; phylum Chordata; class Chondrichthyes; order Orectolobiformes; family Rhincodontidae; genus Rhincodon; species Rhincodon typus. Next base: position 52,688,004 of record NC_063333.1, on the reverse strand, counting down.
TGTCCTAGAATCCTGACGCTGTCCCAATCGAACTAATGGTTCTCCCTGTCAATGTGTATGGAGACGAGTGAGTATTGGTCGTGTCTTTTTGTTGCTAGTTGATGCTTATGTATTTTCATAGCCTGTCTGTCCAATGTAATGTTTGTCATAGTCCTTGCATCGAATCTTGTATATTACGTTAGTTCTGTCCATAGTGGGTAAGGGGTCTTTAGTTCTTGTTAGCAGTTTGCGTAGCGTTGATGTAAGTTTGTGTCCCACTCTGATGCCCAGTGGCCGTAGGAGTCTTGTGGTCAGTGCCGATATATTTTTGATGTACAGTAACGTGACAAGTGTGTCAGGGCGTACTGTATCTTCCTGTTGTTGTTTGTGTGACAGGCATTGTCAGACCCAGCTGTTCAGGTATCCGTTGTCTCTGAATACTTGGTGGAGGTTTTTGTGTTCATTTTGGCGTGGTTCTGGGTTGCTGCAGTGTGTTGTGGCTCGTTTGAACAATTTTTTTTAACACAACTCTGTTTGTGGGTTTTGGGGTGATTACAGTTGAAATTTACTACTTGATCCATACCTGATATGTAGGAAGATGGTATCTGTAATGTTGGGGACCACTAGAGGAGGCCAAGATGGATCATCCACTCAGCACTTCTGGCTGAAGATTGCTGTTGGAGGTCAGTCATCTCAGTTCAAAGACATCTCTGCAAGAGTTCCTCAGGGTAGTGTCCTCGGCTCAACCATCTTCAGCTGTTTATCAAAGACCTTCCCTCCATCATAAGGTCAGAGGTGGGGATGTTGCCAATGATTTCACAATGTTCAGCACAATTCACAACGCCTCAGGTACTGCAGCAGTCCATGTTCAAAAGCAACAAGATCTGGACAATATCCAGGCTTGGGCTGACAAGTGGCAAGTAACATTCGTGCCACACAAATGCCAAGCTATGACCATCACCAAGAAGAGAGAATCTAACCACTGCTCCTTGGCATTCAACTGTGTTACCATCACTGAATCCCCCACTATCAACATCCTAGGTGTTATCATTGATCAGAAACTCAACTGGACTCACCATATAACACAACGGCTACAAAAGCAGGTCAGAAGCTAGGAATACTGCAGCAAGTAATTCACCTCTTGACTCCCAAAGTCTGTCCACCATCTACAAAGCACAAGTCAAGAGTGTGATGGAATACTCTCCACTTGCCTAGACAATTGCAGTCCCAAGAACACTCAAGAAGCTTGACACCATCCAGGACAAAGCAGCCCACTTGATTGGCACTACACCTACAAACATCCACTCCCTCCACCACCGAAGCTCAGTAGCAGCAGTCTGTACTATCTATAAGATATACTGCAGACATTCACCAAAGATCCTCAGACAGCACCTTCTAAACCCACGACCACTTCCATTTAGAAGGACAAGGGCAGCAGATATATGGGAACACCACCACCTCAAATTCCATTCCAAGCCACTCACCATCCTGACTTGAAATATATCATCATTCCTTCATTGTCACTGGGTCAAAATCTTGGAATTCCCTCCCTAATGGCATTGTGTGTCAACCCACAGCAGGTGACTGCAGTGGTTCAAGAAGGCAGGTCACCACCTTCTCAAAGGCAAATAGGAATAGACAATAAATGCTGCCAGGCAGTGACACCCATATCTCACAACATGAATTTAAAAAATCTTTGAAAAGTGGCCATTTGGTTGATACACATGCAATGTGTTTGCCATGTAGGCTGATGGACTCACTGTATGGTTATTAGGTTTGCAAATGATACCAAACTTGCTGGTATAGTGACCAGTGAAGCGCTTGTCTGAGTTTACAGAGATTTTGATTGATTGGGTCATTAGGCTGAGGAGTGGCAGATGATGTTTAACTTGGATAAATACGAGGTATTGCATGTTGGTGAAACAAACAAGGGCAGGACTTATACAATTAAAATTAGAGCCCTGGGCAGTGTTGTAGGACAGAGAAACCTAGGGGTTCAGGTATATAATTCTTTAATGTTTGCATCACATGTAGACAGGGTGGTTAAGAAGGCATTTAGCACGCTTGCCTTCATTGCTCAGACCTTTGAGTATAGGAGTTGGGAAGTCATTTTGAAGTTGTAGAAGACGTAGGTGAGGCTTCTTCTGGAGTACTGTGTCCAGTTCTGGTTGTCGTATTGCAGGAAGGATATTATCAAGCTGAAGAGGGTTCAGAAAAAATTTACTTGGATGTTGCTGGGAATGGAAGGTTCAAGTTATTGGGAGAGGCTGGATAGGCTGGCACTTTTTCACTGGAGCATACGAGGTTGAGGGATGACCTTATAGAGTTTTTTAAAAATCATGAGGGGTATAGATAAGATGAGTGGCAGGTGTCTTTTCCCTAGCATGGTTCAACGCTAGGTGGTACATTTTTAAGGTAAGAGGAGAATGATTTAAAAAGGACGAGGAGCAAATTTTTTACAGAGTGGTTCATGTGTGGAATGAACTTCCAGAGGAGGTGGTGGATGCAGGTGGAGTTACAATGTTTAAAAGACATTTAGGTAAGTACATGAATAAGAAATGTTTGGAGGGATATGGGCCAAGCGCAGGCAGGTGGGTTTAGATTAGTTTCGGGTTATGGTCGACATGGACTGGTTGGACGAAGGGTCTTTTTCTGTGCTGTATGACTCGATGACTGAATGTCTCGAGGTGTGAGATTGCTAAAAGACTGTGCTGTTCTGCAACACTTAAAAGCAAAATGCTATGAAATCTGGAAATCTGAAAAAAAACCCAGAAAGTGCTTGAGAAGCTCAGCAGGTCTAGCAGAATCTATGGAGAGAGAAACAGAGTTAATGTTTCGAACCCAGTATGACTCTTGTATGAAACTTGATTTTTGATGGTAATCACCTGCTCCACATGAATCAATTGCTGTATTTTAAGAGCACTTTCAGTATTCATTTGATATTGAGCAGTGTTCTGCTTGCCTGTTCTGCCTTCTACCTGTCAGAAGATTATTGTTTTATTGTCTTCTACCAAGGGGTCATTTTCAGATAATACGGTCATGAGGCATTACCAATAAGAGACATAGTTTGAAATGAATTGGCTTTGTGATCTGTCTTATATTTGGTTTTGATGAGTCATTCATTGCCCCTAGGAATGGTTAAGTCACATCTTCCAAAGATAGTATGCCGTCGTGGAATCAAATGTGTTCTAAAGAAGATATATCTTCAAAATCTAGCATTCCTTTCAGTTCAATTGCTTTCTGTAAGGTATGAATCATTTGTGCAAGTAAGCATTATAAGTTCTATGGTTCAAAGATTGCTTTTGACTTCTTCACAGTCTTAGGAAATATTCTTTATTCTTACATAAGTGCGATGAAGCTGGACATTGATTCTGTGAGTGTATTATTTTTAAACTCTATATTTGGAACCATGGGTTCTAGCATCAGATCATTTAAAGACATTTTGTATTGACTTATTATGTGATGCTTTGATGTTTTTGTACCTTAGATATTTGACAGAGTCTGATGATTTTCTTTAGCTTGTTGACTTTCTGTTTCCATCTTTCTCTTATGCTGATTTTAGATTTCAGCATCTACTACCATCCGGATAGATATTTCCTGTATGAGATCCTGTTTTTATTGTGACATATCTGAAAGAAGTGTATCAGAAATTCCAATGACAACTCTGTCTTGAATAACTTTCGTTGTAAATCTCCATAATCTCAAAATTCCGTAAAGATCATTAATAAAGTTGTCACCAATTCTCCTCAAATTGTACTCTTCTATTAAAACTTGCTGTCATAATTGGTCCTTAATGAAAAGTAATTTTCAAATGCGATTATAATATTGCCAAAGGTATCCTTTTCTCTTCTTACATTCTGTTGTCTTAAAACATGATCTGCTATTAGACCTTTGGAATAAAGAGATGGAATCACTTGATTTTCTCTGGGCTTCTTTTGCAGTGCTTGAAACCTTTATCTCATGAATTTTATTTTCCCCAAATAGTCCAGATAAATTCCACATCTGAAGTATCAATGGTCTTTATTCTGGAGATCTAACATCTTTTTCCACTGTCAATTTCTTTACCGGTGTTTCTTCTCTTATTTAAGTGGTTTACTTCAAAGATGTAGAAGAATTTTAAGAAATTTTATGTGGATATAGTTGATTTTGCTGTTTGGTATTTTAAATTGTAATATTCTTCAGCTGTTTTAAATGCAGACTCAGGTACAGCAAATAAATATTGTAATTTTTAGAAGTATTAGTTAGTAAAAATAAATTGTTAGTAAAGCTATGTTGTTTCTACGATTTTCTTTACTTCTGTCTTCTTATTTTCTTTTCAGATATTTTTAAATTTCTGTTAATGTTGATAAAACTGTAAGCATTTCAGAAGTTTTCACCTATTTCAGATGAAAAAATATTTTCAAGTGTTTGAAGATTGTTTAAAGTTTTAAAATGAAGAAATTCTTTGTATTTAAATCTTTTCCAAGGTGAAAGAGAGGACTATTAATTTGCGCCATTTTATTGCTTCTTGAGGATTTAGCATTCATTTTAACAATACATAAGTTTCATGTCCTTTCTGATTAGCTTCCATATTTGTGCCATTTTAAGTTGAGAAAATAGTGCTGCACTGTTTTTTCAGCAGTAAGATTATTTTCAGTTGCAAAACAAAAACTTATTTTCACTCTAAAATAATGATTATTAATAAACACTTCATACGCCTTTGACTTTTTCACTTTAAATAGTCATGGTATACTGCCAATTTAACAATTGTCTTTGAGAGTGTTCTTTTCTGCAACAAAGATTATTTTTCAGCTTTTCCTGACCATATTAAATGATTATAATGCTTCTTTATTAAATACAGTATCCTTCTTTTCAGTTTTTAACCTAGAATTTCTCCTTAAATACAACAATTTCCACCCTTTTCTTAAGGTGCTTAATTTAGTTTGGATGTCTGATATCAGCCACTATTTCCCAGGTTTATAATTTGTATTCTTCTTCATAGAGCTTCGGTAATAACACTCTCCATGGTCTACACAACCAGCTTCAGTAATTTTTTTCACAATTTATGGCTATTTTGAGCTTCAGTAAGCAGAGTTGGTACTGCTGCACATTCTGTAGCCATTTTGAACTGTGGGTTGCTGTGTTCACAGAAACTGACTGGTTCTTGTGTGTTTTTAAGATGCTGAATATTTATAGATAGATTCATAGTTTTCTTACTAGACTTTTTTCTTTCTTCACCTCAGATGGCTGTGGCTTTCAGAGTGCTGAAGATTTCTTCAGGAGCTCACCATTGTGAGCATATTGCAAAACCTGCACTGCTGTCAGCATGGTATTCATTGTGGACATGTCCACCAGGACCATCTGAGATGGCTTGAATGATTCACTGCTGTCAGCCCTTGTTAGTGTATTAGCCTAAGTTACTGATATCAAGGGGAGAGGATGTTCACACAAAGTCTTCAGCTGGAGAGAGGCTTGGACTTGTTTAGAAGAATAGGTTTATTACATAATAATGAATAGCTAGCTACGTTACATCTAAATTACATGATAACCTTTTCTAAGATATCAAATTAAACTTAAGGGTAAGTACACATGAATGCTAGCAATCTGGATTTAGCACTTGATCACCTTGAACCAAACTAGTAATAAACGCTGGTTAGCTTCTCCCCAGGAGCAGCCCTTTATATTCTTATAGGTAGATAAGATTAGCTTACAGATAAGCTCTTGTGATGTCAGTTAACCCTTTTGGATACTAACTGCTTTATACAATACTGTGTAGGCCAGTTTCTTGAGGGAAATTTATTGCTCGAACATAGACATGCAGGTCCGGTGTTAAACGTGAGAACCTCCTGGTCTTGAGCTTACTTTTGCACTATACACTATATTTAACATAGTGAATTCCAGAAAGCAGATATTCCAGAGAATAACATACAAGCAGAATGGAAGTGACTTGCTTGGAAGGAAAGGAATGGAGCTCAGTTATCAACGTATACCTCCTATCACAATCAGAACAATTGTGAAAAACTGTTCCCAATAGTGGAAGAATTAAGAACAAAAAGGTAAAGATTTAAGGTGAAAACTGAAAGAACTGCAGATGCTGTAAATCAGAAACAAAAATAGAAATTGCTGGAAAAGCTCAGCAGGTCTGGCAATATCTCTGGAGAGAAATCAGAGTTAACGTTTTGGGTAAAGTGATGCTTCTTCAGAGATTTAAGGTAGTTGCCAAAAGAAGCAATAGGACAAACTTTTCCAGTGGCAAGTGATTAAGTTCTAGAATGCACTGAACAAAAACGTACTGACGACAGACTGAATCCAGGTATTCAAGAGAGACCCATTGAGACAGAAGAATGTGCAGGGTTCCAGGGAGAAGGGAGGGTAAATAACATTCAGTGCATTGCTCGTTAGGAAAGCTGCTGCAGGCACAATGGGCTGGATGCCTCCTTATATGCTGTACAATTCTGTATGAATTGCACCACCCACTAACATCCTTCTGTCTTTCTTGCAACTAGAACATGGCACATAATAGGTGGCACCAAGAATTTAATGGAAGACAGACAGGCATGCCTCTATGTTTTAACTGAAAAGTACTGACCACTATAAGGAGGAGAACTGTTGAGCAGTTTCCTTATTCTCTTCCTTCTTCTTCTAGCAACTTACTGTTCTCTGCATGGCCTCTGGTCATTCTACAGTCATCCCCAAATCCAAAGGGAAACCTATCAGGCACAATTGTTACAGCATAAACCAGGATAGCAGCAAAAAATATTTCAGTATCTGCCAAACCACAGCCTGCAGACTCCTGCATCTTGGAAAAATGTAAAGCACAAAACATTTATACAAATATAACAACTGCCAGAATTTTTTAAAAATTCAACAACTAATCTACAAATAGTTAATGATTCCTTTAAATAGTATTTGTTTGGGATTGGAAGAACAGACCTTCACTCTTTTGAATACGTATTCAGCTGTGTGAAGTTTCAAGAATGTTAGCTGGACTGTTGAACTCCAAAATGGCATTTCTCATGTCAAATGTAAAGGAGGTGATGGCCTACTGGGATAATCACTAGATTATTAACCCAGAAACTCAGCTAATGTTCTGGAGACCCAAGTTCAATCCTGCCCCAGCAGATGGTTGAATTTGAATTCAATAAAATATATCTGGAATTAAGAATCTTCTGACAATCAAAATACCATTGTCAATTGTCAGAAAAAACCCAGCTGGCACACTAATGTCCTTTAGGGAAAGAAATTTGCCATCCTCATCTGGTCCAGCCTACATGTGTCTCCAGACCAACACCAATGTGGTTGACTATGAACAGCTGGATGAAATGGGCTAGCAAGCCACTCAGTTGTACCAATTGCTACAAAGTCTCAAAGAAATGAAACTGGACGGATCACCTGGCAACAATTCAGGCCTCAGAAAAGACAACGGCAGAAACAGCCCTGTTGACCCTGCAACATCCTCCATACTAACCGCTGGGGACGAGTACCAAAATTGGAAGACCTGTCTCAGAGACCAGTCAAGCAACAGCCTGACATAGTCATACTCACAGAATCATACCTTACAGACAATGTCCCAGACACCACCATCACCATCCCTGGATATTTCCTGTCCCACCGACAGGGCAGACCTAGCAGAGGTGGTGGCACAGGGGTATATAGTCAGGAGGGTGTTGCCCTGGGAGTCTTCAACATTGACTTCAGACTCCATGATGTCACATGGTTTCAGGTTAAACATGGGAAAGGAAATCTGCTGCTGATTACCACATTCTATCCTCCCTTAGCTGATGAATCCGTACATCTCCATCTTGAACAACACTTGGAAGTAAACATTCCAGGAAGCAAGGGGGCAAGATGTACTTGGGGTGGGGGATTTCAATGTCCACCACCAAGAGTGGCTCGGCAGAAGTACTATTGATCAAGCTGGTGGCTTCTTAAAGGACATAGTTGCTAGTCTGAGTCTGCGGCAGTTAGTGAGGAAAGCATTAAGATGGAAAAACATACTTGACCTCATCCTTACCAATCTATTGGCTGCAGATGCATCTGTCCATGACAGTATCGGTGAGAGCAACCATTACACAGTTCTTGTGGAGATGAAATCCCATCTTCACATTGAGAAATCCTCCATTGTGTTATGTGGCACAATCCCATGCGAAATGGATCAGACTTCGAACAGATTGAGCAACTCAAGTGTGGGCATCCATGAGATGCTGTGAACCATCATCAGCAGCAGAATTGTACTCCAGCACAATCTGTAACCTCATGATCCAGCATATGCCCTCCTCAACCATTGCCGTCAAGCCAGGGGATCAACCCTGATTCAATGGAAAGTCCAGGAGGGCATGCCAGAAGCAGCACAGGCATACCTAAAAATAAGGTATGAACCTAGTGAAGCTACAAAGCAGGACTACTTGCATGCCAAACAGCATAGACAGCAAATAATAGACAAAGCTAAGCTATGCCACAACCATTGGATCAAACCTAAGCTCTGCAGTCCTGATACATTTGGTTGTGAATGGTGGTGAACAATTATCTAACTCACTGGAGTAGGATGCTTTACAAATATCCCCATCTTCAATGCTGGAAGATCCCAACACATAAGTCCAAAAGAGAAGGCTGAAGCATTCACAGCAATCTTCAGTCAGAAGTGCTGAGTGGATGATCTATCTTAGCCTCCACAAGTGGTCCCTAGCATCACAGATAACAGTCTTCAGCCAGTTTGATTCACTCTGCGTGATGTCAAGAAATGGTTGGAGGCATTGGATATGGCAAAGGCTATGGGCCCTGACAACATTCCGGCAGTAGAACTGAAGACTTGCGCTCCAGAACTTGCCACTCCCCTAACAAAGCTGTTCCAGTACAATTACAACATTGGCATTAATTGATAATGTGGCAAATTGCCCAAGTGTATCCTGAACACAAATATCAGGACAAATCCAACCTGGCCAATTACTACCCCATCAGTCTACTCTCAATCATCAGTAAAGTGATGGAAGGTATCATCAACAGTGCTATCAAGCATCATCTGCTCAACAATAACCTGCTCAGTGACACCCAGTTTGGGTTCCGCAAGGGTCACTCATCTCCTGACCTCGTTACAGCCTTGGTTCAAAAATGGACAAAAGAGCTGAATTCCAAAGGTGAGGGAGAGTGACAGCCCTTGATATCAAGGCTGCAAACAACTGAATGTGGTAGCAAGGAGCCCTCGCAAAACTGGAATCAATGGGTATCAGGGGGCAAACTCTCTGTTGGTTGCAGTCATACCTGACACTTAAGAAGACTGTTGTGGTTGTTGTCAGTTATTTCACCTCCAGGACATCTCTGCAGGAATTCCTCATGGTAGTGCCCTCAGTCCAAACATCTTAAAGTGATTCATCAATAACGTTCCCTCCATCAACCTTTTCAGGAACTGAGGTTAGAGTTGCTGCTGAGGTCATGGTTGTTGAATTGAATTCAAATCGTAGCTCTTTTGAAAAGTATTTTCATTCTCTAAGTTTCAACTCCAAGTATTTGCAAAGTATCTGCTAATGCATAGAGTAAGCATAGAGTTGTCATATGAGGAGTGCATCATAGATAGATTACAGAAGTTTGGTGTGTGGTAGGAATAAGCATTTTATAATAAGTGGTAAATAAATCTTAAACTAAAATTTGGTTTAACAATTTAGTTTAAATTGAATTTTAACAAATGTAGTAGGAAGTTATTGTTAATTGGCTGTGATTGCCTAAATAGGAGCGAATTACTTTGCGCAGGAATTAGGAACATGAGAAAGAGAATGTATAAAATACAGAATATCTGCCAACACATATTGTAAATAGCACACAAAAGAAGTGAAGCAAAGCACTGTGGTTGGAGATTTGAGGAGAAAACAAAAGCAAGTGTTGGAGAAACCCATTAGGTCTGGCAGAACCTGTGGAGAGAGAAAGAGTTAATGTTTCAACATTGTGACTCTTCTTCAGAATGATTACACTCAAAACATTAACTTTGTTTCTATTTTCATTTCAACTTTCCAGCATCTACAGTGCTTTGCATTTAAGGAAATGGATTCTTTGGTTATTTTAAGAAACTGAGCTGAATGAAGTCTCTGTCACATTCGGTTTGTATTGCAAGAGAAGGGAATGTCGCGCTTGGTGTAAACTTGAGACAGAATGTATTTAAGATCTGTGTTCTGCTGTTTGAGTGCCTCGTGCAAGTTTGTGTAGGAATATAAAGAAAATTTACAAACAAATAATGTAGATGAAAGCAATAAAAATACTCAAGACAAAGATATGGTTAAGCAGGTGGAGTGACTCCAGCGGGAGATTGTGGACAGAGAGATTGTTCTGGACAAACAAGTCTGCACTTGGCATCTGTATCTCAAATCTCTTCACAACAGAGTTATTAAGCTGGAATGGCCATAAGATCATAACAGGTAGGAACAGAAGCAAGGCATTGAGTCCATTGAGTCTGCTATGCCATTCAATGAGATTGTGGCTGATCTGATTATTCTCAACTCCACTTTGCTGCCTTTCCCCCAAAATCCTTGATTCCTTACTGACTAATCATTTTTCTAACTCAGTCTTCAACATACTTAACAACCCAACCTCCTTTGCATGCTGTAGTACCGAATTCCACAGATTCTTGAGTAAAGGCAAAATATTGCAGATGCCGGAAATCTGAAACAAGTACAGAGAATGTTGGAGAATCTCAGCAGGTCTGGCTGCATCTGTGGAGAGGGAACCGGAAGTAACACTTTGAGCCCGAGATGACAGCACCAGGGACGTAGGTTCAATTCCAACCTTGGGCGACTGTCTGTGTGGAGTTTGCACGTTCACCCCATGTCTGCGTGGGTTTTTACTCGGTGCTCTGGTTTCCTCCCACAAGTCCAAAGATGTGCAGTTTAGGTGGATTGGCCTTGATAAATTGTCCATAGTGGCTAGGGATTGCAGGCTAGGTGGGTTATTCATACTAGAAGTAGAGTTACAGAGCTGGGTCTGGGTGGGATGCTCCTCAGAGCGTCAGTGCTGTACCCAATGGCTGTATGGAACCTTTCCACACTATAGCGATTCTATGACTCTATGACATTGTTGGCCACTGCATAAGGTGCACAAGAAGAATTTTATGTTTGCAGATGTGTTTAATTTCTAGTCTATAGACGCCGATTAGTACAATCACCACTAGAAAAACCTTATATGGCCCATAGGGGGAGCACAGCTCAATTCCAAACAGTCCAGGAAATACCACTCTGTGAGTTGGAGAATTGCATAGAAATCAGTAAGGGGGCTGGTCTGTCCTCAGTTGTGGTTATCGTCCAAAGTGAGTCCAGGGTGTAGCTTATTGTCAATCCTGGGGGTTTGAGCACTTGACATCAAAAGGATTATCATGGGGCAGTGCTGTTTTGGAAAAGTCAGGGAAATCAAGTGTGGGGATTGGAGCTAGCTGACTGGGATACAGAGAGGACAATCACTGTGAAAGGAAACAACTTTATATGTAAGTGTGGGAGCTGACGTAGCATAGGAAGCTGTGGGGTACTGCAAGAGATGGGTCTCAAATGTCACTACCACTTGGTTTCAAAGAGGAGACACTGCATTGTATTCATAGCAGGCTTGAGTCTTAGGGTGAAAATTAGGGATATTAATAGTTAAATAAAAGGGTTGGATGGGAACATGGGAGGCTCAAATTACATCGGGCTAATAGGGACATGTTGTCCATGCTTTGGACACTTCGACCAGCTTATGTATCAAAAACACTTTACACAAGTGTTCTTGTCAGTGAAGTGGACCAAGGGACACTGAATTCGGTTTGTGGTTCAACTCAATTTTATTAATAAAATATGTCTTATTTAAACACTAAATGAGTGCTCCCCAAATTCTCATAATCTTTACACTGTAACTAGCTCTATCTGTCTGAGAAAGGATATTACCTGCAATGACCCATGTGTTTGAGCTAGGCTGTTGGAATCTCCTTCCTCTCCAATGTTGGGCTGGCTGTGTTGCTCAGGTCATGTCTCCTGGGTCTTCCTGGGTTGCCACATGGTCTTCTGCCATGAATCTTGCTGTAAGTCTCCGCTACGAGTCTTCACTGATGGGTTGGCTTCCAGGTGTGTGTTTTAATTCTCCTCACTCCGGGCCTTCCAGAATGTTCTGCGGCCTTTGGCCAATGGGGTCATGAGTTGGATTCAAAGCATCCAATGGGGTTACGCCAACACCCTTTACTATTGCCATCCTGGGAGGTGTAAAGTGCATGTCTTCAGGCACTGGCTGGAAGTCAAGGTGTCAGAAAGTCTAATCGACACTCCTCCAATACATAACCTTCAGGCTGGTTGTAGCTGGTTCCCCCAAATCGTTTTGACCTCTTTGACCTTGGTTTTCACTGTTCTCTGTAGCCGATAGCTGCTGGCTACTAATTAATTTAGTTTGGTTAACTTTCAGTCAGGCCTGATTTCTCCAGCAGTAGGTCAATTTCGAATCTTCAATTTTGGGAGGTTGCTTGATCACAGGCTGCAATGTAGAAAGTAGCATTATAAAGTTAATGTGAGGGCACCTAGGATAACCTGGTGAAGCAAGTCTTCCATCTTCATCTAACTTACAACAGTGCAATAACAGGAAAGGTGGCTGCATGATAAGCCTCATCAGCACAACATTTTTAACTCTTGTTCACTATGTTGTGTTAATGATAATATTGATCACTGGCCAGAGAATTATTAACTCCATGTTTTAGCTTATTTAAAACAGTAAAACAAATGATAAGTTCTGAAGCAGACATTATAGCCAACTAACTGATTTCATGTGAGCAAGGAGCTTGTAGACCCATAGCAAACTAACTGCGAGGTAAAGTCATAACATTGTATACCCACAGCACATTGAGTTATTAAAAGTGAATTCTCTTGAATGGAAGGTACTAATATAACAGCAATCAGAGTGGATGTAAGCATTGTATTACAAAAAGAAATCTACATTAAGCGAATGTACAGAACTGAGGCAAATGGATTTCAATGTTAGTAAATATGAGATAGTAGGAACTGCCGATGCTGGAGAATCTGAGATAACAAAGTGTAGAGCTGGATGGGCACAGCAGGCCAGGAAGCATCATGATGCTGCCTGGCCTGCTGTGTTCATCCAGCTCTAAACCTTGTTATCTGAGTAAATATGAGGTTCTTTTTATTTGTTCTCAGGATGTGGGTATCACTGCCTAAGCCAGTATTTATTGCCCGAACCTAATTACTCTGGAAAAGGTGATGGTGAGTCACTTTTTTTAAACGCCTGCAGTCCTTGAAGGGTCAATGCACTTACAATGATGCTAGAAAGGGAGTACCAGGAAATTAATCCATTGACAGTAAAGGAATGGCTATTTACAAGTCAGGATCATGTGTAGTTTGATGGAGAAGTTGCAAATGGTGGCATTTCTATGTTTCTGATGCCTTTGTCCTTTTATTGGCCATCAAAGTGATTCAGTTGGTCTCTGGGCTGGAATGTTCTCCATCATCTTCCTCATTACTACTGTGATGGCACAACAGCAGGAAACAATGGGCATTCCACCTGTCACTTTACGGGTAACTCCCACTTCTCAGCGCTTCTCAAGATTATTCAAAATCCAGCTCCAAAAAGTGTTGAGGGTTTGGACCCTCTTCTGCAAACACCAGTTAATGTCATTATCAATTAAAAAAACTGATGTTTGTTAACTGTGAAGGTGTTAAGGGATCAGGGGATAATGATTGCGATGGTGTTAGGTTGTCTATCAGCCAAGATCTCACTGAATGACAGAACAGGTCAAAGAGAATAAATAGCTTTTTATTCCTATGTTTATCACTGAATGAAAACTTTGTCATGAACTATTATAGGGAGCAGCGCCTTAATATAAGATTTTTTTTTAAAAACAATATTTTTTTCTACAAGAAATCCTTGGTCTTTTTTAAAGTGATAACTGTGAAGTTTGATTAATAGTCTGAGAATTGATTTGCTACAAAAATAAAACATTTTAAATTAGTGTCAAAACTACCCATTAAAGTAACCCAATTTTAAATGACTGAAATTTAATTTAGAAAATGTACACAAAACTATTTTCTAGTTACTTTGGGGTCCAGTAATAATTCTCTTGTTAAATGCAAAAATTAAGTCATTGAAAACCTTTCAAAATCTCTCATTTTGTATCCTAGCACCCAAGAAGATCCAGTTTAACTTTTGGAATCTTTCCAGAGGTTTCAATGCTAATGCCTAATAAGTGAAAACTCCCAATAGTGATTAATTAGCCTGGAACATGGTCAGTTTTGTAGATAGGACCTGTTTGTATCATGATGGTTTTAAAACTAGCACAAAAGATTGTGGAAACCTGGCTGCATCAGATGAAAGTTATAGATAAAATTCAGTGAATGTTTGCGGTGGTTACACCATAAACTGGAAAAGTGCAGTAACTTCTGGCCTATTGGTTTCAGATCTGCATTACATTGTCTTTAGGATTGACCATCATCAACTACACTCTGTAGTGAATCACAGATGTCCTATAATTTGTAAAGGAACAATTATCCAATATGTACTGGATGGCACTAAACCCAGGTGAACATTTGCAATTGACCCACACTGTGATGACATGGTCCCAAGTATTCCTGTACTGCATTGACCTTTACAGCAGGCAGAATGAAAAATGTCTAGTGAGAGAAGATTATCTGAAACTAAAAAAGCAACGTATTTTTCATCAAATGGCAATTCTATGGTGAGATAGATTTCTATGGATGTTCATACTGTCAAAACACTCGGCTTTACTTTTTGATAGAGGTCTCCCTAACTTTATAGAATCAACATTGCTGAACTAACTAAAGTGACTATCCTTTGTATAGTTCTCTGATTCATCCACATCAAACTTGCTGCGATAAAGGAAGACAAAAAGCTTGATTTCTGACCCCTATCTTGAATGCCTTCCATTGAAGAGAGTCCTCCCAATTAAAGATAGCATCTTGAATAAAAACCATCCAATTTTGATGTTGGAGCCTCAGTGACAAAATAATACATTATGGCAAAGTGCAAATAAAATAGGGAACTTTTCTCAAACATCACATTTAAATTATCCACAGGCCTGATTTTGCGATTAGATTGGGAATTAATGCTCCTTTTTCACAGATGCCACTAGTCTGCATATTTTGCAGTTTGTTTCCAATTATTTAATCCAGACAGGATGGTACTCCTATTACTTTCTGGTTTAGGAGACACATATGCCAACAGACTTCCATTATTTGGTAATAGCTCTGAATATTCAGTTTGTGGCACTTTAGAGACCAAATCAAAACCAAAATTTTGCATCCCTGCTCCTAATTATTGCACCTTATAGCTCACTAAAGTCCATTAAGGGATGTTGAAGCAGCTTGTGGATCAACCATAAGGCAGTAATTGTGGAACTTTACTGCTTCAATTCAACAAGAAAAAGAAGCATTTATTTTCTGAACAATAAAGGTATTTACTCATGGGTCTGAAGAATTTGGTTTTACATATGGTAATGTAACTGGAATGGTCCTTAGCATCATTCTAATGATGTGGGAAATCAGAATCTCTTTATTTGTTTACCACTGTAACCATCATTATATTTAGATGATGAACTAGCTTCACATTTTATTCTTTATTGTTTTTGTCAATTAATCATATTCCTCATGTGATTTGTAAAATGGAAAATAAAGCAGAAATAAGCAACATTAGTCTTTTATGTGAAAGTGGAAACTTTTAAAATAAAAGAACTTTCTGCAAGTGTGTAAAAACTGTACCAATTGATGCTCTTCAGAAAGAATGGCTAAATCATTCGGTCCATTCTGAAAAATATTTGAGTAAGTAAGCTAAACATTATTAGCAATTTTTGAACAATTGTTAATTCTTCTTGAATTTACACACCTTAAAAATTCATTGGGTGAAATTTATTTTGAAAAGTACGCCCACTTTATTCTTAAAGAGCATGTAGAACGTAACCGTGATATTACTATGAACTGCAATCTTTCTCACTTGTCTATTTGCCAACTTGCATCACACTGTGTTTTGGAAGATAATATGGTTTGAGTCAGACAAACTCATAACTGTTAATAAAATGATTTAAATGCTGGATAATAGCACAGTAATAACCTAATTTGTGCTAAGGCCCTTGTTAGATTTCCATCCTCCCCATCCAGTTATTTACATATAATATTGGAATCAGAGTGCCTTTGATGTCAATAAAAGCATCTCATATCAGCAGGTTTCTGTAATTTCATTTTCTCATTCTAAATGTTGTGCTGCCTCTTACACTAACTGCAAAAATTTGTTTGCAAAAAATTAAAACAATTACTGTTACGCTAGAAAATGTAACAGGTGCAGGCTCACCCACTCTGCACATATCAGATATAATCTTTGGCAGACATCAGAAGGCAGATGCACTTGACAAGTCTGCACGTAGCTAAATCTTATGATGGGAGAAACCAAGATAAAGACCCTAACCTCTTTTAGGGACCCACTTGAGAGAACAGTGTGTCTTATAACTGCAATTCTCAAATACAACAAACAGTTTACAGAGTGATGAATTTTCAGCTGTTGTAGTGTCATGATATGTGTAAAACAACATACATGATCTTTCATAAATAACAAGCACGAAGAATAGCTGTATAAGTGCATTACGGGACTACAAAAATCATTGGTTAACAGCATTTAGAATGGTTCTTTGTGTTTTTTGTCCTTTCAACAACAGAAACATAAAAAGAATGAAACAAACTACAAACATTTTTTTGAACTGCATATGTATAGTGAAATATCCTAAACTGCAAGAATAAACAATCATCATTGTTTATTTCTTCATTTAAACTTAAAGATGTGCAAAGCAGATTGGTTCATGAGCAAAGTTTAGGAATATGAAAAAGATATGGCTCACTGACTCAGTGTTTGTCTTTTGAATGCAAGTTTGGGGATTCACCTCAGGCACACACAATGAAAATGGCAGTAATAGAAGTAATCTGAAATTAGTTCCTAATGAATTTAGTCCCTATGTGAGATTCTACACAAAATTAGCAAGCTAACTTCGAAAAGGCTATCGATAATGTAGAAAGTTTGTAAAAATAAAATCATGTGAATGATGTGGAGGTGTATTTCTGACGTTGGAGCTAATATATTCTGCTGGGATAGAGAAAGGATTGCTTTGCTCTGCATTTACCTTGTATTATCACCACCACATTCACATTGAACAAGTTTGACATTAACTGGCTGAATAAAAAATCTAAAACATTTTTAAAAAAGAAATCTAAGGAATCTTAGGAAAAAAAAAGGTAGGGGTACAATGGAATAAGATAATAAACAGAAACATATTAAACGGATAATCAAGGATAAGTAAAGGAATTGAGAAGTACTATAGCATCAGAAGGGAAATGTAATAAGACATTCTTTCCATATTATATGTTTATTACAAGGTTATTTCAAAAGTACAACAATTTAATAAAAGTACGAGAAGGAGTATAAGATTAAAAGATGGCAGTACACTTAAACTAAATGTTCTAAATGATTATTTCCTGACTATTTGCAGGGAAAAGCATGAAGAATCAAAAATAACCTGAGCAAAATGAATGCCTCTGGAATTAATGAGAAGAAGAACCTAGGCAGGCAATATAAGTCAAATAAATAAATACATGTTGATAGCATTTCGACCAGAGTATGGAGAATGACTAAGGAAGAGTTATGCAAATCACTGACAAACTTTATGACAGTCAAAGGAGATCGGAGAGGTATCGGTAAAATAGGAAATCTAATGTGGAGATATAGGTATCTGGCCGATCTGCTTAAGAACTAGTGTGTGATCCACATTGCCGCTTCCTGGCATGGCTGGCTGACATTATGTGTCAATAAAGCAGTTTAGAGATCAATGATGTGCTTTCTTTGGGATCAGCATTTTGGGGGGTGGGACTTCATGCCTGCCGAGAACTGCTGGCCAATCAGAGACTGGCAGCTCTTTTGCTCAAGACGTCCCAATTAGGGAGGTGCAGCTATTTCAGGAAAGACATCCCCTGAAACCTGGAACTTTGCTGTATCCCAGGACTCAAGTGGGTGATGGCAGGAGAAGCTTTGCAGAGTCATGGTCATTAGGCCTGTAGGGGGTTGAGCAGCAAGGACAGGCCAATGGCTCTCAGTGTCCTCCTACCCCTTTGATGTCCCATGTTCAGGCACTTAATGCTTTTTAATGATGGACACCTCCTAGAACATAATTAACCTGCACAGATTATTAATCGTGCTTTAATGTGATGACAAGCTGCCCCTAAAGGTTTAATGGCAAAATTGGTGTGACGAGGACCCTAACTGGGTGTTAACTGCCTTTAAGGACCCCATTAAACACAATGTAAGAAGGACTGCCATGGTCCTTCCCACCAAGGACTTATATGGGATGGAGCCAGGAAAGCGGTGGCATCTCTGCCTGCCACTTCTCTGCAAATTAAATGCACTCCCTACCTCCACATTTGCCACAGGAATGTTCCAAGTGATGTGTATTTAATGGCTGCCACTGACTGCATACAAAGGCATTTACAGGAGGCTTAGAAGTCACATAACTATAGCAAGCCAGCCAATAAACTAAGGACAAGTAAGGACATGCTGGGAAGCAGAGGGGATAACAATTCCACAGTCTGCATTTAAAAACATTCTAAATGTGTCTTTCACAACCAGCCAGTATGCCAAGCACAATTGTTTTTCTCTAAACAGGGAGGCATAATTACCTCCCGTGATGTTTATACTCACAATAAAATAACCTGAAGCAAGTAAGACAGCCAGTTGTGAATTTACTTTCATAACTGCTCATGAACCTTCACTTTCTCTCGGATCTTCTGAGATTCCGTGCTGGAATCATTCCCATGACTTCAGTTCACTGACTCTCACCTCTTTAAAGCTTTTTCTTCCCATACCTCACCATTTCTGACTGTGCCTGTATTCATTCCACATCCTGCAATTACTTTCTATAAAATGCTTTGCATTTCCACCTCCCTCTCCTTCTTTATAATCAATCTCAAAATCTATTTCTTTAAGCACTTTTTTGGTTACCTAACTTTAGTGTTCCTTCAAATTGTTTATTTTCTCTGTTAATGGCAGTGTGCTGATCTGTGTTAAGATTCAGAAAAGTGAAATCATTCCTTAAAGGAAAAATATGCATAGCACAAAAATGACAACAAACACAGAATAACTCAGAAATGACATGGTGTGGGTGAAGAGGTTGTTTTAAGGAGGGGAGAAATTTATTCATGCAGTGGCCAACTTGGCTCATGTCAAAGTCTTCAATAAAGGCGTCGTGGATTTCATGTCTACAAAATTTGGATCAACTTCCATTCTTCATCTTGTGTAAGCCCAAAAGAACTAAACATTGATTTGCATTTAAATAGAACTATTTATGACTTCAGAATATCTCTACATTTCTTTTTACAGCTAATTAAGTAGCTTTCAAAGTATGGTAACTCATCTAGTGAAGGAAATGAAGAAACCAATTTGTGCACAGCAATTTGGAAATAAAAACCTAAATTGCTGGAAAAGCTCAGCAGGTCTGGCAGCATCTGTGACGAGAAATCAGAGTTAACATGTCGGGTCGAATGAATCTTCCTCAGAAGGTTCCTCACAGATCCTGCCAGACCTGCTGAGCTTTTCCAGCAATTTCTATTTTTGTTTCTGATTCACAACATCTGCAGTTCTTTCAATTTTTATTTAGCAATATGGAAATGACCAACTAATCTTTTTGTGATATTGGTTGATAGATAAATAATGACCTATAGCAGGGATTGTAGCACCAAAGGTAATCAATTATCTTCAGCATGTTGCTTGTTAATTTGATCTGGCAAATGTAGAGTGTTTAATTTTTATAATCTTAAAGTGATAAGGGATACTGATTTATACAATTCAGGGTCCTGTCCAGAGTTTCTGGCAACAAAGTTTTGGACTACTTTGTTGTTATCGGGGCTCTCATTACCATGAGTAGCATAGCACATATACATTACTTGCAACAATGTAGAATCAGATCTTCATTAATTTCATTTTGGAATTGTAACAGGCACAAACAGCTCAGGGTGTTCAGAATGTAGTTAACGTGAATTCTCTTTCCCACACTCAGCAGCACAGGCAGATTCATGATTGTGGTAAAGATTTAAACTTCCCTCCCTCAGGGACTTAATGGGAATTGTGTCACAGGGAGGATAAAGTAACAGGAGGATGTCCAGCACAATACATCTTTGCAATGATAGGACATGCAGTGGCTAATTAACATTTTTCTTGTCAATGGCACAGAATCAAATACTTGTTATGACACAGAAGGAGGCTATTTGGTCCATCGTGTTTGCACTAGTTTTTCAAATAAACATCATTATCTAGTGCCAATCTCATGCTTTGTCGCCGTGCCCTTGCACACTATTTCTTTCTAAATAATCTTCCAATTTTCTCTTGAATGCTTCAATTGAACAAATGTGATCAAATATAAGTTAATTTCAGAGTAAAGTTGAAATGCAATTTGGTTATTTTTCAAAAATGCTGCATAAATGGTACGGCTGTTGTTAGGTCTCTCATATATCTTCATGTATATCTTGAAACATTCTTGAACAGTAACATTTTCTCATCACCTTTGCAGAACTGGTGTTTAATTTGCTGTAATGAAGTCCTGGGGAAAGACAGGATAGAAAGAAAGAGGTTGAAATGAGAACTGTTTCCTGATGAAAGTTAAAATGGTGTAATCTGTACTAATAAATGCAATGTTCATAAACTTGGAAACTCACTGAATTGGCAACAATACAAAGAGCTAATTGGTTCTCATCATTCTGGTTGATCCACTAAATATTGCAGTTAAAACTAAAAAAACCACTGGGGGTATTTTGACTAAAGGTGGAAAATGTTAAGAAGTGCTGTGGTGCAACATGAATTATGAATAGATATTTGATGCTGTTGATGTTAACAAGGTGGTCAAATAATTGTCTGATTCTTCAGGAGCAATCGATTGAAGATTCAGTTTGTGCCCTTAAGCCCACACATATTGGGGTACAATTCTACGTGGTGCAGATTTGAAATAAGTGTTGGGGTGACTCATTGGCCACCTTACAGTTGTGAACATCCACATGGTAGGAGACCCTCACCCATTTTAGGATTGGAAATTGTACTGGGCCAGAATCAAAATGTGCACCACAGAGAAATATGCCTTTCCATTCAACAATAAATTAAGACTTTCCTGTTAGCTGGACCACCAGTTGATGCAGAGTAAACTATGCACAGCACACTCTAACAATTAATGCAAACAGAGTCATATGTATGCCATTGTTGTTCAACCCCAGAAACCAAGGGGGATAGAGGAATCAATCATGATAAACCTTTCGGAGGATTTACAGAGATGTAAATCCCATTGGGTCAGACCATCACTGCAGGGGTGTAGATAGGAGTTTCAACCAACATAACCGACTCCACGGGGACTGCCCAGTATGTTGAAATATCTGATGGGCAATTACCTGGCATATGGAATCCTCCATCAATTCTCCCTGAGTCGGAGTTGGAGACTTTAAAGGGTTCTTACTTAATAATCTTAATAATTTCTCAGAAAACATTAGAGGAAAGAAAATATGTTCTAACTCTTGGCTACCTGTAAACCTGACTCCCTCGCCAAAACTCACCATGGACTAACCCCCTCCACCTCACCTAACCATCAATGGTAATCCAAATCCTGCCAACATTAAGGTCCAGCCACTGACTCCTGCCTGATACTCCTTCAACGCAACATGCACTGACTCAATCCCCATGACATGACCCCCTCCCCAACTCTTACCCCCCCATTTCACTCTCACTCAACCCAACTCCCCAAATCTCCCTGTGCTGACACTGAATTGACACCTCACCCCCTGTGACTTAACTCCTACTTGGATCCAATGAGTCCCCTGACTCACAACTCTTTCCTCAATCCCCCACAAACCCAACTTGCCCCACTGATCATCTCCTGCTCCCATTCCTGATCGTCTAGGGCACAACAGTCCCTGACCGCCAGTATCTTTCAACTCTGCCAAGACCCAACTGCACCCTGATCTCTCACCCTCTCATCACCTATCGTGGACACATGACCTCTCCCCAGTGACTCCCCCCTTTGACATCCACCACCTGACCCCTCCTCCTTCCTCCCTGACCCAACCACATCAGACCCACCCACTCACCTCTCCTTACCCCTCCACTCCCTCCATGACTGGAGCTGTCCCCTGACTGAACCTCAGCCCTCACCCATGTACCTGACACCCTAACTGCTCAGCCACCTGGCATCTACACCCATCACCCACCTGACACCCTACCCCTACTCACAAATGCAAACCGACCTTCCCACTCCTCTGACACACAACTCTCAACCCTACACCCACCTAGGAGCACTCTATGCCCTCACCCAACTGGCTCTCTCCTCCTACCTACCTGCCCCCTCATTTACCTTACACACTTACTGTCTCTCTCAGTAGCTGTTGAGGTGGCTTTAAGACTTTTTAACTACAGAATACATCAGCTGCTGCTGAGAAAGGGTGTGTAGTTTCATTGCTGATATACCGCTGCTGCCTACTATTATCATCCCAGCTCCTGGTTATACTGGACAAGGCAGATTCCAGAACGGAACCTGGCTTGTTAGATGTTTATTTTCTGTTTAGTTAGTTAACATGGTAGTTAGTCACTGAAATGTACTCATTAAAAAAGATGTTTATTCACAAAAGATGAATAAAAGCAACCCAAGATACCTAAACATGGAAGGCAATTACAATGATTTTAAAACACACAGCAAAACCAAGTTTTAAACTATTTAGTGACATTGTCTGAAATGTTAAACTAAGGTTACATTTGCCTACTTAGAAGGATGTAAAATGTCCCATGGCAATATTGCAATATTGCTGGTGAATAATTATCTGTCTACCAACATCTCTAAACAGTTTATCTGATCATTACAACATTGTTGTTTGTGGGATCTTGCTGTTTAAATTGGCTGCTGTATTTCCTATATTACAATGGTGACTAAACTTCAAAAGTACACTATTAACTATAAAGTTCTTTACAATTTTGAATGGTTGCAAGTCTTGAAACAAATGCAAGTCTTTATTTATTTATGATTTTCAGGGTGTTCCCACGCAATTTCCCCTGCACAGTAGATTGGAAACTCTCTCCTACTGAGCTTCTAATCTTAGATCTGCTCTGCAGGAAGGTTCTGCTACTGGCAGTCATGGCTTATTCCATAGTAAACAAGGGAAGAAAGCTAATCCTGGGCCTTCTTTCATTCTTGCTGGTGATAGCTTTCATAAGCACATCAAAAAGTGACGGCAAACAGTGGAGAAATTTAATCTACCCAACATTACCAATTTAATTACTGTCTTCACAATGTCTCCAGTCTGCAAATTTGGTGTAATCCTTCTTTGTGGTGCCCATTTGTTATGGTGACAGAGCTCAAACTAAGCTGTAAGAAATTTCTTAACTTCTTGCTTTTTTAGCTTGGCTTACTGCACCGTTTTAAAGATTCTCCATTCCACTAAGACATTAAGCTTTACTTTCAGAATCTCAGATGTCTGTGCGTTTACCTCTGAATTCCGAATTTGATCACTTCCACAGATGGCCATCTCGCAATGCAGCCTTCATCTGCTTTGGAATTGCAAATGGGGGAGGTGATGTCCTAGTGGTATTATCACTGGACTGTTAATCCAGAGACCCAGATAATGTTCTGGGGACATGGGTTCAAATCTCACCATAGCAGATAGTGGAATTTGAATTCAATAAATGTCTGAAATTAAGAGTCTAATGATGACCATGAATCCATTGTCCATTGTTAGGAAAAACCCATCTAGTTCACTAATGTCCTTTAGGGAAGGAAACTGTCATCCTTATTTGGTCTGGCCTATATGTGAATCCAGACCCACAGCAATGTGGTTGACTCTTAACTGCCCTCTATGCAATTAGGGATGGGCAATAAATGCTGCCTGGCCAGTGACACCCTCATCCCATGAACAAATAGAGAAAAAGAAAACATTCCTGCTGCAATGTGTCTCTTAACAAGTCTGAACTGCTTTTAGCATTCATTGGAGAATTCTTCATTCTTGAGTGTTGCCATGAAGGTTTCTTCTTTTGGCTTCTTAAATCTTCAGCTCTTTCTGGCTGCTGAATGAGATAGAATAGTAAATAATGGGATGTCCTACTTAGGATGAAAGATAGTGACAGGAAAATGACATAACAACAAATTGGGGTGGGAATAACTCACCCTGGGTTTCAATGGAATATAGAAGGAAATGTAGGTGTGGGTAATTAATTGACTGCTTTCTCCTAGGGTAATGTTTCCTTGCTTATGATCGTTTTTAAAAAGATTTAGATCGTCTAATTGGGAGGTTTCTGGTGGTAGCCATTGATGATGTGGCTTGGAAATGTACAAATGGAGCATTTAAATTCAGACCTAAATCTTCATTACCTTTTCAGGGTATTCAAATATTCACATCAACATATTTAAGAGGTTTAAGATCACCTTTTCTATTTATTGGCACATTTATGTTCCACAATTAAAATGATTAGGTAATATGATTCATCCATATCATTTTGGTACAAGTAAGCATGTTCATTTATTAGATAAACCACATGTATAACTTACCAAATTAGAAGGCATTGGCCCCAAGCCAAGTTTTTTGGGTTTATTTATCAATAGGTCTCTTTATATCTTATCAGCGGTAGTATGCCTAATACAAAACCCATTGGTGAAATTAGTAAGCACCTGCTCCCCATCGCAGGACAATATAGAAGCCCCCTGTTATTGACAAGCTTTATGGCAATCTTTAAATTTATTTCTTAAAAATCTCTTGATTTTTGTTGAGCCAGTAGGAGTACACTCTGACTACCAACAACTTCATGAATAAAAAAGCTCCCTCACAATCACACTCTAAACCCCTTGCAGTGCTTCTAAACCACCGACCATTTGTCCATGCAAATTCATGACTGCCAAGGACCAACTCTTGGTATTTCTCAGGCTCCTTGATTCAGGTGTGCATGACTTGTGCAGAACTGGGCTCATTTTTAACCCATTTATCTCTAAATGTGAACTTGAGTGTGACATGCTGTAGTTGAGCACTTCCGGGAGGGAAGAAGAGAAAGGAAAAGAGGTGTTTGGCGGCCTTTATGTAAAATATTTCAGCCTTTAGGAAATGACACTTGTTCTCTTACAGGAGAAGAAGCTAGTTAATTGATGAGCATCCAGTAAGTGATTAAGAATTATTCTATTCTGAATGCTTGACATTTTGAGCGAGAAGTGAATGAGAGAGGATAAAAGGCTCAGAGTGAGAGGCCCCCTTTGCAATGAGGCCAATGACTTCATGAACAGTGATGAACAATGCTGTGAGTGCAGGGAAAGCAGCTGATGGGTCAGGAGGATTGATAAATATTTCTTATCTTTAAAGTAAAAGTAAGGTCTTCAGTTTGTGTTTTGGACTGTGGTCTGGCGATGGCCTATTGGTATTATCACTGGGCTGTTAATCCAGAGACCCAGATATTGCTCTGGGGACCCAGGGTCAAATCCAGCCACAGCAGATGGTGGAATTTGAATTCAATAAATATCTGGAATTAAGAATCTAACAATGACTGAGAATCCATTGTCGATTGTTAGGAAAAACCCATCTGGTTCACAAATGTCCTTTAGGGAGAGAAACTGCCATCCTTACCTGGTCCGGCCTATGCGTGACTCCAGACCCACAGCAATGTGGTTGACTCTTAACTGCCCTCTGGGCAATTAGCGACGGGTAATAAGTGCTGCTGAGCCAGCGACACCCTCATTCTGTGAATGAATAAAGAATTTTTCTTAAATATAGATTAAGTATGGGATTAATATCAGTGTAAAGAAATTAATTACAATAAAACTGTAAAGAGTAAAGAACAAGGATACTGGTGTAATTAATGAATAAGTGAGAGAAATGATCAGAACTGAAGAAGGGTCACCAGACCTGAAACATTAACTCTGATTTTTTCACGGATGCTGCCAGACCAGCTGAGATTTTCCAGCAACTTCTGTTTTTATATCTGTTGTAAACATTTACAGCTTAAGGAATTTTGGAGCTGAGTTGTGGAGCTGGACTCCAAGTGGCATATGTTGTGTCACATTTCAGAAGGTAAAAATTACCTGGGACACACGCACCCCTCAAATTAGGTAATTCAAATTGGGGTTGTGATCTGGAATTAGAGGGTGCAGCTGCAGGTGAAGCGGGTATGGGGACCCAGCGGATAGCATTTGATGAGCCTCAGATTTCTTTATATGTTAGTCAGCCTTACAAATATCCAATGTTTACAAGGTTCTTGCAAGCTGTTTGGAGCTGAGGGAGCATGAATAAACCGACCATGGCACTGTGGTATAGAGAGCCCTTCAAGCGAGAAAGGAGGAAATAGGAACAGAGTACAATTAGTGCTATGTTACCTGCTTGGTGCCAGGTTTAGAGACAACTCCTCAGGGCTTGAGGGGTACTTGGAGTGGGAGGAAAGTGGTCCAGTTGGTATTGTCCATGTGGGTACCAACGACACTGATGGGACTAGAAAGGAAGTTTTGCTGAAAGATTTGTAACAATTAGGAGTCAAAGATCAGAGATCATACTTTCAGAGTAAGAGGCCACTCATTTGAGACAGAGATAAGGAGGAATTTATTCTCTAAGAGGTTAGTGAATCCATGGAATTATTTACCACAGAGAGCTGTAAAGGCTGTGTGTTAAGTATTTTAAACCTGAGATAGAAGATTGAAGAAAATCAGAAGTTATTAGGAAAAGGCTGGAAAGTGGAGTTGAAGATTGTCAAGTTGAAGATTTCTGAGGAAGCATCACTGGACCGGAAACGTTAACTCTGATTTTCTCTTCACAGATGCTGCCAGACCTGCCAAGCTTTTCCAACAACTTCTGTTTTTGTTTTTGTTGAAGATTGTCAGATCAGCCGTGATCTCATTGAATGGTGGAGCAGACCCAATGGGCCAAATGGCCTGCTTATGTTCCTTTATCTTGTGGTCTTATGTTCTGTTTAAGGAGATTTCTGGTAGATGCCAAAGATGCACAGCAGAATGGTATTGCAATTTGTCACCTAGCCTCCTGTCTCTGATCTCTGTGCCTGCTGAACAGTACAGCAGAAACATCCAAGCCTGACTTGCTGATTCTCCCAGCTGATGAAGCATGGAGTGAAAGGTCTATGGGGAGCAAAGAGTTTGTGGAGTGGGAAAAATCTAAATAGTAAAACAAAGATGCTAGTGCATTTTGGGAATTTGATACCATGCCCAGTCATTTGTTGCTATGGAGAGAGTAAATTCCCATAAGGCTTAGCATCAGTTGAATATGATCTGTTGAATAATAAAATAATCCTTATGCATCATTACTGCACCTGCATGTGTAGTTTAGAAAACTGATGAAATAAGTAGTGTCAAGGCTCCTATTACACGTATGTGGAAGTAAGTGTACAAATCTGCCTTTGTGACTATAACAACTACTTTGCTCAGTATTGCATTTAACCCATTCCTTCCAAAAATTTTGAACATCTTCTGTACTTTCCAATAAGAATTGATTAAGTATAATGGGCTGCTTCAGTGACCTTGGAATTGAAATTGCACTGAACATTGTTCCTTGACAACTGGCTAATACACTAGTGTAAAATTTGTATCTGCTATATAGTAATGGTTTCAGGTCTTTGCTAAGTAATAGCTTTACTCCGAGGTAATTCTCTTGCAGGTTCCATCTGGTTTCGTAGTCTGATATGCTTCTCTTTACCTTCTTTACCAGCACACTCCAACTCCTCCTTGATTTACATTTAATTGGTGTTCTGCGCCTGACTACTTCTTACACAACAGATCATCTCCCATTGTGAAGCCACCTCCTCTCACCTGCTGGGGAGTGGTCACAACAGGCAAATTGTGCACCATCTATATTCTCATATCACAGTGGATATATATATACAGGTGAATTGCCCTTGTAACAGCCCCAATAGCCTACCTGCTGCTACTGGGTGGGTAGCCACTGCTGCTGAAAACACACCTCTGGCAAAAGCACATGTAGTCAGCAACTTGTCAAAGAGTCGATCCAGAAAGAAACTAACTCTAACTTTCGCTGGCCACCATGCAATCCTCCGAGCCACCTCCGATGGTCCATAACAGTCATCTCTAAATATTTTTGTCTTCTTCTATTTTCAAAGTACTGATTGTCTGGACCGAAAAAAAATTCCCAACTATTTTGCAGAACAAACTGAGATTAGGATCAAAGCCTAATCAGCTATGAGTGAGCAAAGGATCCACCTCCCACATACCAGCTTCCAACTCTGTTCACTTCCCAGTCTTGCAGTTGAAATTCCTGTTGCAAATGGAACAGAGTGCAACTTCAGCAATGAGCTGCATTTCTCAGCTCTATTCACCAGCATAGGGACATCCCAGAAAATAAGAAAAGGGTAAATATGATGGCAAGTTTTAATACGATGACTACTATTCTGAACTTCTTATTTCGTTATTTTTCTAATTTATTCCACTGATCGGGAATACTAGACTTTTTATTTCTTTAATTTTCTCATTTGTTTTTCCCCCTAAGAATTTGTACTTAACAATCTGTACTTAGGTACCTTTGTATCTAAGATGGCGCCATAAGTGGTGACTTGTAAACTTTTCATAGTATGCATTTGAGTACATGTGAAAATAAAGCTAATTCTAATTTTAATTCTAAATTTCACTGGTCTGTTGAATTGTCTGAGTGCAACTCGTAAAAATAAATGAGAACATAATGGAGGGAAAACACATTGGACTGAATTTGTTCGGATGCAGGAGATCCCTAATTGTGGTGCCATTTCTACTCTAGCAACATGTGGCACCCAGTGAGTTAAAGAATGGGAGGCAAGGGAGGAGTCATACTAAAAAGCAAAGGCTGTTAACAAGTAAAAGCAATAAAATGCAGATATGGAAATCTGCAACAAACACCGAAAACACTAGAGAAACTCAGCATGCCTGGCAGCATCTGTGGAGAGAGAAACAGAGTTAACGCTTCAGGTCTGGTATGACTCTTCTTTAGAACGAAAATATGTTGGAAAATGCTTTCTTTAAAAAAAATACTTTGGACAGAGGAGAAGGCTCGGTGCACAAGACAACAGGGTTGTTAATCGCTGAGAAAGAAAAAAAGATGTCAAATGGGTGTAAATTAAAGAGTGAAAGGGAGAGGATTGGTTCTCTCTCTACTAAGTGCAAAGTAAATAAGACACAAACAAGACAAAGCATGTGCTGGGAGTTGGGGCTGGGGTGGGCTAGATGGGGAGGGAGGGAGGGACCACCCGACTGATAGCAGAGCAATGAGGCTGCAGCTTATTCTGTCAGAATCCTGATGAATGCACCCACTGCCTGCCCCTGCAGACACAAATATGGAGACAGCTTTCAGGAACCCCCTCATTTGCCAAAGGGCTGAAACCTACATTAATGCCGCTAGTCTTTGAGGGAAGACTGACAGTGTTCCTCCACGTTCTTGCAGGAGGCCTATAATGATAAACAGAGAGCCAAGACTAGTGGAGGCTTGCCAGACCTTTCTATTCTAACTGTGGCACAGAATCGGCCCTAGGATTGACTGACCAGGCCATGGCACTGCTAAGCAACTGCTAATGAAATAGCAGTATCATTGCATGAGAGTAGTTGAATGACTGAAGGGCCATAAAGGTGCATCTGGGTCAGACATGAGGCACAGACATGTATCCACAACTGAGCATATGGAAGTCCATGTCAGATATGTTTGGGATGTGACAGCCTTAACCCTGTTTGTGTTCTCTCACGCATGTCGGGGTCAACACAAAAGATGGGCACACCAAGTTCCATCCAACTAGTTGAGGAGAATTAGGAGGAGGGGTTCTCAGACGGTGTAGTACATACCATTATTCCCCTATATCCTTTACCAGTGCAAAGACTCACATTGGGCTCTAGCAATTAATTTCAGAGCCATAAGTTGGTGAGCACATTCCAGATTGATCTGAGCAGCTGATGGGACTGTGACAGGCAAGGCTATTGATAGTCAAAATGCTGTGCCAGGCAAAGCTTGTTACAGTCAGAGCACTGTGACAGGCAAGGCTAGCGTCAGTCAGAGCACTGTGCCAGGCAAGGCTAGCGTCAGTCAGAGCACTGTGCCAGGCA
The DNA here is from genome assembly GCF_021869965.1 of Rhincodon typus. Taxonomy (NCBI): domain Eukaryota; kingdom Metazoa; phylum Chordata; class Chondrichthyes; order Orectolobiformes; family Rhincodontidae; genus Rhincodon; species Rhincodon typus. The sequence continues at coordinate 52,657,976 of NC_063333.1, read as the reverse complement.
AGGCTTTTGACTGCCAAGAGACAGTGACAGGCAAGGCTAATGACATTCAGAGGTCTGTGACAGACAAGGCAAGTGACAATCCGGGATCTGTAACAGGCAAGGCTAGTGACAGTCAGGGGAAAGTGACAGGCAAGGCAGCCAGAGGGCAGTTGCCAAAGTCATGTCAAGACAAAGCAGCAAAATCAGCAGGCTGCCTCCACCACAGTGGGCAGTGCAGAGGTGGCACTTTAAGGAAGCACACGTAAGTGTGTTCAGGGAAGTGCCTGGTTGCACTTGGCATTCACAAGTGTTAGACTTTGTATATCTTAGTCTTCCTTACAAAGTGTCATTTAGTAAACATTGCCCTGATAGTAATTAGCCATCTTTTCCATTCTTGCAGGCTTGTTAGAGATTTTGTCTATGTCTTGCGCCTTCAGTGGGCTGCTAGTCTTACAGTGGGATCTGTCTGGATAGCTCTTTATCTTGGTCAATGTGCATAGTGAACCTGGAGGCTGGAGTGTCAGATGAAGGAGGTGATAGCAGGTTCACATGAAGGTAAGTCTCCATTGCACTGGCAGTGAAAGGACAGTAGGGTCTGCCCATGGTCACTCAGGCGTACCTCTGGTAAAAAGTTCTGGTTGGTGTGGATAGACCCATCTTCAATGGATAGACCTTGTCTCTGTTGGTGCTGTTGGTATTGCAGATCCACCCCATTGTGTCCAGGCTTGCTGACCCAGATCCTAGCCCTCTTGCTGCTCCTGGAGTTCCTCCTGTGTCCCTGCTGGTGCCTGGACTTGCCTTCCTCTATGCTGTTCCTCCTCCTGTGAGGATTAGACCCATGGTAGGTCGGCTCTGTCTCACTGCTGCAGGTTATTTGCACCTCAACCTCCCTAAAGACAATTCCCAGACCGTGAGGTCTGGACATTACATCTTTGGGACCTTTGCAGCAACGCTGGCCCCCAAACCCCCTCCATTCAGGCTGCTGTCCTTCCCTTGTTTGTGTTTTCACCTTCACATGCTCCTCCATGTTGCCACGTTCACACCTCTTATGCTATCATGCAGCAAAGGCATCTGTTTTCCAGCCTTCCTTCCTCCACATGTTGGCTTTCAATATGGCTGACTAGCAGAGGCAGCACTGAACTCTTCATTTTGGCCTCTTAGTTTACCAAGCAGAGCTCTGAAATCCTGTAGCTCCTGTATGCCATTCATACAATTCTGAATGCACTGCAAAATTCAAGTTAAATGGCATTTCAAAGAATCTAATTGATATCCCTCTGCATCGGCAGTAGATGTCTCCCCCACTGCATGGAGCAACTGTAAATGACATCACAATGTTGGACATCTGGAGAAACCCTCCCAAATACATTTATAGCTTCCTCCTGATACCTGGCAACTGACCTCATTCTCAAAAGTCTAGTAAAAGTTTAATCATTGAATGTCTTTTATTGTGTGGTTTGAATTCGGCTTCAAGTTGGAGTGGTCAAGGAGAAGGCAAGGGCAAGAACTGCCTTTAGTCTTCAACTTCATAGTAACACTGTTTATTAATAAAACATTAATACTAAAGACATGATCTATTTCCTTTGTCACTTTATGTCCATGTGCTCATATGAATCTTCTGGAGCATAGTGTATTCTAGTCTAAGTTTGGTATTGTGTGTTTTAGCTCCATCCACATTGTGCTATATATAGCACAGGCACTTGCAGCTTCATGACTTCATCACTACCACTGTGCTCCAGGGTCCTGAAACCCGTACACAACATCCCTTCCAAAGCTTTCTTCCTATCACAGACATTGGCTAACAGTTATTTATCAACGTATATGAATACATATTCTTCTGTTAATATTTACAAATGAATGCCAGGCAATGATCCCCAATTTGCTACGATTCCAGAGGCAAACAAACTGCAGATGCTGGAATCCAAGGTAGACAAACAGGAGGCTAGAAAAACACAGCAGGCCAGGCAGCATCTGGAGGAAAGGAGCAGTCAACGTTCTGGGTATAACCCTTCTTCCCTTGTTACGGTTCCAAATGGATACCACTATCTGTGAGACAGGAGGTATGAATTGTTTCGTCTTTCCTGTTCACCCACCCCTCAGTTGCTTGGTTAATTTGAAAAAGATCCCTCCCCTTGTGGATACCTCCCTCCAAAACCTACATAAACGTATGCTTTAAGGACCCTAAATAAAATAATGAGTTAATTAATTAGTAAACAAGAGCAGAAGTACTATTATAGCACATATACACACTGCTTAGAAATACAAGGTGAGTCTAAAAAGGCACAAGTTAAAAAACAGATATATGGATCAATCTCTGAGTTGTTCATGAAGAGAGGTAGTTGAATGTTGCAGGTATTACTGTGGAGGTGACCAGTAGCATTGGCATTGGGCAGTTGAACAGTCAGCTTCACAGTCCTTAGTTTTACAGTTTGATTAAGATTCTGTAGTTCTGATTCCTTTAGACCATGGTTGAATTTTACCATTCATGGTCGGAGAGTCCTTTTGTTGTCCTGTTTCCTTTTGTCTGTTTTGCAGCACTCAGAATGAGTTGAAATCTTCCTTTACATGATGCCATGAGGAGGATAGAAGGGGAGGCAAGGGAAGAGGGCGAGTGGCGTTTTTGATGTGAAAAAAACTTAATGGCATTACTTAGAGTGGGTATTCCTGGGGAATCGTCCAATGAAGCTACATGGATGGAACTGCTAAATAAGAAGGGGGATGATCACTTTGATGGGATTGTACTATAGGCTCCCCAGTAGTTAGCAGGAAATTGAGGAGCAAATATGTAGGGAGATCACAGTTAGCTATAAAAATAATAGGGGTTGTAATAGTCAGGGATTGTAACTTTCCAAGCATAGACTGGGACTGCCATAGTGTTAAAGGCTTGGATGTGTTCAAGAAAACTCTCAATCAATATGTAGATTGCCCTATTAGAGAAGGAGCGAAACTTGACCTGCTCTGGGAAATAAGGCAGGGTAAGTGACTGAGGTGTTAGCGGGGGAGCACTTTGGGATCAGTGACTATAATTCTATTAGTTTTAAAATAGTTATGGAAAAGAATAGGCCTGGTCCACAAGTTTGAAAGTTCTAAATTGGGGTAAGGTTCAACTTTGATGGTATTGGACAGGAACTTTCAAAGTTGATTAGGGAAGGGTGTTTGCAGGTAAAGGGATTTTTGGCAAGTGGGAGGCTTTCAGAAGCAAGATAACAAGAGTTTAGGGCAGCATGTTCCTGTTAGTATGAAGGGCAATGCTGGCAGGAGTAGGGAACACTGGCTGACTAGAGATATTGAGGCTCTGGTCAAGGAAAAGAAGGAGACTTACGTCAGTGTAGACAGCTGGGATCAAATGAATCCCTTGGAGTATAGGTGTTGTAGGAGTACTCTTAAGAGGGAAAAAGGGGACATGAGATAGCTTTGATAGATAAAGTCAGGGAGAATCCAAAGAGATTCTGCAAGTATACTGAGAGCAAATGTATAACTGGAGAGAGAATAGGGCCCCTTAAAGACCAATGAGGTCATTGATGTGTGGAACCACAGAAGATGGGTGAGATCCTAAACAAATATTTTGCAAATACTTGTAAATACAAGTATTTACTGTATGGATGGAAGCTAGGGAACTTGGGAAAAAATAGTGACATCTTGAAAAGTGTCCACATTATAGAAAAGGTGCTAGAGATCTTAAAATGTATAAAAATAGACAAATCCCCAGGACTTGATCAAGTGAATCCCAAGATATTGTGGAAAGTTAGGGAAGAAATTGCAGGGGCCCCTGGCAAATATATTTGTATTATTGACAGCCACGGGTGAGGTGCCGGAAGACTGGAGAATGGCTAATGTTGTGCCATTATTTATGGAACATTGCAGGGAAAAGCCAGGGAAATACAGACCAGTGAGCATGACGTTAATGGTGAGTAAGTTGTTAGAAGGGATTCTGAAAGACAGGATCTACAGGTATTTGGAAAGGCAAGGATTGTTCAGGGATAGACAGCACAGCTTTATGATTGGGAAATCGTGTCTCATGAACTTGATTAAGTTTTTTTGAAGAAGTGACCAAGAAGATAGATGAAGGCAGAATGGTAAATGTTGTCTACATCGATTTTAGCAAGGCCTTTGACAAGGTTCCGCAGTAGACTAGTTAGTAAGGTTAGATCACATGGGATCCATGGAGAACTAGCTAATTGGATACATAATTGTCTTGATGGTAGGAAATGGAGGACAGCGGTGGTAGGTGGTTGTTGTTAAGACTGGACACCTGTGACCAGTGGTATGTTACAAGGATCGGGGCTTGGTCCACAGTTGTTCGCAATTTATATAAATGATTTGGATGAGAATATTGGAGGCATGGTTAATGTGTTTGCTGATGACATCAAAATTGATGGTATCGTGGACAATGAAGAAAGTTATCAAACAGTATAATAGGATCTTGATCAACTGGGTCAGTAGGTCGAGGAATGGCATATGGAGTTTAATTTAGATACTGAAATAGACCCTTCAGCCCAATTCCTCTATGCTCACCAGGTTTTCTAAACTGAACAAGTGAGGGAGTCCGGAAGGCAGAGGAAACACAGGCTACATAAGAAAGAAGTGAAATTCGCAAAGCTGAATGGAATGTATCTTAATGCAAGGAGACCGAGGAATAAGACTGACAAGTAACGATGGGTATGAAAGTATGATATCATAGCTATGACTGAGACCTGGCTGAACGATGGGCAGGAATGGCCACTCAACATTTCCTGGTTGTCGTGTATTCAGATGAGATGGCTGGGGGAAGGTTTCATAACATTTTGATCAAACAACCAATTAGAACAGTGAGGAGTGATGATATCAAGTAGGCCATAGTGATTGATGTAAAAAGCACAAAAGGGTGAAACAACTGGGTGTGTACTATAGGTACCCACTCAGACTGAGGGAGAATCAAATATGCAATTTAATTTTAGTAAAGTTCGTGAATAATACAGCAGTAATAGTCAGCAATTTTAAATGCCTAAACATTTACTGGCATAGTTTTAAGGGTGCAAAATTCTCTCAATTGCATACAGGAGAACTTTTTTAGCCATTATGCGGAAAGCACTACAAGAGAAGAGGCAGTTCCTGGTGTTGTCACAAATGTGGAAAGATTTAGTCAAACTATCCAAAATTCCAAATTTACCTGACTGATGAAATCAGGCTAAAAGAAAACAGGTTTCTGTACTTATGAACAGTTTTTTGTTGAACAAATTGTCTTTAACCAATTGTAATTAGGAGATGTGAATTGCTAACTTATTACTCTATAGCTTAAACTCCACTTATTCTTAAATCCCTCCCTCTCACATTCAGACAGACGCACATAAAAAGACAACACATGCATAATAAGGGTGGAAAAAGATGATAATTATCAGGAGAAAACAGTTTGATACCTCAGTCTGGACAAACAGACTTTGAATTGTTTTATTTCACCTTTTTCCATAGAGTCATAAAGACAGAGTTGCACAGCAAGGAAGCAAACCCTTTGGTCCAACTCGTCCAAGCCAAGCAGATATCCTAAATTAATCTAGTCCCATTTGCCAGCATTTGCCCCTTATTTATATTCATAAATGCCTTCCTATTCATACACCCTTTCAGATTCCTTTTAAGTGTTTTTGCAACTCCATCTGTGTGAAAGGAACCCTTTAGGTCTCTTTTAAATCTTTCCCCTCTCACCTTAAAACTATGCCTTCTAGTTTTGGACTCCCTTACTTGGGGAAGACACTGTGACTATTCACTCTATCCATGCCCCTTATGATTTTATAAACCTCTATAAGGTCACCGCTTGGCCTCCAATGCTCCAGGGAAAATAGCCCCAGCCTCTTCAACCTTTCCCTATACCTCAAACTCTCCAAACCTGGCAACATCCTTGTAAATCTTTTCTGAACCCTTTCAAGTTTCACAACATCTTTCCTCTAACAGTGAGACTGGAATTGAATGCAGTATTCCATAAGTGGCCTAACCAATGTTCTGTACATTTGCACATGACCTCCCAACTCCTATACTCACTTCACTGACCAAAAAATAAGGTAAGCGTACAAAATGCTATCTTCACTAACCTGTCTACCTGTCACTCCACTTTCAAGGAACTATGACCGTGCAATCTGAGCACTTTGTTTGGCAACACTCCCCAGGAACTTACCATTAAGTATGAGTCCCACCCTGATTTACCCCACCAAAACGTAACACCTCACATTTATCTAGATTAAACTCCATCTGCCACTCCTCGGCCCACTGGTCCATCTGATCAAGGTCCCATTGTTCTTTGAGGTAACCTTCTTCACTGTCCACTACACCACCAATTTTGGTATCATCTGCAAACTTACTAACCATACCTCCTATGTTCACATCCAAATCATTTACATAAATGACAACAAGCAAAGGACCCAGCACCAACCCACTGCTGGTCACAGGCCTCCAGTCCTAACAGCAACCTTCCTCCACTACCTCTGTCTCCTTTAAATTCATTTTAGAATGTTGTTGTCAACCAGTTGATTTTTAATTCAGGACCTTGGCTCTGTGGTGCCTGCTTTTGCTCTCTCATTTCCAGGAAAAAAAGCAAAACTGTACGCAATTCACAGTGCGCTCCAGGAAACAGGATTTTTAAATCTGCAGCCATTTCTTTGCAGTCTTGTTGGTTAAAGCAGTCTGTAGTCAAAAAATAAAGGAAATAAAAAAATGCAGACTTTACAAAGTACAGAACATTTAGAACTTTAGTTACAGCTTGGTTTAAGTGTCTTTGGAAAATAGCTAGAGCACCAAATGGTGTGATTCAGCATAATATTATCCATTTGGTGTAATAAAATCTGTTACTTCCTTGTCTTTTGATATGAATGTATTTGCTCCTATCCCTTCAATAAATCAACCTTAATACACAAAGGGGCACTGCCAGCTCTTTCAGTAAAATCTTGCCACCAAGGAATTGTGTATGAACCTGTTTTTGTTATTACATTTAATTATCTGTAATCTGTTCAGAATCTTGTAAACCCATCAGGTTTGGGAGCTAATACTGCTAAAGAACTCCAACTACTTTGACTAGCTGTAATTAAATGATTTTCTACTGGACTGTAGTAGGTTGAGGGGTGTCCTTATAGAGGCTTTTTAACCTCTGTTCATGTGTATTCTCCAAAAGGGAAAACACAAAGTGTGTCCTCTGTTTCAGACATAATCTGCAGGTGTTGGTTTGCTATTGAACAAGAGACCATCAGCCCCCTTCATCTTTGAGTCACGCCACTGTTTTAAATTACCTTTTCCTCCTTTTGAAGGGCTATTGTTTCAAGTTTCCTTTGCATCCATAGGTGTCACATTAAGTGTCACAGCCACTTAATTTACATCTGCAGGCATTTTTCTCTTTGTCAGCCTCTTAAAAAACACAAAAACCGAAAGAACTGCAGATTCTGTAAATCAGGAACTAAAACAAAGTTGCTGAAAAATCTCAGCAGGTCTGGCAGCATCTGAGTAGGAAAAAACAGAGTTAACATTTTGGGTCCGGTGACCCTTCCTCAGGACCATCTCTTAAAAAACACATTTTGGAAGAACAAGAACACATTATTTAGGAGTTCTGCCCCATGGTTGTGATAACTGCACGGTTTTTACATATCTCTCTCATCCCTTTTGACTCGATTCTTATTTTGTGAACATTAGATCAGGAAAGTCAATGACCAGATATAGAAGCAGTTGAAGTAAAGTTGGTGATTTTGCTTGTTCTCTGCAGGCTTCCATAAGTTCAGAGATACAATCATTTTGGCTGAAGGAACTGGCAGTGATGTCACCACAGAAGTGTACGAGAATTCTGAGACCTACAGAAACCGATAAAATTCTATCAGGACTAGACAGGGTAAGTGTAGGAAGGATGCTCCTTATGACTGGGGAGTCCCCCAGAACCACAGGTCACAGTCTGAAGACATAAGTAGCCATTTAGAACTAGGTTGAGGAGAAATTTCTTCACCCAAAGAGTAAGGAGTCTGATCTCATCTCTTAAGGGATCAAAGGTTATAGGGAGAAAGAGAAACAAGGTATTGAGTAGGATGAGATAACAAGGTTTAGAGCTGGACGAACACAACAGGCCAAGCAGCATCAGAGGAGCAGGAAGGCTGATGTTTCGGGCCTAGACCCTTCTTCAGAACTGAGTAGGATGATCATTCATGATCATATTGAATAGTGGAGCAGACTCAAAGGGCTAATTAGGGTACTCCTGGTCCTATTTTCTGATTAAACTCTTCTGCTCCATTATTAGAATTGATAATGTTATTGATTTCCCTTTGATTCCCTAAACCCTAAGAACTATTCCTAACTCCTTCTTGAAAACGTTCAATGTTTCAGCATCAACTGCTTTCTGCAGCAGAGAATACCACAGACTCATTGCTCTTTGAGTGAAGAAATTTCTTCTCATCCTAGTTCTAAATGGCCCACCCCGTGTCCTATGACTGTGCTGTCTGGTTCTGGACTCCCAGGTCATAAGGAGCATCATTCCTGTACTTATCCTGTCTCATCATGTTAGACATTTATAAGTTTCTATGAGAACTCTCTCATTCTTCTAAACTCCAGTGAACATTGTCCTAACTAATTCAATCTCTCTTCATATGTCAGTCCTGTGATCCCAGGAGTCAGTCTGGTAAACCTTTGTTGCACCCTTTCGGTAATCAGGACATTCCTCCTCAGATAAGGATACTAAAATGATCCTTTTTTTTTCTCTTGTCCGAGTATCAATTCAAATGGAGTAAACGGAGTTGATTCATTTGGAGCATCTCAAATAGCAAGTAATATACATGGGATATCTTCATCCCAATCATTTGGGCAATCCTGGCAATAAGCCCTCAGCATGGTCGTTAGGGTTTGATGCCACCTTTCCAATGTTCTCTGGGATTCAGAATGGTATGCACTTGATTTAAAGTGTTTGATGCCTAAACTATCCATGACCTCCGTAAATAGTTTGGCAGTAAAATTAGACCCTTGGTCTTACTGAATCTCTCCCCTAGCAGTCCATAATGGTAAAGAAAGCAAACAACTCCACCACCACCTTTTTTGCCTTAAATTCCGTAATGGAATTGCCTCTGGAAATCTGGAAGACACGTCCATTATGGTTAGCAAATACTGGGTCCCACTTTTGGTTTCAGGGAGGGGACCTATACAATCAATTGAAACGTTCTTCAAATATGGGAATTGGCATCAAAGGCACTGGTTTTATTACTGCCTGTGGCTTTCCTATTGTTTGACTTGTACAACAAAATTCAACCACATCTTTATGCAATCCAAGCCAATAGAAATACTTTTGTATCTTGGCCTGAGTTGTCCTCACTCCTAGATGACCTCCTACAGGTAATTCGTGTGCTGCCCATAATATTTCCTGTCTGTATGCTGCCGGTAACACAATCTAGTGCACTTTTGCCCATTTCTCCCCTGCACTATCCTGCCGAGGTCTCCACTTTCACCTTAGGATTCTATCCTTCAGGTAATAACATTCTGGAATACACTCTGATCCCTTTTCCAAGTAGGTTTTATGATACAAATCTTTTACTGTCTCATCACTTTGTTGTAACTCCATTAGTCTTTAAGAACTAAACACCTCTGCCCGATCCTCGACCTGTCGAGGTTCTTCCTATGCCATCTCATCAAACAGTGTGTCAGCTAAATGGGCCTCAAATCCTTTGTCTTTCTTTTTGGTTTTCCCTTCTTGCTTTAATTTACAACTGTGGGGTCTTGCTACCACAGAGTCTGGAAAAATTCCAGGGTATTTTTCTTTTAACTCTTCAGTTCCCTGGTTTTCTTTGGCTTCTCTACGACAATGGGCATCACTCCCACCTTTGATCCAGCTAGGTTGTTTCCAAGAACGAAGTGTATTCCTGGAATAGACACTTTTTCAATCACTCCCACTGTCACTTCCCCAGTCTTGATTGGGCTTTCCAGTCTTATCTCTCACAGGTGAATGTTAAATCTCTCTCCATTTATTCTACAGATTACCACTTTCTTGGTTAATATTTCAGGAGTGCAAATTCTTTAATCTCTTCCAATTAGAGACTGACCAGCTCCCGTATCTATCAATATTGCAACTTCTTTACCTACTGCCCTGTTCTACTTGAGTAAATCTTACCCATACAGGTGAAGTCTTTGAAGAGATCAGGCACTATCTTACTATCCAGCCCATCACTAGGCTGTGCACTCTCCTGCAGCTGCTCGACCTCTCTTGGGATTTCCTTCTCTACCTCAACTAATCCCACTATTTTAGCCTCTTTTACCACATCCTATTCCTCATTGTCTCTCTTAATCCACCAGCACTGTGGCTTTGTGTGTCCTCCTCTATTACAGTGAAAGAACCTAAGGCCTTTTACCTCTTTTTCACCCTCTTGGGTTTCTTTTTTCACATGTAGTAAACTGTTGAAGGAACTTCCTCTTTCCCAATCTCAATCGCTCACAGAATGAAATTGCTGTCAAAAGGTGGATAACAATTTATTCTAATGCGTATTCATCCACCATCCCTGCAGCTCTTCTTACTGTTTTAACTTTCTGATCCTCAGCAGGAGTTTTTAAATTCCTCCAGCAGAAGAACAACTCTAAGATCCTCAGAGATAGCAAGAACTGCCCCGATGCTGGAGTCAGAGATAAGTGTGGAGCTGGAGGAACACAGCAGACCAGGCAGCATCAGAGAGCAGGAAAGCGGACATTTCTGTTCAGGACCCTTCTTCAGAAATGAAGAAGGGTCCTGACCCAAAACATCAGCTTTCCTACTCTTCTAATGCTGCCTGGTCTGCTGTGTTCCTTCAGCTCCACACTTATCTCTAAGATCCTTATATGTCTTTTCTACCTTTAATGCTCTCATCCATTTATTGAAGTTGCCCTGTTTAATTCTTTCACACTTGATATACTTCTGACCTGGGTCCTTTCTTATATTTCTAAACCATTGTCTTTCTGCTTCTGGTATCAATTTGTAGGCTTTCAAAATAGCCTTTTTTACTTCATATTCTCTTGACACCTCTGACAGCACTGCAAACACCTTACTCACCCTGCCTGCCTATTTAGTCTGAATTAACATTACTCAGACTCTGGTCAATTCATCTGTTTAGCCAATTTCTCAAAAGAAACAAAAAAGACTTCTATATTTTTTCATTGAATTTTGGTAATGTTTTGACATATTTGTGTATATCCCTACCAGGTCTTTGGCTATGATGGGTTTGCTCATCATCACGCTCCTCCTCTCTAAGCCTACCTTCTACCTTCATCTCCATCCTTTTAAGTCAATTTTCCTGTATCATTGCCAACTTTTGAAGTTCAAACTCTCTTTTTCTTCATGCTCAAGCTGCTTCATCTTTTCCAGCTTGATGATTCTTTCCTTTTCTTTTTTTGCCTTGGCTCTTCTCTCCCTTTCTTTATCTTCTAACTTCAATTGTCTAATTAACAATTTAATTTTTTCTAACTCCACTGACCCTAACTGTTTCTCTGATATACCTAGGAGATAGCAAGAACGGCAGATGATATAATGCTTGACTAACTCCGTTACAATTTCAACTTTCTTCTTATCCCCAGCTAAACCTAATTCTAGCCTATCTGCTAATTCTAAAAGTGTCTCAATTTTCTGTCTTTCTAAACTTTCTTGACAAATTTGGGAAGCATCTTTGACCCCGAGAACATCTTTATGAATGTTAAGAGCCATTTCCCCACTTTTGATTTAACCAAAAACAAGCAACTGAAATTAAACAGATTTTTCACTTCTCACTTAAGAAGTTTTTTAAAAGAATCTAAGACACTAGTCTCCAAGTCCGTTTAAATCTGCCGGGACTGAAATCTGTTCAAATCTGTCCAGATCTGTCCAAAGCCATTCAAATCCCAGACCTGATCTGTCCCAACTTGTCCAAATCCTGGAAGCAAGCTGGCCAGATGCTGGACCCGAGCCCCCAGTCTGTTAGAAAGTAGAGGTTGACCCCCCCCCCCCCCCCAAAAAAAACTAAAATATAAATGCCCAGAGAGGAGCAGCTCACCTAATAATTAAAAAGAAGCACAGAAAGGGGTGTAACCTGCTTTTCAGCAACTTCTAGTCCCTGACACTTTTACAATCAACAAATAACAATTTATTTATCTAACTCTAAGAGTAAAGAAATTAGCTAAACTACTAACAAACCAAATAAACCCCTTCTAACTGCTAACTATTCTCAAATAATACAAGAATCTAATAGTATGCTGTTCTAATAAATATAAGTCCCACTTATATAAAATTTTAAAAACCCCACAAACTTTAGTCTCTCAAAATTACAGCCAGATTATGTGTCTTCCAGAATGCTCTGTACCTTCTCCATCAGGAACGCTTTCTCCATCAAATTCTTCTGTCAGGAATATTAACTAGTTCTGCCATAGGTACCTTTCATTGCGACCGTAAAATTTAGGTAAGACTTTGAGAGCTGAGAGCTTTTAACTCTGGCAGATAACAGTTAATTCTCCTGATTTGCCAACAGCCCTTTCCTTTTATACCCTTGATGACATCTTGATTTCTTACAACAGGATTGGTTCTATGTTGTAAAACCATCAGAGTTAAATTTAATTGGTTTGTGGTCTCCAAGTGCCTGGTTCAAATTGATTGGCTAAAATCAAAAAACTTTTTATCTAGGTAAAAAAACAAAACTGCTGCTAAGCCAACTAATTGTATGGCTTTTTGATACAAATGCATTAATTCAAGGGGTTTCTGTGCACCTGTAAACCAATAAACTAAAAACTAAAAGAACTGCAGATGCTGTAAATCAGGAACAAAAACAAAGTTGCTGGAAAAGGTCAGCAGGTCTGGCAGCATCTGTGGAGGAGAAAACAGAGTCAACATTTCAGGTCCAGTGATCCTTCCTCAGAACTGATGGTGGCTGGGAAAACGTCAGTTTATATGCAGAAAATAGGGAGGTGGGTGGGGTAGGGAGTAAACGATAGGATAGAGCCCAAAGAGAGAGAAAGACAGTTGGACAGACAGAGGAGTTGCTAACGATCAGGCTGGGAGGGTGAATAGTTGTTAATGGGGACTGTTAGTGACTAACAACAGGGGGTGTGTTATGGCAGGCTATGTGGTAACAAGGCCTGGTGTGTGGGGCAGGGGGCTGGGACATGGGAGAGTTTAGGCCCTAAAATTATTGAACTAAATATTGAGTCCGGAGGGCTGTAGGGTCCCCAAGCGGAAAATGAGGTGTTGTTCCTCCAGCTTGCATTGGGCTTCACTGGAACACTGTAGCAAGCCGGAGACAGAGATGTTGGCCAGGGAGCAAGGTGGTGCATTGAAGTGGCAGGCAACAGGTAGTTCAGGGTCTTTTTTGTGAGCAGAACGTAGATATTCTGCGAAGCAGCTGCCAAGTCTATGCTTCGTTTCCCCTATGTAGAGGAGACCACATTGTGAGCAGCGAATGCAGTAGACTAGATTCTTGGAAGTGCAGGTGAAGTGTTTCTTCACCTGGAAGGTATGTTTGGGCCCTTGGATTCTGGGGAGGGAGGAGGTAAATGGGCAGGTGTTGCACCTTCGCCGGTTACAGGGGAAGGTGCCGTAGGGCTGTGGGGAGGTGTTGAGGGTGAAGGAAGTATGGACCAGGGTGTCCCGGAGGGAACGGTCCCTGCGGAACGCGGACAAGGGAGGGGAGGGGAATATGTGTCTGGCGTGGCATCTTGCTGGAGGTGGCGGAAATGGCTTCTGATGATCTTCTGGATGTGGATGCTGGTGGGATGGTAGGTGAGGATAAGGGGAACCCTATCACTGTTGCGGGAGGGAAGAGAAGGGGTGAAGGCAGAAGTGCGGGAGATAGGTCGGACCCGATTGAGGGCCCTGTCGACAACGGAGCTGGGGAATCCTCGGTTGAGGAAGAATGTGGACATTTCGGAGGCTCCCTTGTTGAAGCTGGCCTCATCTGAACATATGCGACGGAGACGGAGGAACTGAGAGAATGGGTTGAAGTCTTTACAGGAAGTGGGGTGTGAGGATGTATAGTCCAGGTTGCTGTGGAAGCCGGTGGGTTTATAATGGATATTAGTGGCCAGTCTATCCCCAGAAATGGAAACAGAAATGTCGAGGAAGGGAAGGGAGGAGTCAGAGATAGACCAGGTGAACGTGAGGGCGGGGTGGAAATTGGAGGCGAAATTGATAAGGTTTTCCAATTCTCGACGAGAGAGGGAAGCAGCACCGATGATATCATCGATGTATCGGAGGAAGAGTTGTGGGTGGGGGCCAGAATAAGACTGGAACAAGGAATGTTCCACGTACCCCACGAAGAGACAGGCATAACTAGGGCCCATGTGGGTACCCATGGCAACCACTCTTACCTGAAGAAAATGAGAGGAGTTGAAAGAGAAGTTGTTGAGGGTGAGGACAAGCTCAGCCAAGCGGAGGAGGGTGGTGGTGGGTGGGGTTGGTTCAGGCCTTTGCTCCAGGAAGAAGCGGAGAGCCCTAAGCCCTCTGGTGGGGAATGGATGTGTAAAAGGATTGCACATGATTGTCCATACTTCCTTCACCCCCAACACCTCCCCACAGCCCTACGGCACCTTCCCCTGTAACCGGCGAAGGTGCAACACCTGCCCATTTACCTCCTCCCTCCCCAGAATCCAAGGGCCCAAACATACCTTCCAGGTGAAGAAACACTTCACCTGCACTTCCAAGAATCTAGTCTACTGCATTCGCTGCTCACAATGTGGTCTCCTTTACGTTGGGGAAACGAAGCGTAGACTTGACGACCGCTTCGCAGAACATCTACGTTCTGCTCACAAAAAAGACCCTGAACTACCTGTTGCCTGCCACTTCAATGCACTACCTTGCTCCCTGGCCAACATCTCTGTCTCCGGCTTGCTACAGAGTTCCAGTGAAGCCCAATGCAAGCTGGAGGAACAACACCTCATTTTCCGCTTGAGGACACTACAGCCCTCCGGACTCAATATTGAGTTCAATAATTCTAGGGCCTAAACTCTCCCATGTCCCAGCCCCCTGCCCCACACACCAGGCCTTGTTACCACATAGCCTGCCATAACACACCCCCTGTTGTTAGTCACTAACAGTCCCCATTAACAACTATTCACCCTCCCAGCCTGATCGTTAGCAACTCCTCTGTCTGTCCAACTGTCTTTCTCTCTCTTTGGGCTCTATCCTATCGTTTACTCCCTACCCCACCCACCTCCCTATTTTCTGCATATAAACTGACGTTTTCCAAGCCACCATCAGTTCTGAGGAAGGATCACTGGACCCAAAATTTTAACTCTGTTTTCTCCTCCACAGATGCTGCCAGACCTGCTGAACTTTTCCAGCAACTTTGTTGTTGTTCCTGTTTTTAAACCAACAAACTGCTGTCCATAGATATGTTGTTTAGATCTCTAAGCATAGAAAAAGCACATCATCTTTAAAGGGACCATGCACTGCTTTCCTCCCATGATTTTACAAACATCAACATTTTACAAACACGAAGTTCCAACATCCTGCCTCCCAGTCCACAAATATTCTATCGAACTTCGCAACAGTGGTTCATACCACATTATGAAGTTTGGTTTATGATAGCGTAGTCAAGGAGAAGGCAAAGTCAAGAATAGTCTTCAGGCTTCAACTTCAAAGTAACACTGTTTATTATGCATAAATATGATATGCTGCAATACATAGTATCACAGTTATACTACCTTCTGACAAAAAGTTACTTTATGTAATGATTGATATATGTTCTTCATGTGTTCATGTATATATGTTCATGTCCACGTGTTCATCTGAGTCCAGAGGGTAGTTTAGTCTATTCATTCTAGTGTGTTCTAAGTCCATCCACACTGCACTATTTATACATAGGGAAATGCAATTCTGTGACATCATTCTTTCATGTGGGTTTCCTCCCCCACTCCAAAGATGTGAAGGCTAGGTGGATTGGCCATGCTAAATTACCCTATAGTATTCAAGGATGTGTAGATTAGGTGGGTTACAGGGGGATGGGTCTGGGTGGGATGCTCTGAGGGTTGGTGTGGATGTGTTGGGCCGAAGGGCCTGTTTCTAAACTGTAGGGATTCTATTAAAAAAAATTCTATAAAAATATTGCTCCAGGTTTCTGAAGCCTTTACCCAACAATTCATAAAAGTAAAGCTGTGGTTTTCTGGTAGAGCAATGAGCTTTTGGAAGACTGCATAAAAGCAGGATATTACAGGCTCGTCCTTCATTCTGTAAAGAGAACAGTATGAAAGCTACCTACTTCCACTCCTCAAACCTAAAGCTACTTAAAAAGATGAATCCATCATCACAGAGAAAGAACATGAACAAGACCAATACCAATAGCTCTTGAAGGACTGTAATGATACGATGCTATGCAGAGAGAATGCCTGTCTCATTGTTTACATGCATTTTTTTTGATTTGTGACGTTGTTGAAGTTAGTGCATGCAAGAGGCAGTAGCAATTTTATGGGTTTAATTGGTGGACAGTTTCTGGGGGCAGAACCTACTCAATATCTTGTTTAGAGCCATGAAAGTATTCAGTTCCGGAGGTAGAATGGCTCCTCTGTTGCTATGGACAGGCAAAAAGGATGTGAAATAATTTTCAGTTTAAAAGTCATTCTTAAGAGGTTAGGTTTTAACCTGGGACCATGGCTGTTAAATTGATGTCTTGTATCCTCTAACTCTGAGTACTCAGTGAACAAATATATCTTCAATTTGCTTTATAATGCAGTTGTATGTTTTGAGACAGACTAAGGGAAAACAGGGAATGGGGGAGCAAGCCTTCTTTAGTTCCAGTTACAATCCATCTTTCTCTTGGTTGATCTTTCTTAGAAACTGCTTAAAATATGACTTATTTGTGTATTTCCATACCTGGGTCCATGGTTTACCACACTAGATAATTTGCAGTCCAATCTTTCATCACCAGGACATGAAACGTATCCACAAAAATCTAAATCAAAAAGGAGATAGGGATTTGAATTTCAATGCCTTTTGAAAGTGTTAATTTATGCTCAACAATGAGTTGATCTGGATAAAATCTTTACTTGCATTTAATTTGACAGCTTACAAACAAAGAAAGGTTCACATTTACAGAGTGCCTTTCAGAGCCAAAGGATCTCCCAAAGTACTTGACAGCCCAAGAAATGAAGGGGTTGAAGGGCTGTCATTATGAGGAGTGGTTGAGGACTCTGGCTCTCTGCACAATAGAAAAATGGAGGGGATCTGATTGAAGCTTACAGAATATTGAGAGGCCTGGATAGACTGGACAGTAAGAAGATGTTTCCACCAAAAAGAGAGACTAGGACCCAAGGGCATAGCTTCGGAATGAAGGGACAACCCTTTAGAATTGAGATGCAGAGGAATTTCTTCACCCAGAAGGTGGTGGTTCTGTGGATCTAATTGTCGCAGAAGGTTGTGGAGACCAAGGTGTTTAAATCTAAGATAGATAGGTTCTTGATTAGAAAGTGGTTATGGAAAGAAGAATGGGATTGAAAAATATATTAGCCATGATCAAATGGCAGAACAGATCTGATAGGCCAAATGGCCTAGTTCTGCTCTTCAGTCTTATATCTTATTGAAATACTACCTAAAACATTGTAACTGTCATAATGTAGGAAACACAGCAGGCAATTTATGCACTGTGATATGATAATAACTAATATTCTGTGATCATATAACTGATTTTGTGACTTTGAATGAAGAATAAATATTTACCCAGACACCATTGTCAATCTATGAAATAGAGGCATGGAATCTTTTATATTCACTTAAAAGAGCAGACGAGGCCTGACTTAACTTTTCATTCAAAAGACAGCATCTCCAAATGCGCATGATGTGGAGGTGTCGATGTTGGACTAGGGTGGCCAAGGTCAGAACTCACACAACACCAGGTTATAGTCCAACAGGTTTATTTGAAATCATAAACTTTTGAAGCGCTGCCCCTTCGTCAGGTGAAATGAAGAAAAGCACACAAGCATAGTATTTATCGGCAGAGAGATCAATGTGCAGAGACATCAAAAGATCATACAATTGGTGTGAGTGGAGTGTCTAAAGGCTGAATAATAAGTCTCTACAGGTGATCAAAAGGGTCAGACAGTGTGAGTAAATTGTCAACTTCTGAACAGTAAGTGAAGGGATGACCTATAATCCAATTAATTGAGGCAGAAAGATAATGACAAAAAAATTAAAAATAAGGTGGTGCTGGAGACAAACCAAATGGCTGGAATGACATGATAGGTATAAGAGTTGTATGTTGAGGGTCTAACCAAAGAAACAAGTAATCCAGAACTGTACAAACTAATTAAAGTAGAGAGATCATAACAAGTTATCAAGGTGGTGGTGTTAAAACAGGACAGTAAGGAAGATTTTACAAATACAGAAGTGTGGTGAGTTTGCATGTTGTGCGACATGAATCCAAGGTCACGGTTGAGGCCGTCTTCATGGTTATGGAACTTGGCTGTCAGTTTCTGCTCGGTGATTCCGCGTTGGTGTGTATCTTGAAGGCTGTCTTGGAGGACACTTACCCGAAGATTGGAGGCTGAATGTCCTTGACCAACTGGGAGGGAAAATTCCTGTCTGGTGATTGTTGCACAGTCCCCATTTATGCATTGCCATAGCGTCCACATGGTCTAGCCAATATACCATGCCTTGGGGCATCCTTGCCTGCAGCGTTTGAGGCACACACATACACAGCTCACCTTTAGTGTTGAATGGAGATTCAGAATAGATCTTGTTTTCAAATCTGAATTTGAACCTACGACCTTTTGATTCAGGGAAAGAATACTATCAACTGAAGCATTCAACTTTTAAGGAGCTTAGGTATGAAACTTTTCTTTGTTTCTTGGTCACATAATATCTCCTTCCAGTCTAATATTTCTAATAGGGAGCACCATCTGGCTGCTTAGTTTTATATCTCTTGGTAAAATGAACACATTTTCAATTGGTCAATATGTTTGCCTATTACTGGAAGCTGCTTGACTAATCTTTGTTGTTTTTTTAATAACATTACTCCAGGACTCATAATGCAATCTTTGACAATTGACTACCAGCTGCTGTATTAACAGATACTGATCAACGGTTCCCATAAAGTGGATACTGAAGTCTTGGGACCACTTCATTTTTGACGTCCTCAATACCCCCACCAAGGGGCATATAGTTTGTAGGTGGTACGTTGTTCCTGTTGATGGAATGTGTACAATTGTCATTAAGCTCCCAGAAGTTCACCAAATACCCATCAAGCATCCACTTTCACTAATTGTATAAAAATCCCAGGTCAAATAAAAATCTTGTCTCAATCCTATTGAACATATTTAATGTGAGTTCATGAGAGGCCACAAAGTACATGCATCTGTTCTGTGCCAGCATCATTAAGTTTGTCCCATAAATAATTACGACCTTGGATGTGATGCTAAGTCTTTGTTGAACCCTGTCATACCCAGATAGACTCTGAATTTGTTGTTTAAACTACATCATTGGATCTTGCATTGTGGTAATACTTAGTCTTAACAGATGTTATTGACATAGCAACTTGACTGGAAGCTAAAATAATATTTAGCTTGTGTGCACTTGTGTGTTTTTGTTTGTGTGTGGTAGTTGGGGAGTGGCGGGGTGTGTGGTGGAAGAGGAAGAGGTTGTAATTAAAAACTGCAGTGTAATAAGAGGTTAAGCAGTCTTTCATGTAATCAGAGATCCTTTGCTTTCTATTTAGTTCAAAAGCAAACTTACTCACATCACAGTGACCTAAGCTATGTCTCGTATAAAAGCGCCTGACTTTGCTGTGACACAAGACCCTGTTATACATCTAGGCTCATGTGTGACTATGAATTTTGCCCGAATGATAGTTAAAAGCAAATATTAAAATGGAAGCAAAATCTATAATTGAGATAACAATGCATCTAACAGAAAATGCACTGCTTTAGAAAATCATTTTTTCTGTTTTCGCTTAATTAATTTGAAGGAAAAAGAGCACTGGGCAGAAAGATTTCCTTTGTTCACTACATGAAGTAATATCATAACTGTTCTTTATAAATAAATTTATGATATATTGCACTTTTTGCAAAGAGAATGCTCCCTCCCCATTTGAAGTAACTATTACTGATTGCAAATATGACATTTCAATTGCATAAAATTGTAAATGCATGTAATATGGAGAAGTTACAACGTGATCTACTGGTTATATTCCACAAGTGAAGGATAATTGAGACGGAATTAATGTTTGACTGGATTACAGTTCCTGAATTTAAAAAGAAAACTTTAAAGATGTCAATATATAGTATTCTTCTTATAATAACATTGTATTTCCCCATTGTTTGAGTGTATTTTACTTTCCTTAAAGAAATGGATCTATATACTATGGTACAAGTATGGGAAAGAAAGCAAGTGATTTCCTCTGAGAGCACAGTAAGCTGGGTATTGTCACATGCATATGTAAATAAAATGCCATGTCTTAAGCATTTTTAATCACATATAAGGATGGAAATATATTACAAAAGGCTGTTTTTAAGATTCTACATAAAAATAATTGTTACTAAAAGCCGAATATTATATTTCTGAAACTTCGGTCATCACAGCACAAAATATTGAGGTCACCAATTAGGATATATGTCCCCCTGCCTGCAGCAAAGGCACCTCCTGTTCACTGAGCGGCAAAGACATTGAAGTTGGAAAGAAACCCACGACTCACTCGATGACCGCCCCAGCTGATGGAAGCATTGTAAAGCTGGAAAAGGGACGGGAGTGGAAAAATATTGTAAATACTGCAATAATAAATGGCAAACTGCTTTGTATGAGTGTGTTCCCTTGATCAAATTACTTGTTGCCATGGTGAAGTTACATTCCCAAGACACCCAGAATCAGCCAAATATAATCTGTTGAATAATAAGATAATCCCATTGGACCGTTAGTACATCTGGACCTGTGCTTGAGAAAATGTTAGTGATAACAGTAGGGGTGGTGGAGAGGGGTGGGTTATTGGTGGACAGTAGAGGGGCGAGAGACAGTGTAAAACCTCCACTGTAGAATAGACTCCTGCCACTTTTAATGCAGTTTTTGGCAAAGCTACCTTGATTTCATTAAATAATGAGAACACCTTGTTGAGAAGGAAGATAAATTAGGATTTGTGTAATTTTATAGGTGCACAAACCATTTTTGACTTAATTTAAGTACTATATTTTGATAATTATCCCAAAATGAAATAAATAGGTTAAAAGCATGTGTAAACTTTTATATTTGTGCAGGCAGAAAATTCAATCATTGTTATCCAACTTGGTCTGTTAGGGTGGCACAGTGGTTAGTACTGCTGCCTCACAGTGCCAGGGACCTGGTTTTGATTCCAGCCTCAGGCAACTTCCTGTGTGGAGTTTTCACATTCTCCCTGTGTCTGTGTGGGTTTCCTCCCACAGTCCAAAGATGTGCAGGCTACATCGATTGGCCATGCTAAATTGCCCATAGTGTCTAGGGTGGGATGCTCTTTGGAGGGTTGGTATGGGCTAAATGGCCTGCTTCCACACAGTGGAGATTCTATGAAAACCATTGGGAACCAATTCAACAATGAAATTAGAAAAGGGAGGATATCCAAGTTTAGTTGTTAGATTCCTTATCGGAGTTGCACAAAAGTTCAATCAAAAGCACCAACATCACTTGCACAGGGATATCCTGAACATTGCTGATCACTGCACTAATTAGTCAGATGGGGCATTCAATGCGTACAATTTTCTTCAATTCATTGAAGCTGGTGAAATAACTGAAATACAATGCACATTTGGCATGGCCAAATTATATTTGTGACTTTAGTTAGATTATTCCAGTAGTGAAGGGAAGTGAAGGCACAAGTCTGTTTAAGAGAGTGAGTTATCAGAAAGAAGGAGATTCATTTGGGAAACAGCTACTTAGCCATGGTGGGAACTCTGGTTCAGGCCGTATCATGATGTCTAATAGACATGATGTCTAAGTAGACATGCTGCTCAGTGTGACTATTTTGAAAAAGGCAGCATTATCTAACAGCCACGTACTATAAAGAAATATTGAAACGTATGAGATAATATGTTATCCTCTTATCATGGCCTTAAATAAAGCAGTAGATTCATATTCCTTGATTCTTTGGACCCCACTCACAACACTGTGTGCAACTCTGATCATCATATCATGAAAAGATATAAAGTCATCAGAAAGGGTGAAGACAATATACAAGGGTGATGCCAGATTATGGTGTTATTTAGAAAGGATGAACAGACTGGGTTGCTTTTCCTTGGAATGAGGCTGACCAGTGATTCACTCAAGATCTTTAAAATTATGAATGGATTTGATAAAGAAGGTGAATACTCCCAGTGTAGGGGAATTCAAACTGTGCAAACACAAAGGGTTGGATTTTTTGTGCATGCAAGAATGCTCGAATCCAGCAACCCCAGTGACATTTTGTCATCTTATAAAGACCGTGTCCTTTTATTTTTCTGTACTTTTGATTATCGAAATAACTGCACAGGGGCTGGTGTCCCGTCACCAACTCACCCTTTATTTCTTTGTGCATAGTATACGGGCTATGGCCAGCAAGCTTGGAATCAGTTGCCTGAACTGAGGAGATTCTAATCTCCTGGTTGTATTGGTCAGCCAGGGCTTTCCTCATTGGCCCAGATTAACAACCCCAATCAATGACTTCATAGTCAGCGAGGTCAATCTGGTTCCAATCACGACATCCCTACCCCCCCGCCAAGTCCAGGGATGTAGGTCTGGTCTTTCTCTTATAGCTTTTCCTGCATCGTTTTCACCCCAGATCCTCTGATTCGGACTCTGACATGGGCAGTGTATACCGGATATTGGCCCGCCTCTTGCATCCGGAGCGCCTCGGGAGAGTTTCCTCCTCTTCTTCTGGTGGTAATGGTATCAAGGCTGCATCCATCTTGGACTCAGGGGTTTGCTCGATACTAGATGGAGGGGGAGAACCTATGGTTTCTGACAGGCCTTCTGGCTGTTCAGAGGGGTCAGGTATGTTTTGCTGCTGCCCTGTTTGTGAGGTAACAGCTTTCAGATGATCCGTGTGTTTGTTGAGGACTGCATCATCTACCCGTACTTTATTAGTCACAGGACATGACCTTGTGTTCCCCCTCACCTCGTGCCCATACAGTGCCATTCCCGTGGTTCCAGCACCAAACTTTGTCCCTTGGATTAAAGGGGCAATAAGGAGGAGGGATGGTTCTAGAACCAAAGAACACCGTCTCAGAATTAAAGTGCAGATATTTAGGACTGAAATGAGGAGGAACATTTTCACTCAGAGTATGGTGAATCTGTGGAATTCTCTATCCGAACAGAATTGTGGAAGCTCAGTCAAAAAAATAAGTTCAAGGCAGAGATCAAATTGCTTCTAGTTACTAATGGCATGAAGGGATATAACAATAACACAGAAATATGGCATTGAGGTTGATGATGTGTCATGACGTGAAATGGCAGAACAGACTCAAGGGGCTGAATGGCCTACTCCTACTCCTATGTTCTAATGCTGCACCTATATAAACTCAGTCATGATCATATTGAATGGCGGAGCAGGCTCAAAGGGCCGAGTGGCCTAATCCTGCTCCTATTTTCTATGTTTCTATGTTAAAGCACATCTTGTATTCTTCTTCCAGGGTATCAGCACTCCTGTAGTTTCCACTTGCTTTGTTGATCTCAAGGGCATCTCCACATCACTATAACCCAAGCAACTTACTGTGATAGTGATGTCTTGTAATCAGACTAACTGTCTTAAATGAAATAGCATAATTGTATTCTTCAGTAGTGACTTTCAGTCTAAAACTTTCTGAATTAACTTTTCAATTTAATTTGCAGTGTTCTTTCTTCGCGTTCTTGCTTAAGACTTCCTTAACACCTAATGCAAGTAATTTACATCAGGAGCATGTTATCAAGTAACCATTTACTGAAACTGCATCCTGCAAAATTCACCTGCAGGGCAAGCGCACAATTACATAACAGAAGTATAAACGTTGCAGCCAGTACAGTTGGTTCAATACCAGATAATTTTTCCTTTCTTCCTCTCTCCATTTCCTCCTCAAGAAATCTGTAATTCCACGTGCAATTCAAGAACACCTCTGTACCAAGCAGATAACAACTTGTACAAGCCAAGCTTGCTGTGAATCGGTGCTGATAGGCCTGCATTGCAAGGCTTTTATTAAATGCTAATGGCAAGAAACATTTTCCCAGCCAAAAAGCTGCAGTAGATCTGTCTAGGTACATTATGACTGATATTTGCTTGTAAGTACATACAGCACTTGTTCGTTGTTCCTTATCTACCATGGTGCAGGAAGCTGACCTACATTCCATATAACAGAATATGATGTACAAACGTGTTGAATACAATTTTTCATTTCAAGTTGAAAACAGTGTGGCAAAATAGGATTGACTTAAATCCAATAAAAAAACCAGTTCCTTCTACATGAAAATGTGCATTTTTCCCAATGAAATGACTTGTCTTGTGGCAGAATAAAGCTTGCTGAGAAGCATACACTTGGCACTGATGGATTGGATTTATGTATAACAGAATTACAGATAGTAAGAATGTATTGTGCCTTTATTTAGTGGGAACTATAGCCTGAACCACTTACTGTGATATTAATGTCTCATAATAAGACTGACTCTCTTAAATGAAATAGGTTTGTTACGTCTCTAAACAGTGTAATATAGGTGTCATGAAAGAGAGGAAAGTACATAAATTGTGGTGTAAACTAATAATCTGTTTATTATTGTGTGGGAGCTGTTAGGCCACTTTATGTTCATGAGTCATTAGAATCATCTCAGTTTTTGATAGTGGCATCACAAAATGTTCAGTATATTTGGAGCTTCAATTTTAGAAAAATATTCAAGGTAGCAAAGTCAGTCACTGCACTAAAGGAGCTGGAATACTAATATGAATTTACTAGAAACAAATACAAAATGTTATTCGGAAAAATAGCTATTAATTCCAATAGTCAGAGAGTCGAAGAAAGTAACGCAAAAGATGAAGTCATTTGATCCACAGAGATTGCAGTGTTGTTCTCATGCAGTTCTTTTTTCCAGCCTTTCCTCAGTCTTATTGTACATATTGTCAGCTTTGAAGTGTTATAAATATGGCAGTAATGCCAATTCATCTAAGTACTGGAGATGATTGAAGGAATTGCAGAGATACCATTGCTACATATGCAAGTGAAGTGTCAGCAAAGCAAACCTTATTGTTGTCAGTTTACTTTAGCATTTAACAAATTAGCTGTCACCTCATGTGAATGGTGCCAAAAGAGGATCATTTTAATTATAGTCTAGCTTTCAAGTGTAATAATTCACATTTCCAAGTTGTTAAAGAATGTGAAACTCAATAACTACAGTTACTTTCTTCTGGTCATTAAAGCTAGAAATGTTGATGCTGAGACTTGAGGATTTTATAAATGAAGGCCTAGATTTTCCATGAGAATGAATAGCCAACAGGAATGGATACTGGATAATTTTGCAGTGGAAGTTTTCCATTGGCAAATGGCTCCCCACTGTAAGAATTAACCACAAGCTGATTGTAGGTGACCTCCCTGGCACATTAAAACTAAAGACTGCATGCCCCAATGAGTGCCATGTGAATGAAAGATCATAATTGCTATCCCTGTGTTGTAACACCATCACAAAGTTTGAACTAGGAATGTTCACTAATGATTACAAAATACTTAGCACCGTTCATGGCTCCTCAGATTCTGAGGCACTTCATATCCAAATACAGCAAGACCTGGATGTTATCTCAGCTTGGGCTAATGAGTGGCAATTAACATTCATGACATACAAGTACCAGGAAATGGCCACCTCTATTAACAGAGAATCTAATCATCAACCTTTTATATTTTATGCAATTAAAATAATTGAATGTCCTACTATCAACATCTTAGAGGTTACCATTGACCAGAAACTGACTGGGCTAGCTATATATATATATATATATATATATACTGTATCTGCGACTGCAGGTCAGAGGCTAAGAATTCCTGTGGTAAATAACTCACCTCCTGACTCCCAAAAGCCTGTGTACTATCTACAAGGCACAAGCCAGGATTATGATGGAATACAATGGAATTCTCCCCACTGGTCTGGACGAGTGCAACTTCAACAATGTTTTTGAGAAGATTTGTAGCTCGGGTTGTGGATGAGGTTGGAGACTTGCTCGCTGAGCCGGTGTGTTTGATTGCAGACGTTTCATCACC
Organism: Rhincodon typus; assembly: GCF_021869965.1. NCBI lineage: Eukaryota > Metazoa > Chordata > Chondrichthyes > Orectolobiformes > Rhincodontidae > Rhincodon > Rhincodon typus. The sequence goes on along the minus strand of NC_063333.1, from coordinate 52,631,897 downwards.
CGGTTAGGTAACAGCATCAATGTGTCTCTGGAGAAGCATTGGTGTTCTGTCCCAGTTGTTATTTATACGCTTCGGTTTGCTGGAGCGGTTGGCATCACTTCCGGTTCTGTTTTTTTAACATCATCAAGGACACCAGAATAGAAGAGGACAAGATAATGATATCCTTCGATGTAACAGCATTGTTTACTTCCATAAACATCGACCTAGTGAAAGTGACAATTCCCACTCTGCTGGATGAAGGCAGGCACCCCATGACACAACAAGGACAGCACCTTGAAACTGCACCTTCAACGACTGTATACTCAATCAAATCAATGGAACACTAATGGGATCCATAATATCAGGACTGATTGCAGAGGCAGTAATGCAAAGGCTAGAACAGACAGCACTCCCCACTATACAACCCAGACTCTGGATCTGCTATGCAGATGACACCCTCGTGATTATCAAACACACAAGACTAGAAGAAACCCTCAAACACATAAACAACATCCTCATCAGAATAAAATTTACAGAAGAAGAAGAGAACAATAACCGATTACCCTTCCTAGATGTTATGGTGGAATATAAGAACGCCCATACAGACCAGATACTTAATTACACCAGCAACCACCCCAACACCCACAAACAGAGCTGTATCAGGGCATTATTCAAATGAGCCACAACACCCTGCAGCAACCTGGAGTTGCGCAAAGCAGAACAGGAACTCTTATACGGAATTTTTTAAAGGAATGGATACCCAAAAAGCACAATCCCACATTACAAAAAAAGAACAAAGAACAAAGAAAATTACAGCACAGGAACAGACCCTTCAGCCCTCCAAGCCTGCATCGATCCAGATCCTTTATCTAAACTGTCGCCTATTTTCCAAGGACCTGTATGCCTCTGCTCCCTGCCCATTTATTCCACGCCAGACCATAACAAGAAGACACAACATGGCCAGACACACTAGTCATCTTACCGTACATCAGAGCCATATTGGAAATAACCACAAGACTACTCAGACCCCTAGGTATCAAGGTAGCCCACAAACCAACAATCACCCAACAACAGCTACAGATGAACTTAGAAGATCACATACCCATAACCAATAAAACTAACATAATATACAAAATATCATGCAAGGGCTGTGAGAAACATTACATAGGTCAAACTGGAAGACAGCTGACAATAAGGATACACGTCCCAACTAGCCACCAAGAGACACAACCAGTTCTCACTGGTCTCAATACACACGGACAATGAAGGACATAAATTTGACAGGAATAACACATCCATAATAGCACAAGTCAAACAAAGACATGCCAGGGAATTTCTGGAGGTCTGGCATTCCAACCGGAACTCTATCAACAAACACATTGAACTGGACCCAATATACAAAAAACAGAGCTGGAAGTAAATCCAACTACCCCAGCAAACCAAGACACATAAATAACAAATGGGACAGGACACCAAAGTTTCACCGGAAACGCACTGATGATGTTACCTAGCAGGGTGGCAAAACATCTGCAATCAAACACACCGGCTCGGCAAGCAAGTCTACAACTCCAAAAATGCTCAAGAATCTTGACACTATCCAGGAAAAGCAGCCCTTTTGATTGGCACCACATCTTCAGTCATTCCCTTCATCATTGATGCACAATAGCAGCAATGCATAGCATCTGCAATGTGCACTGCATAAATTCACTAAGGCTCCTTACGGAATATCTTCCCAACACACAAGTGCTACCATATAGATGGTCAAGGGCAGCAGATACATGGGAACAAAACCACCTGCAAACTCTCTCAAAACCATTCATCATTCAGACTTGGAACCATATTGCTGTTCCTTCAGTCTTGCTGGGTCAAAATCCTGGAAATCCCTCCCCAATGATCATGGATGCACCTACATTAAATTGACTGCAGCGCCTTCTAAGTGGCAACTAGGCTTAGGCAATAAATGGTCACACAGCTAGTGTGACCCTTATCCCCTGATTGAATGAAAAAAAAATCAATGGAAGCGCTAAAGTGACAGGGATTAGAAGAACAAGCAGATGTATGGAGTACATAAATATGGCGTACATTCATGGTAAGAATAGCTAAATAATAAGTGTTAACACACTAAAGGGATGCTGGGCATTATTATAATGACTTTGGAGTAGATAATGAATGACTTTACATGCTACTAGGCACATTGTCTTGAAGCGCACTAATGGTGTATCTGACGCACACAATATTTAATAATGCAGTAGTCTTTTACATTGTGTTTTCAGAGCCTGTGTAAGACTGTGTACACAGTTAATTATAGCCGGTAATATCACTGATGTGAGGGCTGGTTGGCATATAGGAATAGGAATGGGAGTCACTGAGCATCTCAAACATAATGTACCATTTAGTGAGATCATAGCTGATCTGTGACCAAACTGCCCTTGCTACGTATCCCTTAATACATTTGGTGAGAAAAGAAATTGTTCAATATTAGCTTTAAAACATGGGATAAGAATATTCAAAGGTGTGTTTGTTGCACCTAACCAAAAGCTTTCTAGCTTTTCTCGATAAAGCATGTGAAACCAAGAAATATTGGGCACATAGGTACCTGAAATGTGATTCCAAAGCCAAACCAGACCTCAGAACAAAATGCAAGCAAGAAATAAGATGGTACAACACCACAACACTGGTAGCAAGAAAATTTTTAAGAAGATATGCAAGCACAAATATCTCAACCAAACGAAGATGACCAAGCCTTCCATTTTGTTAGCCTTATATGCCATGTTGAAGATATAAGATGGTCAGTAGCTTATACACTATTAACATGATATTCCCCTGAAAAAGCAGGCCGACGCATGCTAAAAGCTGAAATCAACACAGGAGCGAGTGCCAGCAAATTACCACTACGTATACTGAAAGATGCCTAACACAGCAAGTGGTACAGTCTACAAAAGACCATCTCACAGCAATCATCAATTCCATGCATTAGAAGAAGTACAATGCAGTACCAATATGCAAGTTCATCTTAGCTTTCCAAAATCCTCTGCCTACTGGGTAACAATGGTCCAATAGTGGCAGAAAGATGAGTATAAACAAACCTCATTGCAGTCACATGTCATGAGGTTTAGGCCACACTCACTATGGCAGAGCAAGCCACACATGATGCAAATGAATCAATTAAAAATCTATAAGGACATAGTGGGGATCTTGTGGAGCAGTGGTAATGTTCCTACCAAGAGATACTAACCTGCGTTCAAGTCCCACTAGAAACGTTTAACAATATCTCTGAACAGGTTGCTTAGAAAAATATCTCTCCAAAGACATGACTTTGAAGTGAAATATAAGCCAGTCATCAGGATGATTTTAATTGAATTGCTGAGTGGATTACACAACCTATACAAAGACCAAGATATTCTTTTTGATTTGTACCTTAATGCTCTTGACCATGGAGTTGAAATGTTCTCAAGGTTAATCTGTTACACTTTGGCCAGGGCTAGTATGAACAGTTGCAATCAGCAACTGCCGAAATTGAGCAACTATAAGAGCTATAAATGAATATTATCCAAGGATGATCTGACATTAATTAAACAAATAACTGAGATGATTTGTTCATTTTGGTCATACAGAAATTAACTTGGTATACCATGATATATCATTACCAAGGGCAAATAAGTCTTAATACAAAAAGCATTTGTTACGGACCAGACCAGACCCTCACAAAATATATTAAGAAGGTAGCCTAGACCCTAGCTTTTTCTTATTTCAAAGGTAAATACAAGGTGCTGTGTTCAAAATGCAATTCAATTTGTCAAACTATTCAACGCTAAGCGAAACACAATTTATTAAAACACTGGAATTAAAATGCAACAAAAGAAAGAGGAACTTGGAATAACTTTACTCTGTTAGAAAATTTAACAGAATAATAGATTATTGTTCTAATAAATAGCAACTGTTCCAATATAGTAACATTGTATAAACACATCCTTGGCAAAAAAGCAAATTCAGAAAAACACGTGCAATTCTATCAGCAAGAAAGAGATACATGCAGCAGCTTCCCAGAGACAGAGACAGAGAGCGAGAGAGAGAAAGTGTAGCAGTCAGGAAAGATTCACTGCTTTCCAACCCTGCTGAGACCCCAGCAACAACTGCTGAAAGCTAACTAAAAAAAAATTGGATCTGTGAGAACTGGACCACACCCACACAGGATGCTTCTATTGTTTCAATATATAAAAAAAAACTCCAAGGCCTCACAAGTTGTTTATCTTCTCATAGATTACTCGGGACCTGTCTCTCAATCTGTCTCTTAAACAACATTACACCTCTTAAAACCATAGCATCGTCACACATTATGCTGAGAGACTATGCCGATATTATACCAGGAACACTGGTGTGTTGAAAGCATAACACAACTGACAAGTGAATCTATGTATTGTCCAGGGATAAATCAAGATATTCAATGATTTGTGAATGCATTTGATATATACCAAACATATCAACCCCAGCAACATCTCTCCACCACATGATGTTTATCCACTCCTTAGACAAAAGTAGGAACAGACCTATTCAGAGTGTGGGGAAGATTATGTCCTTGCGATGGTTTACCTCTGGAAGTTTGCCATTGCTCGATGAGTTAACAACATATGAGCATGACTGCTGCTGATGCAGTGAACGCTATTTTTCACTTGTTCAATATCCTAGAACAAATAGTGTCCAATAATGAACCACAAATCATCATCAAACCATTTCAGGACGTGTCTACTAAGCAAGAATTGATCCATATCACAGCATCACCCTATTATCCATAATCAAACAGCTATGCAGATTGTATGGTATATTGTATCAAATCAATGATTATTGAGTTTTGAGGAACAAAGCAAGGTTTTTACATTGCATTGCCATATATTTTGCAACAACAATAGAGAACGATGACTATCTTGAACACAACTTACATTCACAAAATAAGTGCAAGCAACCTTGCCCAGTAACCTGTTCTCTAATCATTCTGAGATACAGGACATTCTTCTTTTAAGATAGAGGAGAATGAAAGAGATACATGATGAGTGAGTAGGCAGAATACTATCGAAACAGTGCAGTTGGCAGAGAGTGTGAGTAGGAAATATAAATAGAAATAATTGATACCAGCAAAGGTTACAAAAAAATTGCAACAAATCCAGATTATACAAAACCATTATTAATCAGGGTCGAGGCCCGAAATGTCAGCCTTCCTGCTCCTCTGATGCTGTTTGGCCTGCTGTGTTCATCAAGCTCTACACCTTGTTATCTCCACTAATCAGGGTGTTACATTTTGAAGGAATAGAATCCAGTTCTGAGCTATATATGACACACCTATCAAACATGAAGAGAGTGAAGAAGAATTCTACAACAGTGATGATTGTGAGGTGATGTTGAATGATAGAAACCAGCAGTAAAACAACCAAGTTGTCAAACACGTATACCTCTCCAGATGGGAGTATTATTAACAGATCAGCATGAGTTGACAAACCTCCAAAGCATTACCTTGAAGTTTGAATTGTTAGCCAAATAAATTCTGATTGACCTGTTTGTATAATAATCGAATTGACAACACAAACCTATGCACAACTATATTTGTTTGGGATGAGTTTCTTATCTTTTGGAAAAAAAAGGATATTGTACCATGTCTCACAATTAGTATGTTAGTACAAATATGCTCATGATATTATCACTGTATACCGAAGGGTATAAAGGCCACATACTTCAGTTTAAGTCAGATCACCTGAAGCATGGTACATGAATGGAAGCATGCTGCTCTTTGTAACCAAACAGCTCAATATGATTGCAGACATGCAGGCTCCTGAGTAATGTGATGCTTGTGCATAATATGCAGAAGTAATAAATGTTCGTTGGATTCTTCAATACCACATTATTTATGCCAATTTCATTTGTTACAAGGGATAACATAAGCATTGCCACATTAGGTAAAATACCCAGCAGGAAGAAAAACCTCACATTATTTGTATCAGTATTTACTCAGGCAAATATTGCTGAAAACTATCAGTAAATGTCAAGATGGTAGATAGATGGTAGATGGTTTGGATGAAAATTGATATGCAAGATATGCTGCAAAGACTGTTTATGCTTAGGTATATAAGTCACTTGGTGTGTATAGCTAATACCTTATGTTACCAAGTGAAGTGGGGTAGAAATAAAAAATTGACTTGTCATAATCTTGCAAACTTCTCTAGAGACCAGGAAAGTACCAGCGATTGAAAAGTGGTAAATTTAACAGGCTTATTTAAGAAAGGATGCAAGAATGCTCATTGCAGCTACAAGCATAATTTGTGAACATTGTGGTGGGTGGGTTTAGAAAAATAAGAATGGAAAAAATTAAGACAACAAGGTGCAGGGCTGGATGAACACAGCAGGCCAAGCAGCATCATAGGAGCAGAGAAGCTGACGTTTCGGGCCTAGACCCTTCATCAGAAAAGGGGGAGGGGAAGGGAGTTTTGAAATAAATAGGGAGAGAGTGGGAGGCGGATAGAAGAGGGATAGAGGAGAGGATAGGTGGAGAGGAAACAAACAGGTCGAAGAGGCGGGGATGGAGCCAGTAAAGGTGAGTGTAGGTAGGGAGTTAGGAAGGGGATAGGTCAGTCCAGGGAGGACGGACAGGTCAAGGGGGCGGGATGAGGTTGGTCGGTAGGAGATGGAGGTGCGGCTTGAGGTGGGAGGAGGGGATAGGTGGGAGGAAGAACAGGTTAGGGAGGCAGGGACGAGCTGGACTGGTTTTGGGATGCGGTAGGGGGAGGGGAGATTTTGAA
>NC_063333.1:52561302-52624733 GCF_021869965.1 Rhincodon typus | reverse complement strand
AGGCCCGAAACGTCAGCCTCTCTGCTCCTATGATGCTGCTTGGCCTGCTGTGTTCATCCAGCCCTGCACCTTGTTGTCTCGGATTCTCCAGCATCTGCAGTTCCTACTATCTCATGGAAAAAATTAACGCGCCTTTGGAGACATTTAATTATAAAGAGCCAGCACAGATTTGTAAGATTATGCTTGACTAACTTAATTGAGGTTTTGATGCAGTAACAGAAACTTCATGAGAGGAATGTGGTGGATGTCTCATATGTAGTCCTTAAATATCTTTTGATAATATGCCACACAAAAGACTAGTTACTAAAATTAAGGCTTATAGGATACAAGGTTTAGCTTGGGTAAAATATTGGTTTAAGGACAGAAAACAGTAAATCATGATAAATTGTTGTTTTTTAGACTGGACAATGAAGGAAAATTGTATTCACTAATGGTGAATTTTTTTTTTGATATACGTAATGAATGCAGATTAACATTTCCTTCCAAATCTATCAAGGATATCAAACTTTGAGATGTGTTAAACAGTGACAGCAATTTAATTGTATCAGGACAGGAACATACTAGCAAAACAGACAGACAAGTGGTAGATAGAATTTATTAGAAAGAAGTAGGAGAGTGATGCATTTTTGGCAGAATGAATAGCAAAAGACAATATAGGTTCAATGGCACAGTTTTAAAGAGTGTGCAGAGTTAAAAGAACCACAATATTCATAGGCATTGATCTTTGAATATGGTCAGACATACTGAGAGTGTAGTGAGCAAAGCTTTGTAAATAATGGTAATGTGTACTAAATCAGGTATGTTGTACTGAAAACTTAAATTTCTAATTAAGCCACAACTAAAATATTGTATCCATTTCTTCCAGGTCATCACATTTCACGAAGGATGTGAAGGTTCTAAGGAGAAACAGAGACAATATGCCAGAATTATTCCAGGAATATAGAATTTTACCTACAAGTTTTGGATAGGTGGAGTTGTGTTTCTTGGAGCAAAGGCAATTCAGCGCAGACTTGATAGAGGTGTACAAGGTTATAACAGGTTTATAACAGGTTTAGTAAAGTAGATGAATAAAAGGTCTTTCCATTAGCTGACAGTAAGAGACTGGGAAATGTGGCTTTAAGGATTTGGACAAGAGATACAGGAACGATGTGAGGAAGAACTTTATTTATGCAGCATTGATAGTGACCTGGAACTGACTACCTACAAAATGAGTTGAAGTGGAGACAATGAATGATTTCAAAAGGAAACTAGATGGGTGCTTGATGAAATAAGCTTGTAAGTGACATAGATAGAGCAGGTGAATGGCACTGATTGGATTGGTGTATAGAGAGCAATCCTCCTCCTGTGTCATTATGACTCCAAGTTTCTGGGTAAGGAAGTTTCATTCAAATTCATTTGGTTTCTTTGTCACTATTATGGTGAAGGTTTCTAGTTCCACAAGGGAATACTGTGGAGGGGACAGGGTTTATGATGTGAATGTTGGTTTTATTGCAGGTAGATGTGAAATCCAGGAAAATGTGAGTGCATCAGGAATGCAGTTCCAGTCACTGACTTTAGAATTGCACACTTTAGGCTCTGTGTATGTAGAAGCCCATCTTCAAGAGAAGTGAGTTATCACTGACAGTGCTAACTTTGGGCCTTGCAGTTTAACAATGCTTTCACAGGTTTCTCAGGCTTCTTGAAATTTGCCAGTGAAACAGAGGTGAGACAACAGAAGTAACTGTGGGGGCAGAAGCCATGACAAGGAGATCAGTACTCGGTATAACTTCTGTGAAAGGGTTTGTTTACAATTACATATGCAGAGGTTGGTCTGCATTTTAGAACATTGATTGTAATGAAAGTCCAATCCCAGCTTTCAGCTTTTGGAATAGCTTTTGTTGGTTATATCCAAGAGTTTTCTTAAAATCTGATGAGGTCCTTCTCCCTCCACCACCCATTCAGACACTGAGATTGAGATCTCAGTCCTCATCCTTTGGTGAAAATATTCCTCCTCAATGTCCCTCTAATCTTTCTACCGATTACTTGAAATCTACATTCCATGGCTATTGAATACATGGAAGTACCTGTCCCCAGTGTTGCAAAGATGGGACTGGTTTCATTGCAGCTGAATGCTCCATGTAGTTGGACTGTCCTGTATCACCTGTCCTTCACGGAGACATTTGTGAAGAAAAACACTTTTGACCACAAGTCAATCCGGAAGTGGTCAGCACGTAGCATCCTCGAGACCTTGAGGGAAAAGGAGAGGGTGGATCCTGTCACATGGTTCCCTGAGCAAACTGTCAAAGTCAATTTGCAGAATGCCTAATCATCAAAAATTCCAACAAGCACCAAGACATTGCTTGACTGGTGGTGAGAAAGTGAGATCCTTCATGTACGCCCGGTTACCCTCGAAGCAGCTGCAGGGCCTGGGTAGAGACAGTCACACATCTCCTTCTGGATCGTGCCTTCACAGAGGAAGTCTGGAGACAGATGCAGTGGTTTTTGTCCAGGTTCATCCCGAGCAGCTCCGTGAGGTGGGACTCTGTGCTCTACGGTCTGTTCCCTGGGACGCATACTGAGACAAATATCGACTGCACCTGGAGGAATATCAACTCAATAAAAGATGCTTTTCGGTCTGCCCAAAAATCGTTGGTTTTCCAGAACAAGGAGTTGAAACCAACTGAATGTTGCAGACTGGCACATGCCAAGGTCCAAGACTACATACTGAGGAATGCACTAAAGCTTGGGGCAACTGCTGCCGAGGTGGAGTGGGGAAAAACTACAGTCTGAGGTCTTTCTGTCAAAGTTAAATGGGGGCCTGTTCAGTTGTCAGACCTTCCTGGTGCCTCAAATGCATGTAAGGATAGTCTTGTATGTGTAAGAGATGCCTTTGGTTTGTTTGGATACAGTCAAACTTCAATGTTTTTGTTTCCTTCATATGCTACTGTACAGAACTGAACTGTGTTTGTGACTATGTGTACATATAAAGATTTTTTTTATAAATAAGGTATATTTTGAAATAAAAGAAAGTAGTTTTTTTCCTATTCCTTCTACCAAATCTCACCTCAGCTTTCCCTAAGGAACACAGTGCTGAATGTTTAATCGATCCTCATAACTGAGGCTTCTCATCCCTGGAACCATGTTTGTAAACCTCTTGGGCACTGTCTCCAATGCATCATACCCTTCCTATAGTGTGCTGCCTAGAACTGTATACAATCATGACATTCATGCCTGAGATAGACTCATCTCAACTCTTTGCAAATAGCTCCTACATGCTCTGCTGCTGTTCCAGAAGACCCCACTTTATTCACAGCCCTCGGGTTTCAATGTTTTCTTTTTATCCACTCATGGAACGTCATCGCTGATTGGGTCAGCATTCATTGACCATCACTGGTTGCCCTTGATTAGGTGCTGGTGAGTTGCATTCTTGAACTGCCACAATCCACATGCTGAAGGTTGACCCAAAATGCCCTATGGGAAGGAATTCCAGGAATTTTGACCCAGTGACAGTGAAGAAATGGTGATATATTTCCAAGTCAGGATGGCAAGTGGCTTGGAGGGGAACTTGTAGATGGTGTTGTTCCCATATATCTGCTGCCTTTGTCCTTCCAGATTGCACTGATCATAGGTTGGGAAGGTGCTGGCTAAGGATCTTCTGTTCCAGTTTATAGTCTCCTACATAGACTCGCCATTGCTGACTCTTTCACAGTACATACAATGAGTGTTAGATTTACAACAGTGTTATAGAGTCATAGAGATAAATATCCTGGAAAAAAGACCCTTTGACCCACCATGTCAATGCCAATCAATAAATGCCAAACTACACTTGGTCCATAGTCTGCTACGCCCTGGCATTTTAAATGCTCATCCAGAAGCTTCTTAAATGTTGCAAGAGTACCTGGCTCCACCACCCTCTCAGGCAGCACATTCCATATTTCTACCACTGTCTAGGTGAAAAAAATTATTTTTCATATCTCCTCTAAACTGTTTTCTCCTCACCTTAAATATATGCCCTCTGGTCTTAGATATTTCTGCCATGGGTAAGAGATTGTCATTATCTACCCTGTCTAAGTCTCTCATAATTGTATGTATCTCAATCAGATCCCTCCTCTGCCTCATCTGCTCCAAAGAAAACAAACCTAGCCTATCCAGTCTCTCTTCATAACTGAGGCTTCTCCTTGCCGGTAACATCCTGATCAGTCTTCTCCACACCTTCTCCAGTGCAATCACGCCCTTCCGATAGTGTAGTGACCAGAATTGCACACAGTAATCCATCTGTGGCCTAACCAATGTTTTATAAAGTTGTAACAAGACTCTCTTGCTTCTACATTCCACGCCCCGCCAAAAGAAGGCAGGCATCCCATGTGTTTCTTCATCACCCTGTTTACATGTGCTGACACCTTTAGGGATTTATGGACTTGCACACCCAGGTGCCTTTGTTCCTCAGTACTCCCTAGGGACCTACTATTCATTTTGTATATCCTTCCTTTATTAGACCTTCCAATGTGCGCCACCTCACACTTACCAGGATTAAATTCTATCTATCATTGCTCGGGCTAATTTATCAGCTGATCAATATCAGACTGTAAACTGAAACCATCCTCCTCAGCATCAGCAACACCCGCAATTTTCATGTCATCTGCAAACTTACTAACTGCACCTTCTACATTCATATCAAAGTTGTTAATATCCATAACAAACAGCAAGTATCCCAGCACTGATCCTTGTGGTACACCACTGGTCACAGGCTTCCAATTACAAAAACAACCCTCCACTATCTTCATCTGCTTTCTATTTTTAAACCAAGTTTTGATCCAGTTTGCCACCTTGCTTTGGATCCCATGGGCTTTTATCTTTTCGACCAGCCTTGCATCTGGGACCTTGTCAAAGGCCTTACTGATGCCCATGTAGACTACAGCAACTGCTCTACCCTCATCAGTATGTTTAGTCACCTTTCAAAAAATTCAATTAAATGAGTCAGACAGGATTTCCCTTTAACAAATCCATGCTGATTATGTCCAAGCAATCCCTGATTTTCTATGTAATCCCTTTCCTTTAGAAGTTTTTCCAATAATTTCCTTACCAATGATGTCAGACTAACTGGTTTATAATTATCTGGCCTATCCCTGCTGCCCTTCTTGAACAAAGGGACTATATTAGCTATCTTCCAGTCATCTAGCACTTCACATATGGCCAGTGAAGTGTTAAACATATCCACCAGGGCCCCAGCAATCTCCTTCCTTGCCTCCCATAGCAGCTTGGATACATCTCATCAGGCCCTGGGGATTGTTAAAACATCTGATACCTCCTCCTTATTTATCTTAACATGTTCTAGAACCTTATCATCCCAACTGGTATCCCTGGTTACAATGTCATTCTCCTCTGTGAATACAGATGAGAAGTATTCATTTAAGACCTCACTCACATCAACTGACTCCACACACAGGTTGTCCATTTGGTGTCAAATGGGCTTCACTCTTTCCCTGGTAATCCTCTTACTGTTTGGAGACATATAAAACGCCTTCGGGTTTTCTTTGATTCCATCTGCCAAAGATATTTCGTGGCCCCTCTTTACCCCTAATTACCTTTTTAAGTGACCCTCTACACTTTCTATACTTTTGAAGGTCCTCCCCTGTTTTTACTGTGCTGTGCCTGACATATGCTTCCTTGTTTTCTTTGCAAAACTCTCAACATCCCTTGACATCCAATGTTTGTTGGACCTGCTGCCCTTGCCCTTAAGAAGAATATCCTGAATTCTCACTATACCTCTTTTAAAAGTTTCCCACTTTCCAAATGTAGCCTTACCTGCAAGTAGCAACTCCCAGTCTATGTTTGCCAGATTCTGTCTAATGATATTGAAATTGGCCTTCCCCCAAATTAGACACAACTTTTGCACCATCTTTATCTTTTACCATAATGACTTTGAAACTTAGAGCTATGGTCACCAACGCCAAAATGCTCACCCCTTCATACTTCAACCATTTGGCAGGCTTTATTCCTGAGGAGTTGGTCACTTTCTCTGGTAGGGCTATCCATGTACTGCACTTAAAGCTCTCATGAAAACTCTTTAAAAATTCCACCACCCTGATCTTTTCTTACTAAGGTGATCCTGGTTAATCCTAGCAAATTTGGGGTCCCCTATAACTATAATGCTGGTTTTCGTACTTCTTTCTGTGATTTGCCTAAATATCTGCTCTTCTACCTCCAGCTGACTGTTCAAAGGCCTGTAGTACAATACCAACAAGGCAATCGCCTGTTTTTTTATTCACAAGTTCTACCCAGATGGCCACATTTGAAGATCTTTCTAGGATGTCCTCCCACATTACTGCAGTGATGGTATCCTTTATCAATTATACAATGTCCCTACCTCTCTTGCATCCCCCCACTTTCACACCTGAACCTTCCACACCCTCAAATGTTGAACTGTTGTTCCTTCAACAATCTCTCACTGATTGCACCAATGTCATGTTTCCATGTTCCTTCACTGCCACTGGGTCAAAATCCTGGAATTCCTCCCGAACAGCATTATGTATCTACCTACAGCATATGGACTGCAGCGGTTCAAGAAGGCAGCTCACCATCACTTTCTTAAGGCCAGCTAGGAATGGGCAGTAGATTCTTTTCAGCCAGCGATGCTCACATCCCACAAGTGAATAAAAATAAATTTTCTTTCTCTCTTGCAGTGTCATGTTCAGGTAAAGATATATTAAGATGCTTCTCAAATCCAGCTTTTATTAAATGTGCATATTTTTCTTACCCTAGCAGATTCTGTAAATATTCTTCACCAGCACACCCAAGAATATTATGGTTCCTTCCTCAGCTTTTTTCAGCTTCTTCAGTTTTTAACTCACTGAATGAAATTTACAACTAAAGCTTTACTTTGACAATATTAATAATATTCTCAATGTATTACATGAGTTTAATCTAGTCGTGTTTGCAGTAATGATTTTATTCTAATTTTCACTGACATACCATAAATAAAGCAATTGTATCCCTTGAGATCTTTTCCAAAGCTCTGAAACTGCAATAAAATAATTAGTGAACTACTCAGCCACACCTAGGCAGAATGTTCTGAGAATCACATCCCAATATACACTTTTAAGAATCATAGCAATCTTGTCTAAATATTAAAAAATTAATTAAGACAGAAGTATTTCACCAACTTTAAAATTATTACTAAAATAATCAAGTATGGTTGATTTCCAATTTTCTTTGCTGGTTTTGCATCTGTATAATTGAATGACCTGGCAGGAAATTTTGATCAATTTTGAATGCAAGTGAACTATGGACAAACGAGATACACTCCAGTGAAAGCAAAATACTGCAGGTGCTGGAAATCTGAAACAAACACAGACAATCCTGGAGGAACTCAGCAACTCTGGCAGCATATGGGGAGAGAAAAACAGAGTTAACGTTTTGAGACAGGTATGACTGTTCTTCAGAAGTAAACTTATGCTCAAGTTTTTGGGCTAGCTTTTTGGAAGCTGAAGATTTGTGCTGCCTTGATCATTTTCTGGCCTCATCACCTGGTCAAATTGTGAGGTGATGCTGACTGAGCTTGAAGATTCTTCAAATTGCACTAATTTTCTTATGTGTACAGTCAACTCAAAAGTTTTTATATACAAAAAAACTCACTAATTAACTAATTGATTTTTTAAAACTCTTTATGGGTCCTGATCATCACTGGCAAGTCCAACATTTATAGCCCAACCCTAATGTCCCTTGGCATGATAATGGTGAGCTGAGTTATTGAACCACTGCATTCCTTGGGGTGTACATGCATGCATATGTTGGTAGGGATGGATTTCCAGAATGTTGACTGAGTAACAATGATTGAATGGTTATATACTTCTAAGCCAGGATAGTCTGTGGCTTGGAATGGTACTTGCAAGTGGATGTGTTCCGATGCATCTGCATCTGCTTAAGATCTTTGCTTTAGGTGACCCTAACCGTCTCTTTTTGATTTCAATATTGAAGTGAAGTTCCTCCACCTAGACCAGGTTGGTTAAACTCATTCATCCTACTCAGAGTTTGCACTGCACAGGCTGTCAAAGAGGGCTTGGTGAGTTCCTGCTATGTATCTTGAAAATGGCATACAGTGCTGTCACTTTGTGTCAGTGGTAGAGGAAGTGAATGTTTAAACTGATGAATGATGCGCTGATCAAATGGGCTGCTTTGCCTTGGAGGATGTTGAGTTTCTTAGTTGTTACCAGAGCTGTAATGAGCTCAGCAAGTGGAGAGTATTCTATCACATGCATGACTTGTGCCCTGTTGTTGATGGATAGACTTCTGAGACTCAGAAGGTGAGCTGCTCATTACAAAATTCTTAGCCTCTGATCTGTTCTTGCATTAGAGTCTGTTCTACTGATGAGTTCAGTTAAGCATCCAGTCAATGATAATCCCCCTGATGTTGATGGTGAAGAATTCAGTAATAGTAATACTTTTGAATGTCAAGGAACATATATCAACTAACTTATTAAATGTTTATGTTTGTTTCTTTTTGAAGTCATTTCAGTGATTTTAAATCAGCTTATCCACAGCTGGAGGAATGGACTGCTAATTAAAAATATTTATTTTGGTATAATGTAATCTTTCAACTGTATTAAGAACTCTGCAACAGGGTACCACTGCTATATACATCAAGAGAAAGTGAAAAAAAGGAAGTTGCTCCACCTATTTCACACCACCTTGGCCAGCTGTTCTATTGCCCTCATAAGAGTTTGTTTGCATAAGTTCAAAAGTATGGTCGGGTTTTGATCAGCTAAATCAATAGTTCTCAAAGGGACTGCTGGAAGCTGCTGTTTTGAAGTTGAAAGGAACAAGACTGCTCCAAGCTGCATCAGTACTGTCAACCACTGCCTACCACTATTCTTTCCTTCTAGAGGTATATTCAAGAATTAGCAAGGAACCATTCACGAAGAAATAGTACTTGATGGCAGACATATAGGTTTAATCTTTCACAATTCTCTTGATTTTAGAACAGTTCCCATGGATTGAAAATGAGCAAGCATAATTATGCTTCCAACATCAGGGGGAGAGAAAAAAACAGAGAAATTCCTAGGCCAGTGAGCCTGACTTTAAAGTAAGTAAGTGCTGGAAACTATCAATAAGGTGAATGCAAACAGACTACAAAGAAACTTTGGAAGGATAAAGATGGGTTGGGTGAGTGACCAAGAACTTGTTTGACCAAATACAATATGGTAAAGTGTAGTTATATACCTGTCTAATAAAAATTTAAAATCAGATTATTTCAATAGTGAGAGACTTGGTGAATATTTGCATTCAGGGGGTTTGGGTATCCTTGTACATGAATCACAGAAAGTTACCACACAAGGCCAGCAAGAATTTGGGAATTCAAGTAGAATGTTAGATTTTATGAGAAAAGGATAGGAGAATAAAAATGAAGAAGTCTTCCTATAGTGTGTGTTATTTTGGTCTCCTTATCTAAGAAAGCTTATACTTTTTGAGATGTACTACAACAAAGATTCATTACACTGGTTTGTAGAATGAGGGGTTGGCTGTTGTTGTTAAGATTTTAGAGTCCATCATTAAGACTGTGATTATGGAGTACGTGGAAATGCATAGTAAAAAAGGCTGAGTCAAAATGGGTTTTTCAAGGTGAAGTCATGCCTGACAAATCAGTTAGAATTCATTGAGGAGGTAACAAGCCAGTTAGACAAAGGAAAGCCAGTGGACATGATCTATTTGGATTTCCAGAAGGCCTTTGACAAGTTGCTGTACAGGAAGCTGTTAAATAAGATAAGAGTCCAAGGTGTTAGGGCATGATACTGGCATGGATAGAAGTCTGGCTGACTTGGCAGAAGGCAGAGATTGGGGATAAAGAGGTTTTTTTCAGGATAGCAGCCAAGGACTATGGAATTCTGCTGGGGTCAGTTTCTCAACCACAACTATTTACATTATACATTAACGATCTGGACGAAGGAACTAAGGACGTTGTTGTTCAGTTTGCAGATGACGCAAAGATAGGTGGAGGGACAGGTAGTGTTGATGAAGCAGGGAGGCTGCAGAAGGACTTGGATAGGCTCAGAGAGCGGGCAAAGAAGTGGCAATTGGAATACAATGTAAGAAAAAGTGAGTTTATGCACTTTAGTAGGCAGAAAATATGCGTAGACTATTTTCTAAATGGGAAAGGCTTCTGAAGGGAAATCTGAAGGATAAAGGGACTTAGGAGTCCTAGTTCAGGGTTCTCTTGAGGTTAACATGCTGGTTCAGTTGGCAGTTGGGGAGGCAAGTACACTGTTAGCATTCATTTCAAGAGGGTTAGAATATAAGAGCAGAAATGTGCTGCTTAGACAATAAATGGTTCTGGCCAGGCCACATTTGGAATATTGTGAACAGTTTTGCATCCCATATCTAAGGAAGGATGTGCTGGCCTTGAAGAGGTCCAGATGAGGTTTATAAGAATGATCCTGGGGATGAAGGGCTTATCGTATGAAGAACAGTTGGACTCGGGGTCTGTACTTGATGAAGGCGAGAGTGATGAGGGGAGATCTCATTGAAACTTACAGAAAATTGAGAGGTCTGCATAGAGTGAACATGGAGAAGATGCTTCCACAAGCGGGAGAGACTAGGATCTGAAGGCAAAACCTCAGTGAAGAAATGATCCTTCACAACTGAGATGAGAAGGAATTTCTTCAGCCAGAGTGTAGTTAATGTATGGAGCTCATTGCTGAAGAATGCTGGAGAGGCCAAGTCATCGAGTGTATTTAAGACATAGATAGATAGATTTTTGATTAGTAAGGGGTTCAAAGGTTATGGGGAAAAGGCAGGAGAATGGAGTTGAGAAATACATCAGCTGTGATCGAATGGCAGAGCAGATCTGATGGGCCAAATAGCCTAATTCTGCTCCGGTATCTTATTGTCTTTTGGTATTATGGAGGACAAATTAAGTCATTTAGATTTACATTGCTCAAGATTTAGAAGAATGAAAGATGATCTTGATGAATCATTTACATTTTTTAAGGTGCTTATTGGAGTAGATGCAGGAAGGTTGTTTGCCCTTGTTGGAGATATTATAACTGGGGGAGGTTAGCCATTCTAAACTGAGAAGAAGAAATGATTTCTCCATTTAAAGAGTTTTGGAGTTCTCTACAGCAGAGAGCAGTGACTGCTCAGATATTGAATAAGTTCAAGTCAGAGATCAATACATTTTTGGAAATTAAGGGAATCAGAGATATGGGGGAGTGTGGAAGTGGAAGATCAACTATGATGTTATTGAATGGTAGAGATGGTCAATTAACTAAATGGCTTATCCCTGCTCCTGTAATTTATATTTCTGAGTGCACTAGCTGCCACACAACCATTGCCATAATCCCTCTCTGGCCTAATATCTGACGTATTGGTTGAGAGGCTGATAGTTATTGCAATGGCTTGAATTATTATGGTGAGACCTTAGGACAAATTTAGTTTGGTTGTCAGGTCTTTCACTTCTGGCATGTTGTCATTATGCATTGCTGAAATCAGGTGTGGTTTTGAGCGCTACCAAATTTTTAGACTTAAACTTTTGCATCTTTTTAGCAAATAATGTTCTGAGTTTCTAATGTTCACAAAGGAGACAGGGTAGGACTATCCCTAATCGCTAATACTGTACCTTTATAGAGGCATCCACACTGCTGTTGGTATTTATATGAATACAATGCACAGCTATTAATGAATAATTTGTATTTGTTTATTCATATATTATTCATACATAACTTATAGTGCGATGTTTGTAGGTGATACATTTCTGCCACTCTTATTAGTCCACAATTGGTATTTGAGATGATCTTGTACTAACTTGCTAATGCCATCTACTCTACAGTTAAATTACTGATAAATGCATTTTGACCCTAGCATTCAGATTTAATTTGTGTTCTGGGGATGAGTTCCAAAGACTTTGCTTCCCAAAAATTCTAGTGCATTTGTGATTATTCTTTCAAAGCATGATAAAAATAGAATCAAGAATGATTTTAATTTTCTCAGCCATAATTTGAATTTTGCTCCACTTGTGACAAGAATCCTTTGCAGTTAGTACCATTTTACTTTCAAAGTAGAGCAGTTATTGCAACAAACTAGGTACTAATTACATCATTCAATTGATAGAAAACATGTACACTTCTTATTTTGGGGAAAATCTGCAATTATAAATCTAGCTCTTAAACTCACCAAAAGACAAAATCTTTCATAAACAGCCGAAACACCCCAAAAAAGTAATTGTGCTTTACTGATTGTGGGAAATAATATCCCTCCATGTGGAGCACATACACATTCCAATTATTCCTCACCAAAAAATATAGAAGCAGGCAAATTGTCAAGAAAATCGTGTTGGTACATTATTGTGTGTAAAGAGGATTTGGTGCACAAATGGTTATTGCGTCCGTGCAGAATTGTTATTGCCCAATTTGGAATCTACATGAAAGCGTCCATTCAGAATTTGAAGGAATATAATAGATCTGCTGTCATACAAACACCCGTTGCTTTAAAATGTTTGGTACAAACTGTTTGATTATACTTCAATTGTTTCCAGAAATCTAGGTGTACAACATAGAAACCACCTTTCTAAATGTCACCAAGTATTTTTAAGCACTGTCACATTTAATATTTCAAAACATATCTGGAATTTTGTGGAGATGAAGTATGGTGAAAGAAAGGTTTGTGGATTATCATTCCAATGCTTCTGTGCATGCTAATGCTGAAAGATTTATTGTGTCTTATTTGCAAATCTATGTCGTTATTTAGTTTGACTATTATGGTGACAGATCACAACAAATTTCAATTTCATTTCGGATGTAATAATTGGTTATAATACCAAGATTTTAACATAATAAGCATGCCAAATGTTCAGAAGGGCAAAAGGACTGTCACAATATTGTTGTCATCTGGGGAAAAGATGATATGAAAACGAGTCTATTCCCCACAGTACTCCCTCATATGGCAACTGTGGCTCGGTTGGTAGCATTCTGATCCCTCAGTCAGATGGCTATGGGTTCAAGTTCTATTCCCAGGACATGAGTAAAAAATTCAAAGCTGATGCTGCAGGGTAACGCAGAGGGTGAGCTGCACTGTTGTTAGGTGAGACACTAAACAGAAGCTCTCTCTGATAGATAAAGGAGATCTTTCGATACTGATTCAGAGAACAGCAGGGAGTTATTCCTGATGCCTAGACCGATATTTATTTTTCAATCAACATCATCAAAAAGAGAAAAATGGATTTTATATTCATTATTATATTGCTGCTTGTAAGACCTTGTGGTACACTACTGGGTTGTTGCATTTCTGACATTATAACAGTGACAACATTTCAAAAGTAAGGGAAAGAGAAGGTAAAGTCACCATAGTCCCAGTGAACCATAGGGCTACTCTGATTGTAGAGATTGATGGTTATAACTGAAGGTTACCACATCCCAGGTGAAGGGTCAGGTTTGGAAGGTCATACCTTCATGGTAACCTTAGCTGGTATGGGAATTGAACCTGTGCTATTGGCACTGCATTGGTTTTAAATCGATTTTGGACATCCTAAGGTCATAAAAGTCACAATATAATTGCAAATCCATTTTCCTCTTTGTTTAGAGTGAAAAAAATTGTATGAATTTGTAAAGCAGATAATAGCAGTTCAGTTTACATCAATAAAGATAAAAAACTAGAAGACTGTAGCCTGAACTGTGACTCAAATATTAACCTGTTTTACACTATTGCACAGCCAAATGCAAACCCTAAATCTGAAGATGGTGTTGGTTCTGACAGCAGGTAGTCATTAAGTTATGTAAATGTCAAAAATGTGTTGGGCTTTGCAATTGTTAGCTCTCAGCAGCGAGTAATCATTAAACCTTCCTTTAAAAAACACTGTTTTGGACGAAGAAATTTATAACCAAAGTGAATGATACACCTCTTTCCTGGAGGAAGAGAAATATTAAGGAGAAAGACCAATCAAGTAAGACTGCCTTGGAGGGAAATGTATAATTGTGCTTAGGGGTGGCATGGAGCAGGAATTGGTAACAAGTACTGTTTATTGAATGATATACATTTTATAGAGAGCAGGCAGAGATCCCTGTGTAAATGCAATGGTGTAAGCATTTCTTCAGCCAGAAGTGCTGAGTGGATGATCCATCTCCACTTCCTCCTGAGGTCCCCAGCATCACAGATGCCAGTCTACAGTCAACTTGATTCATTGTACACAATATCAAAAATGGCTGAATGCACTGGATACGGCCCTGACTACATTCTGGCAAATGTACTAAAAATCTGTACTCTAGCACTCCATAGCCTTTAGTCAAGCTGTTACAGTACATCGACAACACTGACATTTACCTGGCAATATGAAAAATGGGCAAGGAATTTCTTGTCCACAAAAAGCAGGACAAATCCGTCTGGGCCAATTACCACTCTATCAGTCCATTTTCAATCATCAACAAAGCGATGGTTAAGGTCATCAAAAGTGCTAGCAAGTGGCACTTGCCCAGTAATAACCTGTTCTGTTTGGTTCTGTACAGTTCTGGTCTGCAATCAGTAATTTTCTGATTTTTAAGTGGTTCGAATCACCCCCAGATCCCTGGTTCTAGACATTGGACTTATTTACGGAATGTGAAATGAAGAAGGCAGTAGACAGGTATTTCAGGGCAAAAGAATCTCTGCATTTATTTACAATACAAAAGGCAAGTATGATACAAGAAATATAGGTAAAAGTACTAAACAGTGAAATTAAGACTATCAATTACACAGAGGGCAGTAATACTATTAAATATACTGTTAGCTAGATTAAACACTATTAGAACCTAAAAACAACAGTTTTAATCACAGAATATTTATTAGGCTTCCTATCCTTGGGATCCCATGCACTGTCACAATCCGCCTTCCTCTCCTTGCCAGCTCAGTCAGAAACTTTGGGGTCTTGGGGGCTTCAGCTCACCACTGAGGAAAACTGGTTTTGAAGCACAGCTGGCTATCCCTGCTTGTTGTAGCCGGACTACGAACTGCATAGGCTTTTCAGTTTAGGTTGAGTCTGGTGATGCAGTAAGATGCATTGTGTATCTTTTGGATAAGTACTTGGTTTTCCTTACCTTCTGCTGGTTTTGCATGCCCGATTTCACCTCAGGATGTGTCTGAGGCCTTGTGGTGTTGGTTGGGTTGATGGTTTTCAGAGTTTCTTGGTTCTTGGATCTGCTGGTGTAGTTGGTTGCTGTTAGTTCCTTGGTTTGGAACAGGCTTGTGTTGGTAGGTCTTGGAATTGCTGTTGGTGTTCCCCTTCTGGAGATAGCTCGTGATATTGGCCACTGGAATTAACTGAAGGAATTTTTCTTCCAGAGATATCTCTTTGGAACCCTTTTGGGGATAGCTCCCTCAGGTGAGATCTGGGCCTGCAATTATACTGATTGTGGACTGGTTATCTTTGGGTGGCACGGTGGCACAGTGGCACAGTGGTTAGCACTGCTGCCTCACAGCACCAGGGACCTGGGTTTGATTCCACTCTCGGGCGACTGTCTGTGTGGAGTTTGCACATTCTCCCTGTGTCTGCGTGGGTTTCCTCCAGGTGCTCCAGTTTTCTCTCACAGTCCAAAGATGTGCAGTCTACGTAGATTGGCCATGCTAAATTCCCATAGTGATCAGGGATGTGTAGATTTGATGTGTTATAGGGGGATGGTCTGGATGGGATTCTCTGGTGGTCAGTGTGGACTTGTTGGGCCGAAAGGCCTGTTTCCACACTGTAGGGATTCTATTAAAAATAATCTGTGCCTTCCATTGTGTTTCTGGTGTTCCTTCCGAAGTCGGTTGGTTCCCTGATAGTTAAGAGTATGTGTGAATGGATTTTGATTGAAGTTGAAAGGCTGGTATCTCTGTAGGCCCCAAAATGTGAAGGGCCAGTGTTGCACGGAGTGGACAAAGTCAAAAATCACATTATAGTCCAACAGGTTTATTTGGAATCACACAAGATTTCTGAGCACAGCCCCTTTGTCAAGTGCAGTGAGAGAAAAGGGCACACACACACAGAGTTTAGAGGCAGAGAGATCAAAGGATCATGCAACTTGTGTGAGTAGAGTGAACAAACATAACATGGCTGACTGACTCCCTCTTGTTGAATCTTTCATCATTCATATATTTCTGCATTCAAGAAATTGCAGAAGCAGGGTATGGAAAGCTCTGTTAGAAAGGAGACACAAGTTTTGATTGATTAAGATGCAAATTCCAGAATTTTTTTCAAGTCACTGCCCCAAGATAATTAAAGGTTTCATCAGTGTCTGCCTAACTTTCCAAACTTCAAACAGGCAGAGCAATAGGAATATACAAACGGTAACATCTCAGGTCAGACACTAAATGTAGGTGTGAGGCCTTGTCCAGAATCTGTCTCAGAGTTTTAACCTGGCCCCATACTGTCTGTGCTGTGTAGCCTGAGGTGTAAAAGCTGTCTTGGGCTCAAATGTTAGGTTCACTCAATTGTTCTATTAGAGTGGAGGTGTAGCCCCAACCAGAAATCATTCCGACTCTGTTGGGTGCTTGCTGCAGCCTGAACCCAGGACTTTTGGATATTGGAAAAGTCCAGGGTCTTGCTCGATCCTACAGTTCCACATTTACCTCCTGACCTCAGCAAAGAAACGCATACAAACTTTCGAATTAAGAGCCATTCAGTCTCTCAAGTGGTTCTGCTATTCAAGAAGATTATGGCTGATCTGATTATGCCTCATTCTCATATACTCCTGATATTTTTTACCATCTTTCACAGCAACATGGAGAGGTGATGACCTAGTGGTACTCTCACTGAATTAGCAATGCAGAGAGTCCAGTAATATCCTTGGGGCACTGGTCCAAATACCACCTTGGCAAGTGGAATTTAAATTGAATTTTTAAAAAAAATTTCTGGAATTAAATGTTTAATGGTGACCATGAAACAATAGCTGATTGTCAGAAAAGACGATCTGGTTCACTTTTGTCCTTTAGGGAAGGAAACTGCTGTCTTTATTTGGTAGGTAGCTTCAGATCTAAACTCTGCAGTCCTGAACTAACCAGTTGCAAATGGTGGTGGAAAATTAAATAACTCAATGGAGGAGGAGGCTCCACAAACATCCCCATTGTTGATAATAGAGGGGCCCAGCACATCAGTAAGAAAGATACATTAGACGTATTTGCAACAATCTTCGCTCAGAAACGCCAAGTGGATGCTCCATCTCGGCCTCTTCCAGTAGTTCTCAGAATCACACATTCCTCTCTTCAGCCAGTTTGATTCACCCCACGTGGCATGTTGAAATACATGGAGGCATTGGATACTGCAAAGGCTATGGACCCTGACAACATCCTGGCAATAGTACTGAAGACATGTGCTCCAAAACTTGCCACATTGTTCCAATACAGTAACAAACCTGGCATCTCCCAAACCATGTGGAAAATTGCCCAGGAATGTCCTGCACACAAAAAGGAAGATAAATCCAACCCACCCAATTTCCACCCCATAAATCTACTCAATCATCAGTAAAGTGATGGAAAATGTCAAAAATGGTGCTATCAAGCAGCCCTTAGTCAGCAATAATCTGCTCACTGGTGCTCAGTTCTAGTTCCATCATGACCTCTCAGCTGATGATCTTATCACAGCCTTGGTTCAAATATTGACAAAAGAACTGAATTCCAGAGGTACACTCACTGAATCCCCCATTATCTACATCTTGAGGGTTACCATTGACCAGAAACTTAACTGGACTACATGTCTAACTGTGACCCCCAGTTCTAGATTTTCCTACACAAAGAAACATCTTTTGACATGCATTTTCTCCAGGTCTATGGCACCAAGATCCCTCTGTATCTCAGACTCTACAATCTCTCACCATTTAGATAAAATGCTTCTTTTTATTCTTCCTGCCAAAATGGACAATTTTACATTTTTCTGCAGTACAGTCCATTTCCCAGATTTGCATACTGACCGAATCTATCTCTATTCTTTTAAAGTTTCCTTATGTTCTTTTCATAGCTTACTTTCCATCATAGGATCAAAAGTGGGAATATTTGTGCTCAATATTTAGCACCATCACAACTTGAGTGAGATGCTGAAGCAATCTATGTTCATATTCAGTGATGGCAAGACCTGGCTAACACTCAGGCTTGGGCTGCTAAGTAGCAAGTCACAGTTATGACACACAAGAGCGAGACAATGACCATCGCCAACATACAAAACCTAACAATCACCCCTGGACAATCAATGGAATTACCATCACAGTAACTCACACTAACAACATCCCTGGGTTCACCATTGATCAGAAATTGAACTGGACAGGCCATTTAAATACAATGGCCACAAGAACAGGTCAGAGACTACAGCAATGCCTTCACAACCTTCTCCTGCTGTGACTGCATTTTGAAAGTTGAAAATTGTCATGACAATCTCACTCAGTGAGAGCTGATAGAGCAAGGGTGGAGGGAAAGCTGTGAGAACAGGTGTGGGAAGGACCTGTGAAAGAACATACTGGGTGAGATGAGAGGTTTAGGAGTGCCTTTAAGTGCAGATGTCTGTTATAGTGGTAACACAGCTGCTGTAATTTACCAGAGCTCCACCACAGCTATTACTGCCTTGGAGCTTATGACTGCAAAATTTCAACTCACAAACACACTTGAGGTCTCGCCCCACTCCCTACCCCCATTTTGGGAAGCCCTGGGCTGGGAATTCAGTGGTAAAAAATTCACCTCCTGTTTGTCCATTGCCTGTCTTTCATCTACCAGGCACAAGTCAGGAGTCTGATAGAATACTCTACACTTGGCTGGAATGGATGCAGTTCCAAAAACATTCAAAAAGTCAACACTATCCAGGATAAAGCAACCCTCTTGATTGGCAGTTCATCCACCTTTAATATTTTAAGAGCTCTGAGGAAGGGCCACTGGACCCGAAACGTTAACTCTGTTTTTTCCTTCACAGATGCTAGCAGACCTGCTGAGCTTTTCCAGCAACTTCCGTTTTTAATCTGCCCTGCATTCTGCCATTTTCGTTTACTGTTGGAGTCTGTCTTGTCACTAAAGTGTGATTGCCTCAGTGTGTTGCCTACTGATGGAGCCTGTTCACTCTATGTTTGCTACCTTACTTCTCCATGGTTCATCAGACATCCCCTGAGACTGTCTGTTGTGGCTTCTTTTGTATCCACTGCTTTCCTTTTGTCCCACTTCACTATATTTCTGCTTTGTTCTGTCATCCCACTTTAGTGCCTGAACATGGTTGCTGATGCTGCTGTCCTTTATTTTAAATTTTTGCAACAATGCTGGGTGTCATTTCCATTTCCCCATAGAGACCTCTTTATAAGAGGAAATAATGGAGGTTCTAGTAAACAGAAGTGCTTATGAAATTATGTACATTATATACAGGGCAAGGAGAGATCCCTGCATGACTACCATGATTGTATCCTCCGACACACTGAGTGGATCTTCTAGCATCCAGCAACAGTGAAGCCAATATTCAGGATAAGAAACCAATTATATTGAGGTATTCTCACAGACAGCAAACAAAGAAGTAAAATGCACTGATTATCCCTCATTTTGAATTAAATTTTACAGAGACCGAAATACTTCACTGTTGCTGGTTCAAAATCCTGGAATTCCCTCCCTAATAGCATTGTGGGTCAACCCACAGCAGGAGGACTGCTGTGGTTCAAGAAGGCAGCTCACCATCACCTTCTCAAGGGCAACTAGGGATGGGCATGAAATACTGGCCAGCCAGCGACGCCCACATCCCACAAATGAATAGAAACAAAAATAAGTAGGCCATACAAATTGGTATTTCATGAATTACTTTTAAACAAGAACCATAAAGATATGTAAATATTTTGCCAGAATGGCAAAATTTGACTTCCCACAAATATCAAAAGAGATTTTTAGAATAGAGAACTTTTAATATGAAGTTAATATAATGCTGTTAAAAACCTAATCACATACCATTTGAAAAGGTATAACTTTTTAAAGGGCATTACTTCATAGCAAATTTTTGCAAATTCAGATATCAATTTATTACCATCTGCAAGGACTTCAACAGTACATTCTATGGAAAAGCATGGAATCATTGACACCAAGTTCTGGATTTTTCCATTTAACTGCACATATCGTCTCCAGAAGTTTCCTGTCAAATTCATAGGAGATAGTTTTGACATAATAACTACCATAAAACCTGAATCTATGAAAACTCTAATTTATCTTTCCTTGTCAGTCCTTACACTGTAATTTCATTATTCTCAATTTAATTGATTAAGGAGGTACACAGTTATTTTCCTGGATTTCCTCACTGTGACACTATCACCTCAGACTACAAGCAAAATATCATGCAAAACATTTGCAAGTGCATTCACATCTAATTAACAGTAGAAGGTACTAGAGGGCTATCTGAAGACATAATGACTATTTTTGAGTGGTTTCTGTGAGACTGAGTACACCATAATGTTCCTGAATTGTAAAAAGGCTTTGGAAAGATTTTAAAGATACTCAACATGTGATTTTCTCAGCGCCAGACCATTTAAAGGACTGACCCTGTGAGTTCCTGGTTAATGTGACCCTGGACGGTTCTGATGTTGGGAGTGCTCAGAAACTGCCAGTGAACATCAAGGAGAGGTAATGAGATATCTTATTTAAGTTGGTAATTCCTTGCCACCAGAATTACTTAATACTTATCATCCTAAAGCTGGATGGTTAAGTCCTCTACTATGTGATGAAGATCTGCCTAAAGTTGCCTAAAGATACTGTACTCCCAGCTTTGAAATGGCAGGCAAATCCTGGAAGCTCTTCAGTGATACCCTCAAGGCCTCACTGGCAAAGTGTGGCATTCCCATAGACACCTGGGAATCACTGCCCCAAGACTGTCCAAAGTTGAGAAGGAGCATCCGGGAAGGCATCGAGGATCTCGAGACTTGCCATCGGGAAACAATGGAAGCCAGGCAAAAACAACAAAGGAGCACATTCCACACCAACGCCTCATCCACCCTTTCCCTTGACCACCAGCTGCCCCAAGTATAACAGAGCCCGCAGTGACTGTATTGGTCTCTATAGCCAACTATGGACTTAGCCTGAAAGTGAAAGAGAGTCATCCTCATCTGCGAGGGACCATTGATGATGATGATGATGATGATGAAAGTTGGAATCACTGAGCCAGGATTTTGCATTTATCTACAATGAGAGGAAATACTATTTAGTGCAGTTGCTGGTGAATATGGAGAGTTTCAGTCAAGGCTGCCCTACCAGGGCGCTATCAAGCAGTATTTGCATCCCATTCACTGCTGACATAAAAATACTCAGTTGTGGAGTGAACACTAATATGTACTTAACAGCAATGCCTGTGAGCACATAAAATCAGACACAAATGGAATGATTTTAAACATTGCCAATGCTGATATCTCAAATAATGTTATGTCTGTGAAATGGATGAATGTATACTCAAAGCAAAACTTACAGGTCAGATTTCAATGATATGGAACAATCTACTTATGAAAATACAGAAAATCTTCTCAGAAGCATTTTCCTTAAATTATTTACATTTAATCATTTGAATAATATAATCATAATTTTAAGTCATGACCCGTTAAATAAATTACGTCAAAGAAGACATGATCATTGTCAGAACCCAACAAAAGAGGTTTTTAAAAATCTTTCTGAAGGGATTAAGTTCCTTCATGTTAGTAATAATGCAATAATTGCTGTGAACTGTGCACTAATTGAATATAATGCCAGCAATATTAGGTTAACTGCTGAACCATCAACCACACTAATATGAGAATGAAAAATACAATTTCAGAATTCAGACTTCATTTTCTCTGCTTCATGCACTTTATTCACTTCCATGGACAAAGCATCATTTTCCTTGAGAGAAAACACATGAATCAGTGGAACACTCTTTCAGTTAGAAGTGTAATTAATTCACATTGGACGTTGGGAAGAATTATACAGGTAATTTTACCAACATCGAAGGGTACAAAACCAGGAAGTTAGAGTACAAGATATAAAACAGTATAATTCTATTTTTCTTTAAGAGCTCATTGGGACAGGATTGTTTTCAGTGTGCATAAAAATTAGAAAGAAACCTTGATATTGTGGAATTCTGCTTTGTCTGTTGTCAATGACTCATGCCATGATGTGGAAGACCATAATCATCAGAGGCTCATTGAAATTTTGAAAGCTTAAAACAGGAAAACCAATAGATGGAAAATAAAGTAGTCAAATGTACCACTGTTATTACTCCTAATATTTTCTTGGAAGTCAGTAAAAGACAAATCATGAGCACCCACTGTCAAAATCGATGCTAGGGCTAGTGGCAGCATGTTACCACCAAACATGCTGAAAAATGTGTACCTGAGTAAATGCAGCTGACATGAGAACATCTCACAGTCTATAAATGAACACCAATTGCATGCTTTGGCAGAATCATACTGCAGTGCTAATATGCAAGCTTACCTTGGATCCATGGAATCTTCTATTTGGCAGATATCAATGGTCCAGTAGTGGCAGGAAAACAAGTATGTTAGATCCCATTTCCATAAAAATTTGTGAGAATCAAAGCACGTTCAATGTGGTGGAACAAACTACGCATGACACAATCAGATCAGTTAGCAATCTGAAAGAATATGAAGTGTCTATATGTCAAGGTGCAAGGATATGACTTTGAAATGTGATATAAACCAGGTATCTGATTATGTCTGATATACTGGAGATTAACTAATCCACACAAAGATATTCTTTATGACCTAAGCATTGATGTTCAAGATGATGACATAGAAGATATTCTTAAAGTTGGTCAGAGGTGGTGTGAACAGTCACAATCAGCAACTGCCAAAGATAAGCAACTAAAGAGCTGCAAGTGATCCTTAACCAGGCATAGTCTGACATTATGAAAGAAATACCTGAGAAGATTGTTTTCATTTTGGCCACAAAGAGATGAACTTGGTATATCATGGCAAGTCATTTTCAAGGGCAAACCGGTCCGAATCCTAAAAGCATTATACCAAGAAATCATGCCCATGTTAGACCAGGCACACATAAGTATTGATGATTAGTATGACACTGTGTGTACTGGACAGAGATAAATCAGAATATTCAATGATAAATCAATATTCAATGAATGTGAGGTTCTCCTAATATATCAACACCAGCAACAGAGGGAGCCTTTACATCCAAACAATGTTCCAACCACTGCTTAGGTGAAAATTGCAGTACAGTTCCAGTACATGGGGAAGACTACATCCTTGAGACAAATTACTTCTCTGAATCTCCAGTGGTTGCCAACCTAGCAACAAAATGAGCATGACCTCCATTGTCATGGTGACTGCTGCTTTCAGTTTATTCACCATCCCAGATCAGATATTGTCTGAATATGGATTGTAGTTCACTAGTAAGTCATTTCAAGTTGTGAACTAAGTGGAGAGTGATTCGTGTCACATTATCACCCCATTAACCACCCTGAAACACTCAATGATCAATTATCATCAACTGTTGTTCAACAGAATAAGATTTCCCCATTGTATTTACATGCAACACTGATAGGGAAGAAGTTATCATTCCCCTGCTCAAGACAGAAGTCTGAACAATATTATCTAGCAACCAACTGTTTAACCATTCCAAGACACAGGGCACTCTTCTTCAAGGATGGAGGAGAATGGAAGAGATATATAAGAAATGAGCAGGTGCAGAAAAATCAAAACTGCACATTAGACAGGGAATGCAAGGCAGAAATGCAAATGCAAATGGTTAGATTGGCAAGTGCTTCTAAAATATGCAGCCAGTCCAGATCATTGCTAATAAAAGTGTTGCACTATGAAAGAAGAGAAGCCAGCTCAGACTGATGTACAGCACACCAATCATGCATAAAGACGGTAAGGAACAACACACTGACAATGATAAAGTTGCTGGAAAAGCGCAGCAGGTCAGGCAGCATCTGTGAAGGAAAAAACAGAGTTAATGTTTCAGGTCCTCAGGCTGAGGAAGGGTCACTGGACCCGAAACGTTAATCCTGTTTTTTCCTTCACAGATGCTGCCAGACCTGCTGAGCTTTTCCAGCAACTTTGTTTTTGTTCCTGATTTACAGCATCTGCAGTTCTTTCAGTTTTTACACCGGCAATGATGTTTGTGTAGCGATGTCGAGTGAAAGCAACAAGTAGCAAGACAACCTGAGTTGTCAAGTAAGTGTAACAAAGAACAATACATACTTTTTCAGTTGGGTATAAAATTAATCAGATCAAAATGAGTTGTCAAATCTCCAAATTTGACGTGAAGTTTGTAATGTTAGTCTTGTAAACTCTGTTACACTTGTTTGTATAACAATTTAATTGAGGACACATGTATGCGTGCAACCATATATCTGAATTAGATTTTCTCTTTGGAAAATGGGGCATATTGTATTATGTTTCATCATCAGAATGTCAGTATATCTTTAAGAAACATACTCATGATATTATCACTGTGTCATAGCATGTGACCTGAGGGCATGTAAGATTCCATACTCCATCTGACATTGGATCAGCTGAAGCATGATAGTCTATAGGAATCATGCTCCTCTGTGGTAACCGAACAGCTTAATATTAGCCCAGACATATGTCTGAAGAATGTAATATCTGTGCTTAATAGGTAGCTGTAATAAATCTGTATCAGATGCTCAAATGCTATGATATTCACACCTTGTTTCCTATGTTATGGGAAATAACATAAGAATGTTACATCATGTTAACCACTTTCTTGGAAGCAAACTCACACCAGAGATCTTTCTGACTGAAAGACCTTGGGTGCCATACTTAGAGGCTAGCTACTTCAGATGCTGAAAGGTATGAAGTACTCTTCACATTGCACTGCTGAATGTTAAAAAAACTGACTCAGAGGAAAGGCAAGCAAGCTTCCCATTTTCAGGACAGCAATCTGGAGGTGCTGATGGATTAAGGTGGATAGGAGGGCAATACTTTTCCTACTGACGACACCAACTGACCCAGCCTTCCACAGAAATTGCAGCCCTGGTCAATGCTGCATTCTGAGAGACGAAGCATGCTTAGTAGAGAATGAAGAAGGTAAATGATCTTCTGTGCTTCACAAGAATAAGTCATACCGTTTTCTCTTTGCTCTATCATGCCCAACGATCAGTATACCAGCCAACCTCGTGACGTCTCTCACCTAGAAAGACAAGGACAGCAGCAGTATGGGAACATCTTTGTCTGCAACTTCCATTCCAAACCACACACCATCCTGACTTGGAACAATATTGCCATTCTCTCACTGTGACAGATCAGAATCCTGGAATTTCTTTCATAACAGCACTATGGGTACCGCAACACCCAAAAGACTGTAATTGTTCAAGAAGACAACTTATCACCACATTCGTCAGGTGAGTTAGAGATGGGCAATAAATTGTCATGTAGCCAGTGATGCCCACATCCCAGGGATGTATAAAAATAAAGTGGGTGTAGTGGATAGGGTTACCAGGTGAATAGGAGTGGGGAGGTGCAAGATGTCAGCTTTGCCAGGATTGGTTTGGGTGGGAGGAAGATATCAGATCAGTGTAGAGATAGGGCCTGGAGTTTATGGGTTCTAGCAGGGTTGGTTTAATAAGACTGTTGTTTTTCTGGAAAGGTCAGATTGTAAAGGGGTTATTGTAATGTCAAGTCCAGCAGTGTTGTGTTGGTGAGGGGTGAGGCCATGTGTTGAATCTCATAGGGCCAGGTTGTAGGAGGTTGGGGGTCATGTTCCTTCCAAATCCATGAGACCTTGACCTTTTGTTTGATATCTTATCAAATGTGTATCTCATCTACCGGCCCTTTATCTATCCTTCATGTTACATCCCTAAAAAGGTTGAATGTTTTTGCCAAATATGGGCCCGGATATTCTAACAGCCAGGTAACTGTTTCTGCAGTGTATTGGGACTATGCTGAAATCCTTATGCAGCTGATCCTGAAAGAATTGTCAGGGATATTGAAAATTCCAATGGGCATTCCCCTGCATGTGGAATGCTCTGGAAAAGTTCCTGAAGATTGAAGAATTTCTATGGTCCTGACTTCTTAATCTTAATAGTAACCCAGGAAACATTTGAGGATTAAAAGTTCTCCGACAGCTGAGCCACCCTAAACTCTTACCCACACTTTTGTCACCTGTAGGTCCTCACCCATCTTTCACCATAGCCCTTTCTGACCTTGCCAACCCAGAATCTCACTCAGCTGCCACTATAATTCCCATCCACCTGCCAACCTGCACTCTCAGCCAATTACTTGCCACCCTGCATCCTCATCCTCTTGGTACCATGCACCTTTACCCACCTGCCAGCCTACTCCCTTACCCACTTGGCATCCTACCCCATAACTCACATACACATGTTATCCTATTACCTTATCCCCTTACCCAGCTAGAAACCCAAACCCTTACTCACCTGGCAACCGACACACTTACCTAACTACCTGCCCCACTTTCTCAACATCCACACCAACCGGTCTTACGCAATTTCCTTCTCTCAGTTGCTGTACTGTCGTGTAGGGACAAATCCTGCATCTGAGGTCAGGCCCAAAAATTTCTGAGCTGACAACCTTTTGTCTGGTCTCGGTCAGAAATGAAGACTGTGACAGATCAGAATCCTGGAATTTCTTTCATAACAGCACTATGGGTACCGCAACACCCAAAAGACTGTAATTGTTCAAGAAGACAACTTATCACCACATTCGTCAGGTGAGTTGGATGTAGAATTGGTCAGTAAACGGCAGACCAGTGCTGGCCAGCCTACCACAGGGAATGTTAGAGAAAAAAGGGAAAAACAGAGAGTAAACCTGCTCTGACTGGGTTTTGGGTAGGAGGCAGTTTTGCTTTAGAAGCTGCCGGTCTGGGCTGTATTTTTGGTTTGTGCTCCGTCTCATTAATCTCTAGTTATCAACTTGTTAAATTGTTGGCGAAAGGACTTCCAGTTGTAGAAATAAGTCTCCAGTGACCTGCAGAAGCTGCTTGCATTGGCCAGTGATTTGGACTTTAAACAGGGTATGCAATCCTACATGCCTGTATCACATTTTCAAAGAATTTCATGAAGCCCTGGTATTTATCATTGAAATAATATTGAACTGGCAAATTATTCATTAAATTGCATTACAGTTTATGCGTTCCATGGAAGTCACATTCTTAGCAATAAATTCTGAATTTTTGTTCAATTTATAAACTAAGTGTCCAAGGTTTGTTATTTGTAAAGGAACACTTGAACAACCTTGAGGATCATTGAATGTTTTAATTTCACTATGTTACAAATCCAGTGATAGTGAGGCTAATTTAGTTTGGCTTGCTCTCCCTGTGTTATAACAAATATTATTATGTCATGTCCGTCCGCCACAAAATTTATTTCAAAGCTCTAATATTCCATTCACCCATTTGTGTCTGATATCTGTCATGCACTGTGGTCTGCTGCCTTCTGAAAATTAGAATGGAGAGGGTTAATGATACGCAGTGTTCTCTGCAGTGGGATAGATTTTTGATTGTGGGGCTGCTTTGTTTTGGGGACTGTGGGGTGGAGCACAATGGATTCAGCACTGATGTGCAAGATGGATACACTTCTTCTGAATAACTGAGGTTTGTTTTAATTTAGTTGTGGGCATTGCTGGTTGGCCGTAGTTGCCCTTGAGAAGGTAATGGTGAGCTGCCTTCTTGAACTGCAGCAGTTCATGAACTGTAGATAGGCCCACAATGCCCTTAGGGAGGGTGTTCCAGGATTTTGACCCACTGACTCTGTTCCAATAGTGATCTATTTCCAATGGTGAGTGGCTTGGAGGGGAACTTACAGATTGTGGTGTTCTGTGTATCTGCTACTCTTAATCTTATAGAAGGTAGTGGTCCTGGGTTTGGAAGGAGCTGTCTACGAGATCTTTGGCGAATTTCTGCAGTGCATATTGTAGCTGGCACGCAGTGCTGCTACTGATCATGGGTGATGGGGGAACTGGATGTTTGTGGATGTGATGCCAATCAAAAGGGTTGTTTTTTCCTGGATGTTATCAAGCAAGTGTTGTTGGAGTGTATTCATTCAGGTAAGTGGGGAGTATTCCATCACACTCCTCACTTGAGACAACAAGGTGTAGAGCTAGATAAACACAGCAGGCCAAGCAGCATCATAGGAGATTCTACTTGGCCTGCTGTGTTCATCCAGCTCTGCATCTTGTTGTCTCAGATTCTCCAGCATCTGCAGTTCCTACTATCTCTAATACACTCCTCACTTGAGTTGTCCAGTTATGCATATGGCTACAACATGTTCCTCCTCTTCCTTCTCCTATTGTTTCTCTTCTAAATCCTTTGAAGAGGAAGAGTGTCTTCTTACACTCATCCTCTGATCCCTCCGAGATCCCTCTCATCCATTGCTGTGTTTAACTGATGGCCATTAGTATGGTGTTCTCTTGGGATCCCCCTGAGCATTATTGACACATTGGTTAGGGTTTCACCGGATACTACTCCAACACTGTGGTTGTTGAAAAGTAAGGTGGGAAGATATCCTTTGGTTGGTTTTTGCAATACGACATACATTAGAGATTAAGAAAAACACATGTTTTTGATTTTGCCATTTATAGCAAACAGACAAAAGCCTTTTAGGTTTTGTTTGCTATTTTTGTTGCCATGGAGTTGACCATTGACAGACTGGCCAAAGATATCCAAACCATTTATTTACACATTGTATGGATTCTGCTTTGAGTTGCAAGATTTATGATTGCTATCCAATTATTGATATTACCTGCATGATGAACACACAAGCAAGTTTGTTTCACTTACTAAGCAAGTTAGTGAAGGTAAGTAGTAAATAGAAAATTGTCATTCCTTCTCTGTTTA
This sequence comes from Rhincodon typus, assembly GCF_021869965.1. Taxonomy (NCBI): domain Eukaryota; kingdom Metazoa; phylum Chordata; class Chondrichthyes; order Orectolobiformes; family Rhincodontidae; genus Rhincodon; species Rhincodon typus. Next base: position 52,595,996 of record NC_063333.1, on the reverse strand, counting down.
TATTCAGGGAACAGCTTTTTTTTGTCTTGGCTTCTGATTTTCTTTTTCTCTGTTATCTATTCACAGGTTGTGGATGTCGCTGGCTGGCCAACATTTATTGCTCACCCCTAACTGACCTTGAGAAGGTGCTGGTGAACTGCCTTCTTGACTACTGAAGTCCTTGAGATGTAGAGACACATAGAGTGCTGTTCAGGAGAGATGTCCAATGACAGTGAAGGAATGGTGACATCGATCAGCCTATAGCTGGTCTCATTCCATCATATTTGCTGCCTTTGTCTTTCCAAATGGAGTGCCAATCAAGTGGATTGCCTTGTTCTGGATGGTGTTAAACTTCTTGAGTATTGTCGGAGCTTCACTTCAGCCCCTGAAATAAGGCAAGTGGAGAGTATTCTATCACACGCCCAAGTTGTGATAAGTAGCCGGTGGACTGGTTTTGTGGAGTCAGGAGATAAGTTACTTACCACAGATTTCACAGCATTTGACTTTACAAAGTTCTGTTTTACCAACTTGCTGGGAATCTCCCTTTAGCGCATTGTAGCTGAAGTTTGTGACTGTGTGGCGCATCAAAGGACTTCACACACAGCAAGTGGCTGATTGGAAAATGGAGGCTGCAACACCTGTGTTCAAAACCCTTCTGAGGCCTGGGATCTCATAAAAGGTCACCTGCTTGTAACAAAATCATAAGCTTGTCTGTAGAGAACACATTTACCATTTCTTTATGGCTTGGCTGCAGATTCACTGGCAGATCACATTGCTAGTTGCCACATTGCTAAATTTCTTTCTAATATTCATTCTGGTTGCCGGCCAACAGGAAGAAACTAAGGGCTTAATTTTCTGATATGGTAATGTTACCGTAAACATCACAGCATATTTCCAGTGCTAATTTTACTTCTGTTTTGTATCGCCGCCACATTGAATTTTCTGCATTGATTGGGAAATTTGTGCTGCTTTATTTTTAACCTAAGCAGAAAGAAAACCATCAGTAGCATTCAGCTGACTGGTTGTTTCTACTTCAAAGAGACCCAAACACTGATCCTGAATTAGCATAATTAGTTAAACCTCTTTGCAAGGTACCAAATTGGCCCCAATAATATGAAATATGCATATTATCGCAGAAAACAATTTGTTTATAGGAGTTATATTCAGCGTTGAAGTTAGGCAAGAATGGGGTTTATAATTGTCCTGCCTGGTGACATATCCTGGCCTTCCAAAATCTCTCTGATTATTAGATTTTGTCTGATTGCTGTGGTTATCTATCACCACGTAAACAAACCACCTTTTTTATTGTCAATTATAACGTTCCTTCAGCTCATTAAAGTTGGCTGCTGAAGACAGTTTTCAAAAGAGTGTCTTTAAAAGCATGTTTTATTTTTAATCACATTAAAACATGCTTAAAAGACATGTGGTAATACTTTCCTGCTGGCCAGTTCAGTTCATTCAGTACAAAATGAGCCACAGGGGCTGGGCATTTGGGTGCAGAATTGGTTTGCCTTGCTTACTTGCCAATTTTTAGGTCGAAAGTCTATTGAATAAAGTGTGCCAGATATTTTACTAAACTGAGTAAGTAATTAAGGTCCAGCACACTTCCGTACTTGTTTAGAATGAGGTCGCACTATGAGATTCGCTGATCTACCTGGAATGGGTTTTATTGGAAACTTCAATTCAAAGGGCTGATTGAATTGTCTTTTTGTAAATTTAGAGCTTGTTCTTAGTTGGGTGGGCAGTAGGGGATTATATTTGTTGAATTCTTTTTGGATTTTTTGTGAGTCAGTAGAACAGAGAAAGCTTAAAACAAGAGAAAGTCTAAATAGGAGATTCTAGAAAAAAACGTTTTCAGGAGAGTTTGGAATGGCTTACTGCAAGGTGCAGAGTCCCATCTTGGGAAATTAAGATTAGTAGTCTGGGTTACTTCTGACTACATCAGCTATATCAGGCAGATGTTACAATTTTCAGTGCTGATAGAATGAGGAACCTAATTGCTGCAGATTGAGGCTTTGCCAAGGCTCTTTAACTGATTGGTTAGATCTTTCAAAGAATTACAAATACACAAAGGCCCTTGATCTAATGATCTTGAGGCTGATGATGCCACAGGCGATCATAGGTCCCAAGAAGTGAAAATAAAGGCCAATGGAAGCCTTTGCTCCCTCCAAATCCCTTCCAGTATTTATCAGTTGAGGGCCTTGTTCTTAGCTGAGGCATTCAATGGAATCATATAAGGTTCTTTGACTTCTATTCTACTGCGGCAGTGGCAGTGAGATTTCTCTTTTTACCTCATTGGAAATGACAATCCCATTGGATGTGCTGGCAAATTGGGTGGCAATTTTGGGGAGGCAACAGTCTAGTGGTATTATTGCTACACAGTTAATCCAGAAACCCAGGTAATGTTCTGGGGACCGGGATTCGAATCTCGCCAGGGCAGATGGTGGAATTTGAATTCAATAAATATCTGGAATTAAGAATCTAACAATGACCATGAATCCATTGATGATTGTTGGGAAAAACACACCTGGTTCATTAATGCCCTTTAGGGAAGGAAACTACCATTCTTACCTGGTCTGGCCTACATGTGACTCTAGGCCCACAGCAATGTGGTTGACTCTTAACTGCCCTCTGGGCAAAAAGGGATGGGCAATAAATACTGCCTAGCCAGCAATGCCCTCATCCGGTAAATGAATAAAGGAAAAAAAAGGTAGGACTTGAACCCAGGTGTCTCAGTCCAGGGTAAGGGACATTACCACTACACCACAGGATGGCCTTATCTCAAACATTTTAATTAAAATCTTCATTAAAATCACCTTTCAATTTTTGTCTGCCTAATGGCTTAGAATAGTTGTTGCAGAATTCCTGTTCTATACTTTTCCTCCTCCCCTCAATCTGGTTGGCCAATCCAAGGTTAGGCACAGTGTACTGTTAAGTATAATCACCCTGAAAGGATTTGAATCAGTCTCTGTTTGTAGGCACAGATCATAGCTCGAGGCTTGATGCTCACTCAGCAGAATTAATATTCCTCAAGAAAGGGCTTGCACCCAAAGAGGGAAGTGAACCAGAGAGACCTGTAATGGCCATTGGATGTTGAACCTGCTGTAGATGGATCTAGAAGGGTAAATTCGTGATAAAGTATATTAAGTATAACCCACTATAATATCAAAGGGACTTGGTCGGAATGAAAAAGGAACTTGCAGGTGGTAGACCTGAATCTAGTGTGCTCCTAAAAGTCTCTGTTACGGGTATGTCTCATTCATATAATTTTTAACTATTTGCAATAATGTAATAAACTCTGTATTTTACTCAACAAGGCTCTTCTCGTTAGACCCGAAACGTTGCTATTTTTATGCATGTTATACCACTTTGGGCTTGAGGGAACTCACACACATAGTGGACCCTATTGGTTGCTCACAAAAATAATAACCCCCTGTTAGTATATTTCTTCCAAGAAGAAAATCTTAAACCTATGTGTTTTGAAGTTTCCTTTGTAACCATTTCTCAGATTCTGCAATCCAAGGTACAACCTGGAATCCCGCTTCAATGGGTGAGCTGACCTCTGGGCACCCATCGAGAGAAATTTTGGAAAACTGAGACAGGAATTGTATTAACATTATCATTCTATTTGAATACTCCTTCCTGTTTCAGGCAGACAGGTCTAGAGATCCTTTGGCAAAACCATTCAAATGTTATTCATAAGTTATGTCACAGAATCATAGAACCATAAATCATACAGCACAGGAGAGACCCTTCAGCCCGTCGAGTCTGCACTGACCTACCTACATGCATCCCACTTTCCAACACTTGGCCCATTGCCTTGAATGTTATGACACTTCCAGTGCTCATCCAAATCTTCTTTTTAAAGCTGGTGACTTTTCCTGCCTGGCCTACCCTCCCAGGCTGTGCATTCCAGATTCGCAGAAGTCTCTGGGTGAAAAAGGTTTTCCACAAATCACCTCTAAAACTCCTGGCTTTCACTTTAAAATTATGGCCCCTTGTCTGTTCTGATTAACTTTATTTGTATTGGTGGAAAGCCACAGAGGTTTTCATTTCTAGATACACAAGACATCACTTTGGTCTCTAATAGACCTTTTGGGCTTCTCAGCAGCAGATGGATGATACTACCAGCTAGAATTTGAAATAGACACAAGATCATGTTATCCAGGCACCTATTGAGCAATATGTTACAAAGCAATATTGATAAAACTGTATTCAATCTATGCGGTCATAGCGGTATGATTTTCCAACAACATGCATCGTTAGCAGCTTATTCAATCCAATTCCACTTTCATACAATGCAGTGATATCATGAGAGTGTGCACAACTGTGGGAGGCAGGACACAGTATTGCTTGGCAATTGGCCAGAGGTAAATCTCAATGACATCTGGTACTGAGAAAGGATCAGGAGCTGTGGTGTAAAAGCAGCTTGGTGAATTTACAGAAATTGAAATTAAAGGCCTCCATGTTCCCTGGGTTCCCAACACAGACTCCATTGGATTCCTGAAGGAGACACTTGCAAAGAGGTTCTGCAGAAACTGAAAGTGGAACTAAGCACGGAAGGGCAACAAGAGGGTACAAAAACGTCTCAAGAAAAGTAGACAATTTGGGGTAGAATAATAAGAACTGTAGAAAAAATAACGGAAGCTGCAGGCTAATGATACAGAAAAATAAAGGAGGGAGAAATGAGTGAGTAGAGGAAATGATGACAAACACACTATTTATAGAATTCTGCAAATATTGTTTTCCAGACTCTCAAAACTAGAGATAATTAGATTCTTCAAGTCTTTGCTTTTACTATTGGTAGTGTCTTCTCTCCAACTCTTCAACTCCATACCGTAACACTGCTTTCTCCTCTTTGGTATGGTCAACTGTGTTAAAAGCTGCCAAAGGGTCAAGAACAATTAAGAGTGAAAGGCTAACTTTGTTGTTGTCACAGAGAATGTCGTAAAGGTTTCATTAAAGACATTGGTTTTATTGAGAGTCTTAAAGAAGGACAGAAAGGTTGACAGGCAGATCTCTAATCCCCTCTCCTTCTTCAAGACACTTAGAAGGGATTCCAGATTGTGGGACCTCAGTGGGAAAAGTCACAGCCGCCAACAGTGGGCATTTGTGGGATTCACAAGCTATTCACAGGTTACTAATCAGCAACTGGACGATTGGAAAGAGCAGTGAGCCAGGGAGCATGCAGTGAGCCAAGGACTGCATGGTGAGCCCAGGTATGAGCAGTGAGTGCGAGGGTGCATGGTGAGGGGGGAATGTGCAGTTGGGGGATAGTGCCTCATGCTATTTTAATACATTTTATACTGCATTCATACTGTTTTAATACTGCTTTTAATGCTGTTAATTTTTAAAGTTTTTTTTTTAAAGATATGTAAGGCCATAGTTCAGAGACAAAAACAGAAATTGCTGACAAATCTCAGCAGGTCTAACAGCATCTGTGGGAATAAAGCAGAGCTATGTCAGTGACTGTTCATCAGAACTGGTTCTGAGTATAGTTCAGTGATCTAGGGTAATAAAATTAACATTATATGAGTTTAAGAGCATTTAAGTTAAACGTTTAAATGATAGTGAGACAGCTCAAAACCCTGGTTTACTGTACCCTTTTTACACTCTCTTCCATCAGGCAGAAGATACAAAGGCTTGAAAACACATGCCAACAGATTTAAGAACAGCTTCTTCCCTACTGTTATCAGGTTTATGAATAGACCCCTCAAATATTAAAGTTGATCTTTCTGTGCCCCTTCTCTGTAGCTGTATTACTATATTCTGCATTCTGTTCTATTACCCCGCTGTACTTAGGTCAGGTATGATTTGTCTGTATTGCACACAAAACAATACTTTTTACTGTATCTCGGTCCATGACAATAATAAATGAAATGAAATCAAATCCTGCTCTATGTGGGAAATCAGGCACAGTTCTAGTGCCTGGGGTCAGCATGTGTTCAGGAAGTGTCTCCAGCTACAGATCCTGAAAGTCCAAGTTTCAGAGCTGCAGCAGTGACTGGGAACACAGAGGAGTATCCATGAGGCTGAGAATGTTGTGGATAGCACTTACAGAGAGGTGGTCACTCCACAGACTAACACTCCACAAGCAAAATAGGAATAGGTTACCACCAGACAGAGAAAGAGCGTGAGACACGTAGCGCTGGAGTCCCCTGTGGTGATTCCCCTGTAAGACAAATTTATTGCTTTGGATACTGTTGGGAAAAATGGTCTCTCAGAGGAAAGTGGCAGCAGCCAAACTTACTGCACCACAGTTGTCTCTGCTGCACAGGAGCGGAGGAAACACAGCAGGAATGGTATTATAATCGGGGATTCAATTGTAAGGGGAACTGATAGATGGCCAGATGACTGATTGTGGCCAAAAATGAAACTCCAGGATGGTACATTGATTTCCGGGTGCTGGGTTAGGGACGTATCAGATTGGCTACAGTACATTCTGGAGTAGGAGTTTGAACAGCCAGTGGACATTATACAAATCAATGCCAACAACATAGGTAAAAGGGATGCAATCTTGAAAGCAGAATATAGGGAGTTAGGACGCAAGTTAAAAACTAGGACCTCAAAGGTAGGGATCTCTGCATTGTACCAGTGCTGCAAGCTAACCAGAGTAGAAGTAGCAGGATATATCAGATGAACACATTGCTGGAGAGATAGTGCAGTGGTGATGGTTTCAAAGTCTTAGGGCATTGGAACAGGTTCTGGGACAGTGGCACCAGTACAAGCTGAACACCTGGGCAGGAGTGGGCACTGATGTACTCAGGAATGTATTTATGAATGTGGTCAGAGAGGGTTTAAACCAAAGGGGCAGGGGAAAGGGAATTCATACAGTGATACAGATGACAGGGAAACAGTCACCAAAACAAAGACAGTCAGGAATTAGGAAAAGAGCTAGGCAGTGAATTCAAGGGATAGAATCAAGCAGGGGCAGAAAGACAAGCTTAAGGCCTTGCACCTTAATGCATGGAGAATTCGCAATAAGAAAGATGACTTAGTCACATAAATAGATCTAAGCAGTGATGGTATAGTGGGATTTACAGAGGCATGGCTGCAGGGTGACCAGGAATGGGAACTGAATATCCAGAGGTTTTCCGTTTTTAGAAAAAAATGTACAAAGGGGAAAAGAAGGTGGGGTAGCACTGCTGAATAAGAGAGAAATTAATGTGATTGTGAGGATTTGGGCAACTAAGTAAGTAGGCAAATACATGGCAGTATAATGTGGATAAACGTGAGTATATCCACTTTGATAGCAACAGATTATTATCTGACTGGGGATAGATTAGGAAAGCTAGAGGTAAAATGGGACCTTGGAGTCCTTATATACCAGTCGCTGAAAGTAAGCGTGCGGCTGCAGCAAGCAATGAAGAAGGCAAATGGTACATTGGCTTTCATAACAAGAGGATTCAAGTACAGGAGCAGATATGTCTTGCTGCAGCTGTACGGAACCTTGGTGAGACCACACCTGGAGTATTGTGTGCAGTTTCAGTCTCCTTATCTGAAGGAGGATGCCTGGCTATGGAGGGAGTGCAAAGAATCTTTAACAGACTGATTCCTGTGAAAGGACTGACATACGGGGAGAGATTGGATTGGTGAGGACGACATTCACTGGGGTTTATAAGAATGAAGGGTTCTCAAAAAAACCTATAAAATCCTAACAGAATGAGACAGGGTACGTGCAGGAAGGATGTTCCAGGGAATCCAGAACCAGGGGTCACAATCTAAGGATAAGGATGGGGAGAACATGGATGAGAGGAAACTTCTTCACCCAGAGAGTGGTTAGTCTGTGGAATTTTCCCATCACAGGAAACTGTTAGGGCCAAAACGCTGAAGATTTTAAAGAAAAATATAGATGTATTTCTTAGAACTAAAGGAGAAAGCAGGCCTAATTTGGTTGATCAGTCATAATCCTATTGAATGGCAGACCAGACAGAAAGAGCCAAATGGCCTAATCCTGCTCTAATTTTCTATGCTTCTAACAATGAAAATAAATCAATATATTTTTACATTTTTTCACCAATCTTATCTATACAATTTATGTATATATATATCAAAGTAATTTATTTGATAAGCTTCATAAGAAACTTATTTATTTTCTACACATGTGCGAACTAAAGTAGTTCGATAGTAATTATGTTCAACATATCACATGCAATTACTATACATAAGAATTATGGCAGTAAAATTACACCATAGAAAACTATTGTGCAAACAATTAATGCATTCATTTAAATGCTTCTGATAAATTAACAGAGACAAGAATTTCAAACAAATGTGTTAACCATTCATATCGTCGTAATCTGCAGAGTGCTTTCATGCGATTTGTCTTTGGTGTTTTCACAGATCTTGGCAAGAACTGACTTCTGAACTTTTTGAAGACCCTGCATTTGGAGAACTCTCAAAGGGCAATATTTGGAAAAGGGTTGCCTTATTGAAAAAGGGCAACAGTCAATGACAATCCCTCCACAATTAGCTCCAGAATACTGTTTATTGGAATTAAATTAGGATTACGGTATTCAAAGAAACAATTGGCTTCACTGCTTTCGTCTTCCCTCCTTAAACTCATCATTTTGTTACAAGTGAATTCTGCAAGAGAGCCAGGTCTGGGGGTCCTTCCCATCTTCCTGCAGCGCACCATCATAGGTTACTGTTGCCTTCAGTGGCTGCTGGGTGGAATACGGCTATAGAATTAGGTAGTAGCAATTGTGGTCTTTGTATGGAAAAGGTATTCTTAATTCATGCCCCTTGACAGATACCTTTTTCAACTTTGGGCCCTTAATTGTCCCTTGCAGCCTTTTATCATCTTGCTAAAACAGCTGGATGCATTTATTCCTGCAGACAAAGTGTTACCATTTCACTGGCTGATTTCACCCACCAACCCTTCTCCAAGCCGAAACCTATCAGTACACCTTATTACCCAACCCACACAGTGAAGCCCTTCTCAAGTTATCTTACAGCTTTACCTTTGGGCATATCTTTGGTGTTACTATCTTGATGGAAGAGGATGAGAAGCAGCACAAAATGGAGCAAAGGAGTCAGGAAAATATTGTATGAATCAGGCCATTCATAATTTGTGATACAAAAATGACCAAAAACATTATGGAATTCAAGAGGATCTCTTTTGGACAGGGAAAAATGAAAGAAAGTCTTGCATTTATATGACACTTTTCAGGACCACTGGACATTTCAAAGAACTTTTCATCCAATGAAGTACTTGTGAACTGTGATCATTATGGCAATGTAGAAAAAACAGTGGCCAACATTAAACTGCTGAAACCATCAATGTGATAATGATTGGAAAATCTGTTTTGTGATATTGAAAAAAGGGGTAAACACTGGCAAGGTCACCTGGGAGAACTTTCCTGCTTTTCTTTGAAATATTATCATTGGATTTTTTGCACCATTCAAGTAAGCAGTTACGTTTTCAACTCATCTCATCTAAAACACAACACCTCCAGCAGTGCAGCATTCCCTAGAATGGGATTTGAACCCAGAAATTTCTCCTTCAACTACTAATAGATAAAAAGACTTTCTTACACCTATTATACTGTAGAATTACACTGAAGATGACATGGAAGTACTAGTTAACTCAAGTAGGTGATACCTGCACCTCATAGAGCTCATGTTGAATACTGCTTCCAGTTCTGATTGTCAATTAAGAGCAAAAACATTCTATGTTTTGGAGAAACAATGGAGAAGAGTGAAAATATTGAGTTCTAAGCTGCATAAAAGGCTATAAAAAAGACAAAAAAATTTGTTCAAAGGATAGTTTTAAGTGACTTAGAAGATGGTTTATTGATTAACTAGCTATAAAATTTAACCCAGTCTATGTATACAAGATCCTGTCTAATGATTTTGAAATTGGCTGTCCCCCAATTTTGAAACTTAACTTCTGCACTTATCCCTTTCTGTAATAACTTTGAAACTAAGAGTTATGCTCACTATTCCCAAAAATGCCTACCCACTGAAACTTCAACCAGCTTCATTGCCTTGGATTAGGTCTAGCACTGCCCCATATCTAGTAGGACTACCTATGTACTGGCACAAAACATTCCTAGATACACTTTAAAAATTCCACTCCATCTAATCCTCTCACACTGAGGTATCCCAGTTAATGCTAACAAAGTTCAAGTCCCCTACAACTATAATTCTGTTTCTCTCATACCCTTCTGTCATGTTACCCTGATGCACTTATACAAGGTGTGATTTGTTGGGTTAGCACGCAAAATAATACGTTTCACTTTAGCTTAATATGTGTGACAATAATAAATCAAATCAAACTGGCTGACATATCTGTTCTTCTATCTTCCTTTGATTGTTGGGAGACCTGTAGTATAATCTCAACAAGGTAATTGCCCCTTTTTTATTCCTAAACTCTACGCAGACTGCCTCTTTTGAAGACCCCTCTAGGATGTCCTCCCTCATTACTGAAGTGATGAATTTCTTTTCAATAATGCAATGTTTGCACCTCTCTTACATCCTCCCCTTTTGAACTTGAAATTTCTATACCCTGAAATGTTGAGTTGCCAGTGCTGTCCTTCCTTCAGTCATGTCTCAGAGATTGCAACAATATCATATTCATACCTTATAGCTGCAGGTGTTTTGATATTTTAGACAAAATTGTTGCTCTGTAATGTGATTCACAGTAAGGAATGAACCTCATTGATAGGGACTGCCAATCACATTCGTGAAGGATAATGAGCTCACTGGAAACAAACTTTTCTCGATGTTGAATTTCCTGGGAATTGTACTGTAACAATGCCACAACAGAACTCATCATATTTAGAGACAACACTGTGTGGAGCTGGAGGAACACAGCAGGCCAGGCAGCATCAGAGGAGCAGGAATGTTGACGTTTCGGGTCATCAAGTTTACTAACACCTTTCACCCCAACTTCAAATTCACCTGGACCATCTCTGAACTTGTAGGATACGTGGAACAGTCCCTTTTCTGCTGCTACACTGGCGCAATCCCCCACCTCTTCCTCTGCTACATTGATGACTGTATCAGTGCTGTCTTGTGCTCCCACATCAACTTTACAGACACCTTTCACCCCAACCTCAAATTCACCTGGACCATCTCCGATACCTCCCTCTCTTTCCTGGACCTCTCTGTCTCCATCTCTGGTGACCGCCTCAAAACTGGCATCTATTTCAAGCCCACCAACTCCCACAGCTACCTAGACTGATTGGGACATGATTCTAGACAGACTGGTCAACAGAACATTGGTTGCACATGCCCGTGCAATGCACAGAACATCTCCTTTGATGGAGTGCTGGGGTATACAGTCCTCTGTAACCATATCCTGTTTTTAATTGTGTCAGTCTTGGTGCAGATAATGCATGCAACAGTCCCTCCTTTATACATTGGAGGAGACATTGGAAATTTATCTTTTGAAACATTGCTGAAGAACACTTAATACACAGTATCTTCATAGAATCATAGAATCATAGAATCCCTACAGTGTGGAAACAGGCCCTTCGGCCCAACAAGTCCACACCGACCATCAGAGCTTCCCACCCAGCCCCATCCCCCTATAACCCACCTAATCTACACATCCCTGAACACTATGGGCAATTTCCCATGGACAATCCACCTAGACTGCACATCCTTGGACTGTGGGAGGAAACTGGAGCACCCGGAGGAAACCCACGCAGACACGGGGAGAATGTGCAAATGCTACACAGACAGTCGCCCGAGGCTGGAATCGAACCAGGGACCCTGGCACTGTGAGGCAGCAGTGTTAACCATTTTTGCTTCACTCTGCCCTATAGCCTTTCTTATGGTATTCAAGCGTAACAGAACTTTGAGCAGCAGGTGGTGACAGTGAGGGAGAGCAGCTAGGCCAGACAAATGGACCCTACCTGGATTAGGAAGGAGGGCTCATTAGAAAAAAGTGCAGTTGGACAAAGAATTCCTCAACTCAATGTGAAACAAAGACTTCATTCCATATAAATACCATCAATACTTATTTATTTAAGCTAAATTTCCCTTCATGTTCATGATGACCTGATGGCAGTGGAATAAAGAATCCCTGCTTCATGATCTTTGGCGCAGTTGGCAAGATTCCACATACAAGCGTCAAGTTGTAACAGACAAGGTTAAGAAGTGCCTGGTTGTGATGGAGCGAATGCTGGAAGATTTAAAACTGTCAATATCCACGAGGGAGACTGAAGCTGCTCCAGGATCATTGGAAGCTCAGATTTTGGCAGAAGGAAACAGGCCTTTAGGCCAAACTGAGGCAGTGGTTCTTCATGTCCGTTCCCTAAATGGTACAGAAGAAGAAAGTGTCTTTTTTATTCAACCGTCAGATATTGGCTTTGCTCGCTGGCTAACACTTAGTGCACATCACTAGTTGCCCTTGAGAAGGTGATGGTGAACTGCCTTCTTGAACTGCTGCAGTCCATTTAGTGTCAGTTGACCCACAATGCTCTTAGGGAGGGAGTTCCAGGGTTTTGACACAGCGACAGTGAAGGAAAGGTGATATATTTCCAAGTCAGAATGGTGAGTGGCTTGGAGGAGAACTTGTAGATGATGGTGTTCCCATGTGTCTGCTGCCCTTGAGTCAAAAATGGTCATGGGTTTGGAATGTGCTGCCAAAGGACCTTTAGTGAATATTTGCAGTGCATCTTTTAGATAGTCTGCTTGTCAATGCACAGGAAGCTGGACAGATTTGCCGGGAAGATTGCAAACACCAGATGATCAGCAATTGAACACTGGATTGAGAATACACAGCTGGTTATGGTGTCCAGAGGCTTCAATGTTAATGAGCACATGGTGGAACATCTGTTTGTGAAAGCCTGTCAGGAAATATTGAGAAGAAGTTCAAAGAAAGCCAAAGTGGATCTCTGAGGTACTGACAAGGGCTTTTGGGATGCCCATAGCCTGTCACAGCTACAGCAGAGGTTTGATGAGTACAAGCAAGCAGAAGGGGAGGCCCTGGTTTCCATATCCCTGGAGCTGGTGAAGTTGTTTGATTGCATCATCCCTTGGATCCATCCTTCTGATAGATCAGGCAGGCAGCTGAAGGAAATCCCAGCAGAAGTGGAGTTGAAGAGGCTTAACAAACCTCAATATCTTTCTTTGAAGCACAGAGTCACATCATCCAGATCATAAGAAAGGATTGAACCCCTGAGACCAGGAAAGAGGCTACCATCTGGGCGATGACAGTTGGTGCAGATGGGATATAGTCCTCAGGCTGAAGAGGCAACTGGAACAGATTACTACATAGCAAGTACAGGTCCAGTCCTCGCTGTCCATGTTCTGAGGAGGACATACAATGTTAACTCGATTTCTGTCACTACAGATGCTGCCACACCTAATGGGTTTCTCCAGCAATTTCTGTTTTGTATGTTTCAGATCTCCAGCATCTTCAGTTCTTTGTTTTATTGAAGTGCCAATTTTTCAAGACAAATGTATGATACCATTGGCACTTTGTTACCAAGGAAGGCATTAATCCTGATGATGAGAAAATCTGAGGAGCAGAGGACTGGCCCTGGCCTAAGGCTAGGAGGGAACTGTATGGGTTCCTCGGTCTGACTGGTTACAATTGGAGGTTTGATCAAGGTTATGTTCAGTCAGTCACTCAAATCCACAATTTGCTGAAGTAATCAGGGAATGTGGGAGGAGTGATTGAGAAAGGATCTATGAGGCATGATACATCACAAAGAATCGTAGGGAGTTTGACCACAGCATATGAAGAGTATTTTTTCACCTATGAGCAGAAGCTTGTCACATCATCTGTCCTTGACTGCCGAGACTTCCAACTCCTTTTCATACTGGAAACTGACAGTAATTTTCTCGGCCTAGGAGTGATGCTGACACAGGTTTGAGGGCAGAAAAGAATGGTTATCACTTATGCCAGTCAGAGTTTCGAGGCAACTGGAAGGTCTATTAAGAATTATTCACATATGAAACTCAAACTATTAGTTTTGAGCTGGAATTTTTTTCTGGAGGTTCAGAGACATTTTAACGGGTGCATAGTTTGAAGTGTCTATAGGCAACAGCCCACTCAGCTACTTTCAAACGCCCATCAATCTGAAAGCAACAGAAGGCTCATGGGCTGCTGAACTCACGCAGTTTCGATTCTAGATCTGGTACAGTCAGGCAAATGTAAAGCAAATGCTGATGCGCTTAGTCAGGAGACAGGCCAAAGGAGAGACTTAAACCTTCACGGCTAGAGGGGTATTTGCTGACACCATCCTGTCCATGCTCCAAGTCAAACATCGATCCCCTGTGACATCTGGGCAAAGATATAGCAGAGTGTCCTTGGGATACTTGTGAATGCGATACAAACCAGGGCTTCACAGCAGAACCAGTTGTGGTTTCAGCTTCGTGATTGACCTCAGAAGAGGACCTTAGACAACTTCAGCTGATTGACATAAGCATCAGGAAACTGCACCATCACTGGAAGGCTCAATATCCAGCAATACAGCACCAGCTGAGGCAGACCAAACAAGCACAGAACTTGTTGAGGTGCTGGAAGAGGATCAGGAAGGATGATGGAGTCCTCTATTGGTTAATGCATGACAAGGAGAGAGAGGTGAAGCAACTCATCCTTCCCAACAGCCTTAAGTGTTGGCTATAGTTCACGATCAAGCATAAGAGGCTGAGAAGGTCATCTCAAGCAAACGCTGGATACAACCCCAAACCTGAGTGTGTAATGAAACCCTCCAGCAACAGATGGTGACAGTGAGGGAGGGCACTGAGCAAGGGAGCGTGAGCAGTTGAGCCAGAGCCTCCAGCTGCAGGTCAGTGAATGGATCCTCTCTGGGTAAAAAGGTGTGTTTGGAGGGAAGCAATGCTCATGGGAAAAAGGAGCAGACAGACAAAGCAATCCTCAAATCAATGTAAATCACGGGCTTTACTCCATACAAATGCTTCCTAGTCTAACCTTAATTTCCTTTTATGTTTGTAATGGCCTGATGCCAGTGGGACAAAGAATCTCTGCTTCATAATCTTTGGCTGTCTGTGCGTCCAAATCTCATGTTACACAAGAGTGAGGATTCTAGTAATGTTTTGAATATTTGGCAGATGTTGGTTCAGAAATTTGTGATGTGACACTGTCCACCAGAAATTCACCAGAGGGAAGGAGCTGGTGTGATGGTGTTGTCACTGAACACATTATCAAGGCTAATTCTCTAGGTATAGAAACAAAAATTGTTGGAGAACTCATCTTCCAAAGAATGTCATATTGAACTTGAATCATTAACTGTTTCTCTCCCCACAAATGCTACCAGATCTGCTGAGTTTTTCCAGAACTCCCTGTTTTTATTTCAGATCTTCAGCATTCACAGTACTTTCCTTTTATTTTAAGGCTCTGGTTCAAATCCCACCATGGCAAATGGCGATATTTAAATTCAATTAATAAATCTGGAATTAAAAATAGCTAATTTAATGGTGACCGTGAAATGACTACCATAAAAGCCATCTAGTTCACTCATGTCCTTCAGGAAGGACATATACTGTACTTATCTGTTGTGGCCTACTTGAGACTCCCGATTCACGGCCATGTGGTTGATTCTTAAATGCTCTCTGAAATGGCCTGGCAAGCCACTTATTCAAATTGAATTACTTCAAAATCTGTTTAAAGAAATGAAGCCGGCTGGGCCAACCAGCATAGACAAAGGCACCAGAAACAACAGTGGCAGACAAAGCCCTGTTGATGTTGTAAAATCCTCTTAACTAACATGTGGGGGCTTGTTCCAAACTTAGGAGAGCTCCCACACAGGCTAGTCAAGCAACAGCCTGACAAGTCATTCTTATAGAATCGTACCTTACATACAATGTTCTAGACAGCACCATGGATATGTGTTGTCCCATCAGCAATCCTTGTGGTGTGAAGTCCTGTCTTTACATTGAGGATACCTTCCATCATGTTGTATGGCAGTGTGGCAGTATGCAGAATGGGTTAGATCTTGAACAGATATAGTAGTTCAAGACTGGACATCCATGAGGTGCTGCAGGCCATCAATGTTGTGGAAATTGTATTCAAACACAATCTGAAAATTCACGGCCTGGCTGTTGCCAATCCAAGCAGCAGAAACAACAACTGATAAACAGAGCTAGGCAATGACAAAATCAGCAGATCTGCAATTCTGCCACATCCAGTCCTAAATGGTAATGGACAATTAAATAATTCACTGAATTGAGGTGCCCCAAATAACAACATCCTCAAAGATGTGGGAACCCAGCACATCAGTGCAAAAGATAAGGTTGAAGAGTTTCCAAGTTCCAAATGGATGACCCATCTCAGAGTCCTGAAGAGGTCTGTTGAATCACAGATGTCAGATTTCAAACAACTTGATTCACTCCATGTAATATTAGGAAATGGCTGAATGCTCTGGACACTGCAAAGATTCTGAGCACTGGCAACATTCTGACCATGGTATTGAAGACTTATGCTCTAAAACTAGCCATGTCCACAGCCAAGCTGTTTCAGTAATTGTAACACTGGAATCTACCTGGCCCAAGTGGGTAACTCACTGCCTGGCTCCCCACAGCCTGGGCACAAGTCAGCTGTCTTATGGAATACTCTCCGCTTTCCTGGATGAGTGCAGATCCAACAGCACCCAAAAAGCTTGGCAAGATCCAGAACAAAGTAGTCCACTTGATTGACAGCTTATTTAACACCTTCAATATTCACTCCCTTCATACACCATCACTGCAGAGTGGCAGCAGTGTGTACCACCTACAAGATGCACTGCAACAGCTCAGTAAGACTCCTTAGACAGTACCTTACAACAGCGACTTCAATCACCTAAGCAAGCAAGGGGAACATCTACAGGGAGAAGCCTTCATCTATAAATTCTCTTCATTGTCTCGCATCATCCTGACCTGGAAATATATTGCTATTTTTTTCACTGATTCTCGGTGAAAATCCTGTAACTCCCTCCCTAGCAGCATTATAGGTTTCTCTACACCATGTGGATTCCAGTTGTTCAAGAAGCCAGCTGACCTCTACCTTCCCAAGAACAATTAGAGATGGGTAAAAGATACCAGCTTAGCCAGCAATGGTCATACCCCTAAATGAATAACAAAATTGCAATACTGAGTCAAGGCCAGCTAATTTATGATTGCCTTGTATACACAATATCTGATATTTTATCTCCTTCACCATCTCTGTTCTGTATTTGATGCAGGAGATCTGCAACGTGAACACTTCCCTTATGAGCTACTTTTGAACTTATACGTAAAGGAAAGTCATTGAATGTCTAAGTAGCAGTATTTAACCCTACTTCAATAAACGGACTCAGAATTCAAGGTTATGTAATGTGGAGTATGGTGATATTAATTATTTTAATTTGAACAACCCACTAATAATTGGTTTAATTGATATTTTAGACACTGTAAAGCATTCCAATTTAGCTTGTTTAAATGTTACACACAAAATGAGGACTTATGGTAATTACCAGAGCTGTTAGATTACTAGCAGAGATAAGGCATTGCATTAGGTGGTCAATATATCAACATTACTGCAAACAGAGCAATTTTACAACTATTGTTTTAAATAATTGTTGTTAGCAATGCATTGTAGAAGAGCAAATTGTCTTAATTCACAAATATGGAACTGAATTTCCGAACAAATCAGCAATATGTTATGTTTTCACTATACTTGAAGTTAGAGCAACAACAAATTATCAGGCGATAACACATTTCATAAAATTCTATGGAGGGAACTGTGTCTTTGTTATTGATTTAAATATCAATTTTACAGCCTGGAAAGGCTTTCTGAAAAGTGCCAATTAATTCTATTAAGGTATATGACCACTATAGTCAGTTATTTGATGATCTTACCATTATACATTTAATTAAACAATTATGCTATCCCTACAGATAGCCAAACAATTAAATGTACATCACATTCAGTACTGCAGATACCACACTTGAGAAAACAAATTGCTACAAGTTAATTTCAGCCTTTATTCGTAGAGAGACAATCAAAATGTAAGAAATATATATCTTTATAATTTAATGCAGAACAATGAAAGAGCTACATTAAGTTGTAACTTTTGCATTCTACAAGCCTTTGCAAAATTTACAGAAATAATCTTCAGCAAAATTTCTTCTTTGGTGCAGTGGACTTATTAAGTGCAAGCAGGGAGTTATTTTCAATTAGTCCTTATCCCTTAACTCCAAGTATTTTTTTGAGCAGTATCATGCAATGACCCTGGCAGTGAATGCAGAAATGACGCAAATGTTCAAGCTTTGTAAAAACTGCCAAAGTACCAGTAAATACATTTGTAACTTGGTACAGTATTAGAAAATTAATATCCTGTTTGTAGGTCAAATTTATTCATTTAACAGGAACTAACAGTGATACATTAGCCAGAATTTTAAATGTTCCATACTTTCAGTACTTCATCAAAGCTGTCAGTGTTGGACGGATCTTAGGTGCAAGGCTTGCAGCACAAAGCATAGACCCTATGCAGTCGCTGTAACTAAAATTGGAATCTTGGCATGAAAGACTTGAGGTACTTGGGATGGTCATGTGACAGTACTGCATTCTTCTCCTTATTACCCTCTTTTCCATATGCTTCTGTTTTTCGACATCTTCTGAATTGTTTTCCTTTTTCTTTCCCTCACAGACTTTTTGGTTGTACAATTTTCAAGTTTATCTTGCTTTATCCAGTTGAAAAAAGTACAAGTCAGCTCTTGAGGTTTGGCTGACCATGTGTACTTGTAGAATGCTAAAAGCCTTCTTTTCAAACTATAGACCCCATATTTTAAATTGTGCTATGGTTTAATGAGGGGTTCAGGAAGACATGCCAAAAAACAGCATGAGGCATACTTAAAAATGCAATGTCAACCTTGTGAAGCTGCAATACAGGACTTTTAGCATGCCAAATATTGGGAGCAGCATGAAGAAGACAGAACAAGTAATCCCACAAATAATATTTGAATTTCTGCAGGTCTGGCATATCCAGTCATGAATGATAGTGAGCAGCTAAACAACTGACAGGAAGAAGAGGATCTGCAAATATCCCAACACTCAACAACTGGGCAGCACACACATACATGCAAAAGACAAGGCTGATACATTTGCATCCAACTTCAGCCAAAATATCAAGTGGATAATCCATCTCTGCCTCTTCCAATCGTCACTAGCAACACATTAGCCAGTCTTCAACCAATTTGACTCACTCAATGTGGGATCAAGAAATAATTTAAAGTTACTAGATACTACAAATGCTATGTCCCTTGCCAACATTTCTGCAGTAGTCCTGAAGCCTTCTGTTCCTGCAATAGCTGCATCACCAGCAAAGTTATTCCAAAATAGCTACAACACTGGATCTACCTAGCATTGTGGAAAATTGCCCAGGTTAAGTCCTGCACACAAACAGCAGAATAAATCCAATGGAACTATTTACTGCCCTATTAGTCTACTCTTGATCATCAGTGAAGCAATGCAAGGAATTGTTGACAGTGTTATCAAGCAGCACTAGCAATGGAATAACCTGTTCACTGATGCTCACTTTGAGTTCGGATGTGCAGATTGTGGTATTGAAGAATCCAACAAACATTTACAACATCATTAGAGATAAACATCATATTTACAGGCACATAAGTGTCTGGGGTAACATCAAGCTATTCAATCACAACAGATGAGAATTGACAAGTATGGTTTTCTACTCTTTTCCTTTAGCTTTTGCTTTCTTGACGTTACTCCATTGCTTCTTCATTCTGAAATCACATTTATTTGTTTCATTTAGATGTTATTGTTGGACCCATAACTCTGCGTCTGACTTCAACCACCCTGCCTGCCCTTTAGACATGAGCATCTGAATTGTTGCTGCAATGGTGGCAAACAAAAGCTCAGACTGTTTTTAGATCAAAAACCTACCTCGGTGTGAAACTGATTCAAGTTAAGATTTTCATGCGGGTCAGTCTAAACTTGAGGTAGAGACTGGCATTCCATCCAATTAGAAGCAGTGGGGGATTGGAACTGAAGTGGCTGAAATAACTTATTTCTATTTCCCTCAGCAGTCATCACTGAGGCTGCAGTTTGTCCTAAAGGAGAGATCTGCTGTTTGTGCCAAAGTCTTCCATAGCAACCCAGGGAAGTGAGATGTCACAGGAGAGTTGGAGGCCTGGCACCTGGGGCATGGTAACCTCTTGCTTCATTGATGTCAGCTTGGATTTAATGTTGGAGAATGCAAAGGAGAGGAGGGAGCCCTTTTCTCTGATGATGTCAGAAGGAGAGCTGAGTAGATCACAGGGCGCATTCTGACAGTCTCTGTTTACTATGTTCCTCAAATTGCACTGTACAACCAATGATACTAAGTCTGACATCTGGATTCCTTTCATCTGAGGAGAGAAAGCAGAGGTAATGTTTAAGGCCAAGAGACACTTCAGAAGAAAGGTCACTGCACCTGAAGTGTCACCTCTGCTTTCTCTGCACAGATACTGCCAGACTTGCTGAGATTTTCCAGCAATTTCTGTTTTTGTTTCTGATTTCCAGCATCTGCAGTTCTTTGGTTTATTTGGGATGGTATTCGATTCCTCTCATTTCTGCTGTGATAGAAAAATGCGTGCGTGCAAGATGGTGAAAGAAAAGGCAAGTTCTTCCGTGGGACAAAACCTTTGTGCAGATGTGCTTCTGATTAGATTTGATATATTTATTGTCACGTGTACCTAGGTACAGGGAAAAGCTTTGTTTACAAACAGTACAGGTAGATCACAGGGTGAAAAAATACTTAGAAGTATATAGGTTACATTGCACGGGGCGTGTGCTAGGCAAGATCAACATTAGCAAGATCAGCGTTATTTGAAGTTAGAGAGTCCATTCATCAGTCTAATGACAGCCAGGAAGAAGCCGTTCCTGAACTTGTTGGTGCATGTGTTCAAGCTTCTGTATTTTCTGCCTGATGGAAGAGGTTGTAGGAGAGCATTATCAGGGTGCGATGAGTCTTTGATGACGTTGGCAGCCTTTCCGCGACAACAAGCCATGTAAATAGAGTCCATGGATGGAAGGTTGGCTTCTGTGATGATGTGGGCTGTGCACACCACCTTCTGTCATTTCCTATGGTCCTGAGCAGTGCAGTTGCAGTATTAGATTCTGTTATTGGTGATAAGTGATTAGAAGGTTCAGTCTATATCAGCCATCCATAGGTTAACATAGGTATCTCAGATTCTTCATCATGCCCCTCAACCTGGATCAAAGCGGCTTAGCTGATCTTGTCCTAGATCAGGATATGCTTTCCATTCATAAGACTGTAAGATATAGCAGCAGAATGAAGCCATTTGGCCTCATCGAGTCTGCTTCACCATTTGATCATGGCTGATATGTTTCTCAAACTCATTCTCCTGCCTTCTGTCCTTGAACTCCTTACTATTCAAGAATTTATCTCCTTTGCCTTAAATATACACGTTGATTTGGCCTCCATAGCCTTCTGCAGCAATGAGTTCTGCTCTGACATACTTATAAGCTCTTCATCCCCTGAGCCATGCCTGGCCACCATATTGCATAGCCATTGCACCCCTGTGTTTAACCTCATCCCCTTCTACCTCCACTTCCTCATGCTCTTTCACTTCCTGCTCCTGCAGTTTACCTCCTCCAAACCCACGCAATCAGTGATTTCCATAATCCAAAGGTCATTCTGTTCTCTAGAGCCACATTATGGGGAAAGCAACAGACCACTAAAATGACAGTGACCCTTGCAAAAGAGCAGTGGAGTGCACCACATGGAAACACAAAATAACATCAGAATTGGGGTCAGGAGTAGGCTATTTGGTCCCTTGAACCTGCTGCACTATTCAGTAACATTATAGCCTTCTTACTGTAGGCTTAACATGACTTTCCTGCCTACTCCCTTATAACACTGACTCTTGTAGATCAAAAATTTATTCAGATCAGCTATGGATATCTTCAATACCCCAGTCTCCACTGCTTTCTGGGCTAAAGAATTCCAAAAGTTAATGGCTCTCTGAGCAAAGAAATATTCGTTATTTCTGTTTTGACTGAAAAATCCCTTGTTTTGAAATTGTGCCCTCATTTCTTGATTTCCCTGTCAGATGAAACATCCTCACAGAATCTATCCTGTCAAGCCCCTCAAACTTCTACAAACCCTTCATCACATGAATAAATCCAGTGTATTATTTTCTGAACTGCTTCCAATGCAAACATATCTTTCATTAAACAAGAAAATGAAATCTGCATTGTACACTATATGCACTCTTGCCAATATGCTGTATGGTTATAGCAAGAGTTATAATAAAGGCTTTTATTCCATTTGCCTTTTTAATTGCTTGCCATCCTTACTGTGATGTAAGTTCATACTATTTTATTACTAATATTTAAAAACTCGGGTTCTAAAGTGGACCAAACCATGTGTGGCTTTTGGTTTGATTTATATTTCTATGTTATGCATGTTGAGAAGGTAGGATAAGCTTTTAGCTTAATTTTAGATTTGTTCTGTGTGTTCTGATGGGGTGTCTGAAGTATAGTGATACATATATTTTTAATGAGATTTTACAGCCTTGGAGGAGAATTTGAGGTGAACAGTTCAGTACATTAGAAAGAGGGTAAAGAGGAAAAACTCAAAGTAAGTCCTTTTAGGACCTAGCAAAACCAACTTGACCATTTTAAAATTTAAAGAAAGCTTGGCAATTAATTGACAGTAATCATTAATTAAGATATTCTCTATTCCAATGCTTCCACCATTCAGAGTCCCCCTGCTCACCAATCATTATTC
Organism: Rhincodon typus; assembly: GCF_021869965.1. Taxonomy (NCBI): domain Eukaryota; kingdom Metazoa; phylum Chordata; class Chondrichthyes; order Orectolobiformes; family Rhincodontidae; genus Rhincodon; species Rhincodon typus. Next base: position 52,573,323 of record NC_063333.1, on the reverse strand, counting down.
CCTTCTCTTAGAGTATATAAGTTGTTTCCCCGTGACTTTGATATTCTTTTGAATTGTCTTGATGGGGTTGTAAGATTCAAGGATTTGACAAATTGTGTCTTTTTCAGCAATATTCAAGTTCTGGGCACGTAATAATTGTTTGTATATTAAGAAATACTGGTCCATTTGACCCAGTGAGCCAGGACCTGGAAGCCAGGCAAACACGGAAGAATTGATTAAAGAATCAGGTGGCCAGTAGACATAAAAGTGAGCTGCAAATACAAAGGAGAGCCACAAGCAGTGGAATGGGAATGAGAAGGCAAATACATACATGTGCACGCATAAAGAGAAAGTAGCCACAGACCAAAACAGGATAATTAAATTCTTGCGAAAATGGAAGTGAATCTATTTCACGAAGAGGTAAGTTTTTCTGTTTGTCAGAAAATGAGACAGGAGATCTTGGTGGCACTCTGTGACCTGCTTAAATAGGTCCAGAATTTGGAAATCTAACTAAATTGAGATGGGTGTGTTCCCAAAAGTGGCTAAACCATGTTGTTATTTGTTAGTTGGTGGAATGGAGACTCTGGAAAGTTACATCATTGGCATTTTCATGACCAAGGGGGAAGAGGGTACATAGAAATGCTCCTTGCTAATGTTAATATATCCATGAAACACAGTGGTGAAAGCTGATATTGGAGACTCCTGACACAATCTGTAAGTGTAAAGAAAAACATACTGTGGAATGGTATAGTTATGCTTGTGATTGTGCAAGACTTGATTCATTGACAGTTTAAAATAAAATTTACCTTTTATTTGCCTGTTAATTAATGTTTAATCTGTGTTAAAGTGGAAGTTACAAAAAGTGAACTTCTGTTGGTAAGTTCTTCACTGGGGACTTGTTCGATAAATTTAGTTATTTTGTCTTATGGTTCCCCCATAGCAATAACAACTTCCAAATATCTAAAATTACATTAATGTTAACAGGGAAATTCAAAATGCCTATTGATTCTGTACATAATATAGTTAAAATCTTTTTCTATTGCCAGAAAGTAAATGGACTCACTATATCACTCATAAGTGTCTTTGTTGCCCTTTTGTTTCTGCCTTTGCTTGTAGCTCAATACAGTCTCCAGTGTTTATCTTCTGGCTTTTTCCAGATCAGTCTTAGTAACCCTGGACACTGGCAAGACTGGCATCAGGTGTGACCTCACTGAAAATGAGTTAAATAGCATTGGGCTCTGACTGACATGACCATATCCATAAAAAAATCCATAGCTCTCTGCATTTCTGTTATGTCTTGCCTGCTAGAGCGTGGACTATTGCTTGACCCCTTGTTCCCAGAACTTAGCCAAAGTAAAATTCTGGAGCTAAACAGTAAACATTCCTTGAATTCCTGACATAATAAAAATAAACTAAGTTTGCATGTAAGCATTAGAGCCAATTACTTATCACAAAAGCAACTGTAAAGATCTAGTCATAATTATTAATGAGATTTGACAGTTCAGAATAGATAAGATGTTATTGAGCATTAATGCCTTCAGTACTGACATGGCAAAAGTTGCTGTAGAAAAGATATTTGAAGTAACCAAACTTTGGAAAATCCCAATAATATTTTGATAAAAGGTCTTACCCAGATCAGTCTTTTTTCTTTCAGATATTTATTAACCTGCTGCCAATTTCCAGTATTTTCTGTTTTCATTGCAAATTCCCAAATATACTAGTTTAGTTGAATGTTGGCAATGCTTAGACCTGGTTGGAAACAGTTTTCTGCTATGCATCTACAATGGACCATTTGGCAGATCTATAAAAGTTCTGTTAACACAGGCTTCAGTCTGCCCTGTTGTGATCAATCCTGTCAATGAGAGGCTGATTCAAGGCGATTCTTTGTTCTGTTTTGACATACTGCATCAGTGGAGAACATGAAATTCCTACTCGGCGTGTTAGATTCTTAAACTTTGAGCAGGAATGTCTGAGACTACACATTACCAACAGAGTCTTTCATGCAGCTGGTAGCTTATTGGTGAATGAAAGTTGTACTGCGCTGGGTTCTCTGTCTATGATTATGAGTTGTACAAATATGATTCTGCCTTTTACCAAAGGTTACTAATTTATCAAGTCACTCAGATAATGAAACAAACCAGTGGGAAACATATATGAGGCTGTGTAAACTACATGGTGGTTCTTTCATTTATTTAAAGATATGAAATGCAACAGAATTTTTGAGAACTTATTTCCAAGTATAGTATTTGCTGTTTTGACAATTGAAAAGTGTGTGGGCAATGATGTTCCCCTACGTTGTGCAATTTAACACACAGCAGGATTTTACAGTTAGCAAAAAAAGTTCCTCAAATTAACAGAACAGTGAAGAATATTTTACGTTTGAAGTATTAGTAAGATTTTGCAGACTCCCTTAACCCTTTGTAGGCTGCAGGAATGAGAAAGGGACAGTGAGCCAATCCAACTCATTTGTCATCTGCTCGGAACTTATGAGCTCAACTATGATCCCTGTAAGGCATGTAGCCTATATGCTTTTTCGATCATCTAATGCCGTTATTGTAACAAGGTCAGTCAGTGGAGCTCATAGAATATGATTTCCCTGATTGGGCCTGTTAACCTGGTCTAGTCAGGGATCCTAGGCTGACAGATATAAACAGGAGTATCAGAGGTTGTGTTTACTTGGTGAGCTGGCTCTGAGCGAGCTGGAGCAGTGACAAGGACTCTCCGCTGATAAATAAAGGGTGACTTGGTGACAGGATACTGACCTCTGTGGCATTATTTCACCTAACACCAGCAAACATGTCTGGTTTTGGGCCTTCTTATTTACCATAGTGATAGTACAATCAATAAAGACTCCAAGAGGATTCATTTCAAGTAATTGCCTGTAAAATCCCCGATTTGGCAAAGTGTAATTCAATGATTTCAATTTTGTGGAGTGAGAAATTTGATCAAAGCTGAATATGCATGAGGTAAAAACAGAAAGTGCTGGAGAAATGCAGCAGATCTGACAGCATTTGTAGAGAAACAGAGTTACTATTTTGAGTCCTGCTCATCATTACATGAACACATGAAACGGCAGGTGATCCATTGAGTCCCTCATGGTCGTGCTGAAAAATGATCATTATGTTCCCCTAATGTGCCCCAAATACTTGCAATATGTATCTCCTGGGAAAGACGGAGTACTCGGTTGAAGTGAAACATATGGAAATTGTCGTGTAATGGCATCAAGATCCTACAACAAACTTGTGATGATGTCACGAGTGGCATATTATTGTGTATATATAGCACAGAATGGGCAGAGTTAGAACTCTGTCAAAGAAGCATGAAACACCGTAGGATGAGAGACAGTCGCAAGGATACATCAATATGATCTCAAAAAAATGGTAGATCCATCCATTTCTAATATAACTTTACCATGTCATGCAGTATTCAGTATCAATATGTAATAGATACCCTCACGTTGAAGTCTAAGTCTGAAGGCAGTTCTTGATTTTTGTCTTCTCCTTGACCAGTCTGTAAAGAATATAAGCTCATAGTATGACATCAAACCACACGATAAAAGATGGTGGCACCCCTGGGTATATTGACTAGAAAACCATGGCAGCAGTGAACATAAAGAAACAGACGTGAGATTTTCTAGAGAATGGATTTCAAAACATCATTCTTTTTGCAAGAATTTATTCGTACAACTTTAAGACCAGCTGGCAGCCAGAAAAGTGTCACTCTGAACTGACAAAATGCACTACAGAAACCATCAAAATATTGTAAATCTCTTTTACAGTCTGTAATAGAGGAAACAGGCTTTTAAAAATGCTATGAGAGCTGTAAAAGGCCACTACAGCTAAAGGGACAAATCCAAATCAAGTATCCGTGAAAAGAGGCTGACTACTAGGTCCCTAAGGCAAATTCAGTGCCTTGAAGGAGGGGACAAAATGTTTTATTTTCACCTGAAAGATGAGGCTAAGGAACTCAGTTAAGACTTCAAGCAGTGAGTTAAAGTTACAAGGTATTTTCTTGACAATGTAGATAACAATGACAAGCTTCAGAAATTCTTTAGGTACAAGCTTAAAAAAATTGATTGGAAAAGGAAATAAAATCAGGAATAAAAATTCTATTGCAATTCTAAGTACCAAAACCCTAACAGTGAAATGGGAGAAATTTCTATTATTTTGATCGTTTGAACAACAAAAACGTTGTTTTAAACCAACCACAGAGTCTTAATGATTTTATTTATTAGAATACAAAAAATTGAATGAAGGAAAAGAGCATAAATCTAATCGCATGGTATTGAATTAGATGCAAAAATACATTGCATACAAGAAAAGATAGGTCCAACAATGTTACAACAGCCATTTTTGAAACAGACAAAAAATGATTGAACTTTATTGAGTGAAGCTGTTTTGAGTAAGTTCGATCCATAGATGTTTGAGACATTCTTCAGCCAGTTGAGAAAATGAATATTTTCATTCTTTTCTATGAACATTGTCACATTGGTAGAGGAAAAACAAACTTTATATTGAAAACAGCAGTAACCTCAACCGATTTCAATTTTAGTGCTACAACAATAATCTTTACTAAACTAAAGATTCAACAACTACTTCAGTCAACAAAGAATACGAAAAGGCAACAAAATGGTACAAGGGCAACAACTGTAGAAGGAGATCTAATTCCTAACATTTTACAACTCAAAAAATTAATCAACAACACAAGTTCCCATCAGCAATCAAACAACATAATAAAATTCATCAGTATTAATCTTTCTGCTAGAAAAGTTTAAATATGTAGTACTAGATAGTAAATCAAACACAGAATATTTAGCATGCTTCTCAATGAAATGGGAACAACATCAGATCATGTGTTCCATAGAAAACAGATCAATGAGAAACAACCTCATAACAGTTTTTGATCAATATTTCACTTCAAGATCAATTAAGAACCTGGCAAGATTCCTCCCCCATTGCAAATATCAACTTTCAAGAGAATCTGTAGATAGTTTCATCAATAAACTGTGTGTATCATCTGAACCATGTGGCTCTTTTCAACATGGGCTCATTTGTGACTGAAAAGTCATTGGCCTCTTAGATAGATAAGTCACTGAACTTCTTCAATCCAAAGAGGATCTAACTCTAGCAAAAGGTAGTAAGAACTGCCGATGCTGGATCAGAGATAACATAGTGTGGAGCTGGAGGAACATAGCAGGCCAGGCAGCATCAGAAGAGCAGGAAAGTTGATGTTTCGGGTCGGGATGCTTCTTCAGAAATGGGGGAGGGGGAAGGGAGCTCCGAAATAAATAGGGAGGGGAGGGGTGGGGCTGGGGAAGGTGATAGGTGAGTGCAGGTAGGCAGTGGTGGTGATCATTCAGTGAGGTGGGAGGAGCGGATAGGTGGGAGAGAAGATGGACAGGTTGTGTCAGGTTGTGTCAGGTCGATGAGGAGGGGATGAGAGAGAGGGTTGATCATGGGATGAGGCCAAGGTGGGGAGATTTTGAAACTGGTAAAGTCCACATTTAGACCATTGTGCTGTAGGCTACCAAGGTGGAATATGAGGTGCTGCTCCTCTAGTTTTCATGTGGCGTCATTGTGACACTGGAGGAGGCCCAGGATGGACGTGTCACCCAGGGAGTGGGAGGGGGAGTTGGGAAGGTTCATGATTGGAAGGTGTTGTCGTTTGTCACGAACAGAGCGCAGGTGCTTGGTCTCACCAATGTAGAGGAGGCCACATCGGGAGCAGCAGATTCAAGAGACCACATTGATGGATGTGCAGGTGAACCTCTATCTGTTGTGAAAGGTTTGTTTGGTGCCTTGAATGGAGGTGAGCGGGGAGGTGTAGGGGCAAGCGTAGCACTTCCTGCGGTTGCAGGGAAAGGTGCCGGGGTTGGTGGGGCTGGTGGGGAGTGTGGAGTGGATGAGGGTGTCGCGGGGAAAGCGGTCCCTATGAAAGGCAGATGGGGGTGGGGAGGGAACTATACCTTTGGTTGTGGGATCAGATTGCAGGTGGCAGAAGTGGCAGAGAATGATACGTTGAATATGGAGGTTAATGGGTTGATATGTAAGGATAAGGGGGATTCTTATAGAAGATCAAGGAAAAGAGAACAAAGAACAAACAAAATAAACAAGTTTACCTTATGTTTTGATATCTGGTCATGGATTTGAACTACCAATTGAAACAAATGAATTAAATCAAAGAGTTGGGGATGCGTGGAAAGAGAAGGAAAAATGTGCAGTAAATGTTGTAGAAAGAAGTAACCTAGGTAACTCATTTCAGTATGCATATAGCTTTTTAAAATGTTTATAACAGAGCACAAAGCTTAGACATAGATGGTGTGGAAGGTCTTTAGGACTCTAGAGCAACCTTTTTATGATCTCATGGAGCTTTGCATCACTGAGTATAAATAGCACAAAAAGTACAGAGTTAGAATACTCTCAAAGAAGACTGCATGCTGTAGAATAAGAGAAAGTCTTGAGAACACATCAACATGAACACAGGAGAAGGATAGGGTAGTCCTTACCTAGTGTAGCTATTAATCAGATCCTAGTGCATCAACGATTACCATAACTCACATTTTTAATGTATAATAAATCATCTTTCTTTGAAGTCTAAACCTGAAGGCAGTCCTTGACTTTGCCTTCTCCTCAGTCAGTCTGCAAAGAACCCACATACACAGTGCTAATGGTGCCTGAAGAGACTAAAGTGACTGGAAGTTTACTTTGCCCACTCTCATCAGCACCACTGCCACATCCTTTCTGATACTTTTTGTTTACTGTTTCCTCCTATGGTCAGCCAGCAGCATTTCCTTAGCTGCAATTCATCCAGCATGGTTTTGCTTCCTTGTAATGGACTGATTCCACATTAGAATACTATTGATAGATCCTTACCTTAAACTTTAAACTTGTCACAAAGCCAATGATGAACAATAGAGTCGATCTAGCTACTGGATAGTCAACCTGCTGCGTCAAACGTTGTTCTCTTAAATTGTAGCTCCACCAGTCTGCTACTGCAATTTCCAGCCATTGTTGTCTTTCTGAAGGCTGCTTACTCAATTTCCAATGGACCTCATCCAGCCTCAACCTGAATCCTAGCACAGACAACACCTGTGATATATAGGAGATGTACTACTGAGCTACTAATGGACATCCAAATGAGCTGACCCAATAAATTACAGTGTGGTCAAGGTCAGAGAGGATCACTGCAATCACTGTGACCCTCACTAAATTTAAGCCTTAGGCTTCATGATTGAAAATAGATTTCAATTTTATTGCGACAGTGAATGTTCCTATTCCTTCCATTGCATTGTAGATAAATACATCAAGTACTAAAGATACTGAGGGAGCCATGTTCAATCTCTGCTCCACACTTAGTTAACTGTGTGGTGACAGGAGTGTTACAGTTGGTCTCAGTGCCTCTGGAAGCTGTAAATATTGTGATCAATAAGCCCCTTGGACATTTGCTGCAAATTCTGTGAACCACAATTTTGAATAAGGACATGGAAATGCTCATCTTGATATCTCAACAAAAATGGACATGTAGCACTTAACAAAGCTGTCAAACAGCTGTCATCCAGTTACATGAGCAACCTTCAAATTTAGATCATTGTGCTGAATCTGTCAAAGATTTAGATTGATATAACAACTGGGGAAGGCAATGGCCTAGTGGTATTATTGCTAGATCGTTAATCCAGAAACCCAGATAGCATTCCAGGGATAGTAGGAACTGCAGATGCTGGAGAATCTGAGATGACAAGGTGTAGAGCTGGATGAACACAGCAGGCCAAGCAGCATCAGAGGAGCAGGAAGGCTGACGTTTCGGGCCTAGACCCTAGAAGGGTCTAGGCCCGAAACATCAGCCTTCTAGCATTCCAGGGACCCAGGTTCAAATTCTGCCATGGCAGTTAGTGGAATTTAAATTCAATAAATATCTGGCATTGAGAATCTAATGATGACTATGAATCAATTGTCTGGAAAAACTCATCTGGTTCACTAATGCCCTTGAGGCAGGGAAACTACTATTCTTACCTTGTCTGGCCTACATGTGACTCCAGACCCACAGCAATGTGGTTGACTCTTAACTGCCCTCTGGGCAATTAGGGATAGGCAATAAATGCTGCCTAGACAGTGACACCTTCATCTAATGAATAATAAAAAGCACTAATGGTGATCAAAATCTGTTTCAAGGTTGTCCAAATGTATTTGAATTGTGACTGGTTCTTGCAAATGTATTGTATACTTGAGAAGGATGGTTCCAGTTAACTACTGAATCGAGAAATCAAAATGCTTCTTGTGTTAGCTGTGCCACAATATGTACTACAAATGCTACATGCCTCTGTCTGTATTTTCAGTGCATTAACATATGGAGAAAGTATGCTGCCCTCAAATTCCAGGTGATTATATTGGCACATTTTCTTGTTAAGTGAGTAATGTAAGACTTCCTGGGGTAAACCTATGTTGAACATGTGCTCAGCTTTCAAAAGTAATGTAAGCAGATTTGCAAATGAGGTTGTTAATTATGTCTACTTTCTCATATTTTTATCACTTTGTGTGTGAAATGTGTTTGTTTATCTATGTGCGCGTATGTGTTTAGATTATGGGTTTACTTTTCCCATTTCCAGGCAATGTTTCTTTGAGCGAGATTCATGGCACCTGGTCCACCATGTCTCACGGTGACTTTCCTCATGCAATTGTCCAATCTTCACCTCACTAATTATGCATCCAACATCTACAGTGCTGGTCTTAGGAACTGCAGGCCAAGAGAGGTGGAAGTATTCATTGCTGTCAGCTCAGTCCAGTGTTCATGCAGCTGGTGCCATATTAAAAGCTTAGCTGCAGACCACTTCAAAAGCTCCAAACCAGGATTGGGCCTCACTCTATACTACTACACTGTTATCATGGAACACATGGCCCAGAAAGGTAAGCTAACTCCTCAGTTCATTGACAGGAACATGGAAGTGCCGCTTGACAGGGTGGTGGAAAGGAATCCAATGATTTTTTTTTTCTGCCAACAGGCAAAGGAGGCCCCAACACCAAAATTAAATATCTGCTCTGACGTCTTTCCCACCGTCAGACCAGGTGAAGTTTCAACCCTGTGAGCAATGAGCAGCCTCATCAGACATCCCAAGAATGAGAGAAGTTATAATTACCAAGTATTGTTCATCTCTCTTAAGTTACTGACTCCTTCATTGCAGATAGCCACAGCCATCAAGAATCCTTGAATTTTGATGTTCATGATGAAAATCTTGGACACTGGAGCTAAAATCAATGTGCAGGAATTGTACTGGAGTGAGTGAGAGTACAAAATCGGTGAGTCCACACTTCTGTCTTTGAAAAGATTAATTCTATGTCTTTTTAATTGCTTCCTGGGGAGTAGGGATTGCACTTGAGGAAATGGTGATGATGTTTTCTTTTACCACCATGGTCTATTTATATGGGTGGCACAGTGGCTCAGTCGTTAGCACTACTGCCTCACAGTGCCCGGGGCCTGGGTTCGATTCCACCCTTGGGCAACTGTCTGTGTGGAGTTTGCACATTCTCCCTGTGTCTGTGTGGGTTTCCTCCCACAGTCCAAAGATGTGCAGGTTAGATGGATTGGTCATGCTAAATTGCCCATAGTGTTCAGAGGTGTGCAGATTTGGTGGGCTATAGGGGAATGGGTCTGGGTGGGATGCTCTGTGGGTCAGTGTAGATTTGCTGGGTCAAAGGGCCTGCTTCCACACTGTAGGGATTCTGTGAATTCTATATGTGATTGTACACATTTTAATGTACAAGGGAGACACAATGACCTAGTAGCATTATCTATAGACTATTAATCCAGAGACCCAGGCAACGTTCTGGGGACCCGAGTTGAAATCCTACCATGGCAGATGGTAGAATTTGAATTCAATAAAAATCTGGAATTAAGGGTCTAATGATGATCATAAAACCATTGTCAATTGTTGGAAAAACCCATCTGGTTCACTAGTGTCCTTTAGGGAAGGAAATGGCCATGCTTACCTGGCCTGGCCTACGGATGACTCCTCTGGGCAATTAGGGATTGGCAATAATTGCTGACCTAGCCAGTAAAGCCCTCATCCCTTGAATGAATAAAAACAATTTCGTGTTGGTAGACCCACAATGTTATTAAAGAGAGACTTTCAGGATTTTGATCCATTGACACTGAGGGAATGAGAATATATTTCCAAATCAGGATAATGAGTGAATTGAAGGGGAACTTGCAGGTGGTGATGTTTCCATGCATTTGCTGCCATTGTCTTTCTAGATGTTAGTGGTCATGTGTTTGCAAGGTGATGTCTGAAGAACCAGGTGATTTTCTGCAGTGCATTTTGAAGATTCTACCCACTACTGATACTGCCATCAGTGGTGGAGGAAGTAGATGTTTGTGGGTGTCGTGCAAATCAAATTGTATTATTCTGGATGGTGTCAAGATTCTTGAGTGTTGTTGGAGCTCCACTCATCCAAGCAAGTTGTGAGTATTCCAACATATTCCTAACTTTTGACCTATAGACGATGGACAGGCTTTGAAGAGTCAGGAGGTGGGTTACTCACTGCCATATTCCTAGCCTTTGACCTGCTCTTATAGCTGCTGTATTAAATGACTAATCCAGTTGAGTTTCTGGTCATCAGTAACCTCCAGGATAGTAGGGGATTCAGTGATGGTAACACCATTTTATGTCAAGGGGTGATGGTTCGATTCTCTGTTGTTGAAAATACTAACTTGCATGGGTGAAGGATGGAGGAGGATAGTGTCCATGGAGCATGCAGGAATGTGATGAAGACTGAATCGGATAGAGACCCAGAGAAACAAGTGGCAATCTGCTGCCTCCAAGTAACCACTCTGATTTTCATGTCAGGATTTGGCACCATCTTGTTTCTCACAGAAGGAAGCGGGGGCATTGGAAGTGGCTTATAAATGAGGTGAATTGGGCTAACAGTGAGTGGCACATACATGGAAATGAGGCAGATGCTGCTTAGTTGTGAGATTCCGAACTCGCCTTTGCTTTCCGAACATTGCAATTCCGATGTTTTTCATTCTCACAATAATTTCCCAAATTATTGGAAATAATGTCATATGCTCTATGATATTTATAGGTCATCCTTTCTGCCCCACTAAAACTCAAAAGATCCTTATGGATCTTTCAGCAGCTCCTCTGATGCTAAATAGCAAAGGGGATGAGGTCATGTTTGATGCAAATATTGTAAAGTGGGGAGTGTGGACAAGGTACAAAAGACCAAGCAAGGGAGCCATCCCCAGAAACATCCCCTGGACCCATTATATGTTACACATTCACATGCACATATACTGTAGATGTGAGGCATATAAGATTCAAAATGAGTATTTGCGATAAAACGCCTCTATAAATGTCCTCCTAGCCATTTCAGAAATTTTAATCAGATACACATTAGGACATTGCAGCAGCCTCATTTGACTAAGTAGGTAGTTCCACACACTATTTGTAACAAGCAGTGATCATCCAAGAAAATAGTGACAGGGTCTCAGCTGTTCTGAGCCACCTGAAGGAGTGGTAGTTGGTAAAGGACATGGAAGAAGATGTTCAGGCCTTGAAATTGTTGAATACTGAGATTTAAAGGCTGCAGGGTCCTCAACTGAAAAATCAGATGCTATTCTTCCAGCTTGCACTGGGCCTCGCAGGAGAACAGTAGCAAGCCTGAGACAGTGTGATGGCCAGGGTGGGGAGTTGAATTGGCAAGCAACAGGACGTTCAGGGTCACTCTGCACAATTTGTCTGAAATCTGTGCCATCCATGTCGTCATTTCACCAGGACCCAGCTGACCTTGTTTGCTGCAGTTTCTCACTCAGAGATAGTAAGAACTGCAGATGCTGGAGTCAGAGACAAGACAGTGTGGAGTTGGAGGAACACATCAGGCCAGGCAGCATCAGAGGAGCAGTAAAGCTGATGTTTTAGGTTGGGTCCCTTCTTCAGAAATGGGGGAGGGGAAGGGGACTCTGAAATAAATAGAGAGGGGGTGAGGCGATGATGGAAGGTGGTTAAAGGAGCAGATAGGTGGAGAGAAGACGGACAGGTCAAGGAGGCGG
>NC_063333.1:52472749-52556302 GCF_021869965.1 Rhincodon typus | reverse complement strand
AAAGGGTCCCTACCCAAAACGTCAGCTTTCCTGCTCCTCTGATGCTGCCTGGCCTGCTACGTTCCTCCAGCTCCACGCTGTGTTATCTCAGACTCCAGCATCTGCAGTTTTTACTATCTCTGAATGAATGGTGGTGACTGTGCCTTCTCACCGCAGTTTAGGGACATTCCCAACTCGTGGTCTCATAAGTGCTCCATCAGGAGAATTACAGTAGGAATAAAACCTTTTTGAAGAGCCCTGCCATCTGTCAGCAAGTTTCCTCCAGCCATGAGGGTGTCCCTTTGAAACTCAAAGCACGACTCAAAGGCTTCAGGGACCTCATCACATGTAATCCTCATTTAAGAAATCCCTGGTCTTCTTAAACTTTCTTGGTGCAGCTGCTTGTTGCATACAGGAATACACTGACCTGATCCTTTTTTGGTTTCTGAGTGAGTCGAGAGGTGGCGGCACAGTTTCTCTGGTGAGCAGTGTGGTTGAGGAATCCTTTAAGGTCCTGGGATTTGGATGACAGTAAGGCTGCTTCTATCGTGTGCACTTCGAATTGACTGTCAAGTGGCTCCAGTAATGGTGAGCTAGTGTGATTATTGCGGTTCCCTCAAATATGTTCTGCCTGGATAAGAGGTCCCCAATTTCCTGTCTTTTTCAATGTCGGCTAGAATTGTAGACTACATACCACTCTGCTACCATGTATAAATATGTTGGAACCTTAGATAAACAAAGACTAAATACTGCGCAAAAGCAAACTGATCAACATTTATTAACTGTTTGTGTACAGAGGCAAAATGTAGCAGAATTCACTAGAATCTTCACTTCAGTTGAACATGGTCTGACATCATCTAACCTGACCCTTTTATGCCACAGTGCCTTGTCGATGGTGGACTGGCTTTGTGGAGTCAGGAGGTGAGTTACATGTCACAGAATTTCCAGCATCTCACTTGCTTTTAGTGACCACAGTCATTCTTCCTCCTGTGCTTATCTAACCTCACATTAAACACATAAAACATTAAAGACAATGAAGAATTTAACAAAAAAAGAGTGGAGAAAATGAGAACAGCAAAAAATGTTTAATTCGTTTTGAATCGATCTTGTTTACATTTGTGTTCTTGTGAGGTACATATAGATCATTGTCTAAATTAGTTTTGGGACTGGAACTTTTACAGTGGGTTGGATCACCAAATTTCTTTGTTTTTTTTGACTTGCCCAAATATCTGAGTCATGAGTGGCCAGTGTTCCGAAATTGTACCAGTTTCATGTGGTTTAACTTAGTTGGTTTTCTTCAGGCCAAATCAATGATACAATTACATTGTACATTTAAGCATCCACACTAAGTTGTAAAGTAGTTAAGCAGTATTTCTCATAATGTTTTGAAAACACATTTTTCCTTATCTTTAGCTCCATTGACAACCAAATTGCTGTGTCACTTCGTTAAATCATAGAATCCCTACAGCATGGAAGCAGGCCATTTGGCCTATCAAATCCACACTGACCAAGTACCCCCTACCCTATCACCCAGCATTTCCCACAGCTAATTTACCTAGCTTGCACAGTGGGAGGAAACCAAACCCATACAGACAAAGGGAGAATGTGCAAACTCTACACAGACAGTCACCCAAGGATAGAACTGAACCCAGGTCCCTGGCAATGTGAAATAGCAGTGCTAACCATTGAGCCATTGTGCCACCCAGCATGCATGCAACTGAACATTGGACCATCTGATTACTACTACAAACTAAAGATACTTATTGGAACACAACTATCTAACTCCTATCAATCACATACTGATTGTATTACAATAATGCATAAAATCAGAAACAGGACATTTAAGACAACAGTAATTTCATAAATAAATCAGACTTAAAGAAACTGAATAAAATTAGCAAATCTTTGATCATAAGTTGTTTCACTAGTTTATGCTACTGAATGCAGCAGAGGAGTTGATTAGAGTGAACATGTTTTAAAGTAAACAAGTGAATCAATAATTCAATGTCTAATTCGAAACTCCATTTACAAAGTTTGTTAATCCAGAAAATCATGCAATAATTTTAACGTCTATTTAAATCTAAATACTAAGGTGTCTAAATTTTCTACAAACATCAAATGGAGCTGAGAACCTTGATTATTTTAGCTATTATTATTATGGTGATTATATGAACTAAGATAGACTGCAAAGAGCCTGAAATCTCAGTACATCCTAAATTCTTGACTAAAGTATACAGTTCCTTGAAACGGCACACAGTGAATATATTCAGAAACCTAAGCTAATGAAACAACTTAGTTTAGCTGAAGGTTCTTCACTGTTTCTATCAGACTTCACACAACATATAACAGAATAACCCATAGGGAATTTTGACCTTGGTCAAAAACATAAAAGGAGTGATATTGGATCAATATTTCTAATTATACATCTTTCCTGATTTTCAAAGTGGCGAAATCATAACTCATTCAGTGAAGTCACTATTCTCCACTTTATGCTACCAACTTGAGGAGGCAATGGCATACTGGTATTGTTGCTGGACTGCTAGTTCTGAGACCTAGGGATTTGTGTTCAAATCCTGCCACAGCACATGGTGAAATCTGAATTCAATAAGTATCTGGAGTTAAGAATCTAATGATGCCCATGAATCAATGACTTTTTGTCAGTGATCCCCTCTATCCCGTTTCCCTGAAAAAAGTATTTCATTCTTACCAATCCTCCATCATAAGGTTCCAGTTTCCTAAACAGCACATTTTTAATAATTCCCCATCATAGTCTTACCGAGTTCATTGAAAGGCAAATCTGTTCAAATTTTTTCTTGACTCTGGTGACCAATGTAATAACTCAGGAAACCCAACTGGAAAGGAACATAATTCATTATTAAAAACCAAAAGCCTCTAATCGTGGCATACATAGGTCACTCCAAACCTGGGACAGACAGTTCTGCAGACCCATCCCTGGGCCTGCTTTATAAAGGGATCAGGTGATGAGTTCCACCGGATAGTCCATTCCCCCCGTTACCAAGGGAACTCATACTCAAAGTTCTCCATAGGACAATTCATTAGTGATTGTCCATGGACCTTAAAGGGGATGTCACGAATACCCATTTGTAATTATTGAAGCCCATTCAGTTGAGTGTTAGTAGAGTGCATAGGACCATTATCAAAATCAAAAGCAGAACACCAAGATGTCCTCAGAACACTATGAATATGAAAATTCAATTTCCAGAAGATATCCAAGTGTAGCATTGCCCATGCCAAAATATAATATAAAATTTGGTAATCATTCTGGAAGAAAATTTCAGTTGGTGCAGTGGATATGTTAGTTAATTTGAGGAAATCTCTAATTGTGATAAAGAAATCACTGTTTTATTTGAAGCACAGGGTAAAAGTATTGAATCCTTATCAGGGAATGTGGATTGCATAAACTTGTCCTAAGAAAAGTTGAATAACAAAAGCTATTAGAATAATATGAAACAACTGTTCAGTGTTCTATGGCAGATTCACCTACATCATTGGGTTTAAATCTTGATGGCTGTGCTTTAGAAGTGATAATTTTGCTGGATGCACGAGAACTAGGAATTGCAGTAAAATTCTGTATAATCAAATACACATAATATTATGGAACATCCTTTAATTATGTCCACAGTTAGATCATATCCAGAACGATATCCAGTGCATCCATTATCACTGTAGCTACGTTTTTAAATATCCCAGTTCTTTCTGACTCAGACTACACCTATAGGGATAACACAGTGTGGAGCTGGAGGAACACAGCAGGACAGGCAGCATCAGAGGAGCAGGAACGTTCATGTTTCGGATTGGGACCCTTCTTCAGATTATTTACTTCCAATCTTTGCTCCCTTTGTAGCCATGTCTCCATTATGGCTATGATCATACCCTTTAACTTAAATTTATGCCATTAATTCATTACTTCCCTGAATACTGCGTGCCTTCAAATAAGAAGCCATTCGTTTTGGCATTTTACCATTTTTCCTTTTCGACCCTATTTACTGTGTTAATCTATGTTTTGGCATTTTGTCCCACTCTGGATATTGTTATCCAAATATTGTCCTATTATATTGCCATATCCTTTTGCTTTGTGAGCCTGCATTTCCTCTCTCCCAAATTTGAATTGTCTAGTCTGAGGGATTTGACTGCTATCTATAGCAAAATATGCAGATAACGTTCCCTGTCCCTAATGTGGTGCAATGCCTGTAGCTCAGACTTCAGCTCCAGATCTTTAATCCAAAGTTCCTCAAGTTACAAACACCTACTACGGATGTGCTCATCAGGATCCCCTTGATGTCTAGGAGGTTCTACATGTTGCAGCAGCAGTACATCACCTGTCCTGCCATCATTATCATATTTGATTTAATTTATTAATTAAATTATTTAGATTCCTTGATTTTTACACTTTACTATAATTATATTTTTATATAAAAACCACTTGCACCAATCTTATACTTAGCAGCTTTCTTTTAAGAAAGAGAGAAGAAAATCATTGAAGACCTAACTTTTATTTCAAAGATCAGATACATTCACCAGTCAGCTTGCCCTGCATTCACATCACGCAAATTCATGATGTCACTCCACTGCTGGTCAATCCATACCTTTCCTGTTCACCTCCTGAAATAGAGATCTTCTCGGATTTGGACCTGGGATCTCCCACATGATAAGCACAAACCATATCCCTGGACCAATGAACTAATACAGTAGGAACAGAAGCAATGTAATAAACATAACAGTAAGAATGTTAGGCTCGAATTATACAGGGCATCACACATCGGGTTTCGGGTGCAGTCTTGGTCTCCTTATTTAAGAAAGGATGTAAATGTGTTGAAGGTAGTTTACTGGACAGTTACTAAATTGATAAATTGAATCAGTAGATTGTCTTACAAGGATAGGTCAAACAGTCTGGGCTTGTTTCCACTGGATTTTAGAAGAGTGAGGGGTGTCTTGAATCAAGTGTGTAAGATCCTGAATGGCGTTGACAAGGTGAAAGTAGAAATGATGTTTTCCATTGTGGGTCAGTCCAGAACTAGGGGTATTGTTTTGAAATTAGGTGCCACCCTTTCTGGACAGAGATGAGGGAATTTTTTTTCTCTTTCTGAGTTTATATGATTTTGGAACTCCATTCTTGGATGTCAGTGAGGGCAAGGTAACAGAATATTTTTATGGTAGACTTAGAAAGATTCTTGTTAGGTAGGGGAGTCAAGGGTTAGCAATGATAAATGGGGATGTGGAATTCAAAACTCAAACAGATCAGCCATGGTCTTATCGAATGGCAGAGCAGGTTTAAGGGGCTAAATGGTTTATTTCTGCTGCTGATTCATTTGTACATATAACCATGAGCTGATTACAAAGCATAATCATTGCCATTGCCTTCCCATTCCTTGTTAATCATGTTCTCACACCATTAGTCACCTGCTTTCAATGGCTGCTTACTTCAGGAGGATGAAATGTGGTTTATTCCTAGGGTAACAGTTTAATTCTTTATCAATGTGAATCTACAGTTGGTTTCCAACACCATGCGACTTTTGGGCAGCATTAAGCTGCATTTTGTTTACTCCGCTGTCCTCATCAGTTTTTGTTCAATCAGTAAAATTTCACACCTGCGTGACACTCTAAATTATACGCACGAGAAACAGGTGCAATTCAAAAGGATTTGAGCAAAATTATAAAATAATTATCAGTAATTAACAAACAAAAGCAACATTGAAAGGTAACTTAGTAAAAATCAGACATTAGCGTCATACTTACTATTTGTGTATAATTACAATTAGAATTCGCTGGGAGAAAGGGAATGCAGCAATGGGAGATATGGGTTAAATGATGAAACAAAGGATTTATTAAAATGCTTAAAATACATTGGAGTGAATAAAGCTCAAAAATAACCTATCTGAAAAAGTTGTGATTAATATTATACATTTTTTTGCACATTTTAATCATGCTAGTATGCATAGGTTGAGGTCACTGCAATATAATTTCAGAAAATTGTAAATATTAATTCGCCATTAGGTTGGGCATCACACTTTTGCTGCAAGCCATTGAAAGTGAGATGTGAAGATCTTAGGTATTGATACAGCCAACTGGCAAACAGTCGTTGATGGCCAGCTCTTCTGAAGAGCAACTGGTCAGAGGACTTTGGAAAAGGTGAGAAGGAATGGAATGTTCACCCGGCAAAGAAAAGATCCAAGAGGAAACAGAGGGCAAGAAATCCCCTATCTTCTCAGCCAACTGCCTTCAAATATAGAGAATACAGCAGAGACTACCATGCCATGCCAGAATGGGGCTCCTAACCACACTAGGCTATACATAACAAAGAGATAACCACTAAGGTACATTGGCAGGCTGCCAGTTTATAAGAGGACCATCTGGACACAGAGGTCAGCAGGATAAGGTGCCTTTCAGGTGCAGAATTGTACAATCCAATGGCAGGATTTTCCACACCCTTTGGAAATCTGACATTGGGACCAGAGGGTCCTGAGCCCGCGTGGGCCAATTCACAAGACTGGCATTGCAACATAAACAGAGATGGTCTCCTAATTAACTACATCTTCTTAACAACAATTGCTGGGCACTCTGCCAGTGCCCAATCTAGCAGCTGTCAAGCCTTGGTATACCAAGTGGGAGAGTGGCATTGTTGAGGCAGTTAGTATACCTTGAGTGCATCTCAAAATAAAGGGACAGGGAAACATAAAATTGAATCAACAATGTCATGCAGTGAAAGTGGAGGGCTGTGTTGAACAAAGGGGAAGCCCTTCTCCTGCCTCCTGGGGTGAGTATTGGGTCTGTGGGGAACTACCAATCTTTCCTGCAACCTTGTGAATGGGGCATTGTGTCTTCAGCTGTGACTGATCCCAGTCTCCATCAAGGAGGCCGTCTCTATTGGGCTTATCAACATTGTGGCGTTGGTGAATCAACTTTGCCTCTGGCACTTTTCTAGTGAACCTACAAGTTGGTTTTTAACTGGGATCTTAATTATTTAAATTTGTTGCTGGTACCATGGAGCAGTTAGCTATCCAAATGAGACCTGGATCTATTTTCGTGGCCCCATGTTGCATTTTTTATTTACTTTATATATCTGATGACAACTGAGAACTATTTGATTTCTACATCTACAATACTTTTATTTACAGCATCTGGGTGGATTAGTCATTTGAAAATGTGGGGTTAGGACGATAGGTTAAAGGTTGGATCTGGGTGGGATGTTCTTCAGAAGGTTGGTGTGGACTTGATGGGCTGAATGGCCTGCTACCACACTGTAGGGGTTCTATGTGGTCGATATCCATGGATCACACCTGAGATGTCACTACCTGGTGTATAACATGCAATTTAAGGGCAAGCAGTGAGCTGACTTCATCAGGTACACACTCTGATTTCCTTATCAAGTCTTCTCACTGTCAAGATTGTTTAGGGCATTGGTGGGCTAGGAGCATAAATATTGATGAGGTGAGTTGGGTTGTTAACAAGGCATTTAACAGGCAGTATTCTCCTTAACTGGTAACTCAGTATTGCTGAGTGAGAAACTCGCATACCAGTCGTGAAAACCTTGAAAGATGGAATAAGATGCTCTCAGAGTTGAGATTGATCTCACTGGACATTTTGTCAGATTCTGCCACAAAGCATACTATAGCCCATATTGTTCAGACACTAGAAGGTTCTGCCCACTATCTTAAACATTACTAGCAATTTTATTTTGTGGTACCTTATCACTGATTTTTGAAAAGAAAACTATATCGACCAGATCAGTTGCATTCCATGCATCAACCCTCTTAATCAATTCATCACAAAACTCAATAACTATAGACTAGGAAACAACTATAAACCGATGTGTCTGGCATTGGTGTTGGGTAGGTTATTGGAGGTGATTCTGAAAGATAGGATCTACATGCATTTGGAAAGGCAAGGACTGTTTAGGGATAGCCAGCATGGCTTTGTGTGTGAGAAATTATGTCTCACAAACTTGATTGAGTACTTTGAGGACAAAACCAAAAAGATTGATGAGGGCAGAGTGGTGGATGTTGTCTACATGGACTTTAGTAAAGCTTTTGACAAGGTTCCACATGGTAGACTAATTAGTAAAGTTAGATCATTTGTGATTCAGGGAGTGCTTGCCAATCAGATACAAAATTGGCTTGCTGGTAGGAGACAGGGGATGGTGGTAGAGGGTTATTATTTTGACTGGAGGCCTCTGACTGGCTGTGTTCAATAGGTATAGGTGCTGAGGCCACTTTTGATTGACATTTATATAAATAATTTGGTTAAGAACTTAGGAGGCATGCTTAGTAAGTTTGCAGATGACACCAAAATTGGTGGTATAGTAGACTGTAAATAAGGTTAACTAAGATCACAAATGCATTGGTCAATTGCGCCAATGGACTGAGGAGTGGCAGATGGAGTTTAACTTGAATAAATGCAAGGTATTGCATTTTGGTAAAATAAACAACTTATACAGTTAATGGTAGGGTCCTGGGTAGTGTTGTTGAACAGAAAGGCCGAGGGGTTCAGGTACCTAGTTCTTTGAAAATTGTATCACATGTAGACAGGGTGGCTAAAAAGGCATTTAGTGCGCTTGCCTTCATCGCTTAGACCATTGAGTTGGGACATCATGTTGAGATTGTACAGGATGTTGTTGAAGCCACTATTGGAGCACTGTGTGCAGTTCTGGTTGCCCTGCTATAGGAAGGATATTATTAAATAGGAGAGGGTTCAAAAAAGATTTACCAGGATGTTGCTTAGACTGGAGGGTTTAAGTGATAAAAATAGGCTGGATAAGCTCGGACTTTTTCACTGGAGCGTAGGAGGTTGAGGGGTGATTTTATTGAGGTTTATAAAATCATGAGGGCCTCAGATCAGGTGAATAGCAAAGGTCCTTTCCCTCGAGTGAGAGAGTCCAAAATAAAGGGGCATATTTTTAAGGTGAGAAGAGAAAGATTTAAAAGGGACCTGAGGGACAACATTTTCACACAGAGGGTGGTTCGTTGTGAAATGAACTGCCAGAAGAAGTGGTAGATGCACATACAGTTACAAGATTTAAAAGACATTTGGATAGGCACGTGAATAGGAAGGGTTTAGAGGAATGAGTCAAATGTGGGCAAGTGGCACTAGTTTTGTTTGGGAAACGTGGTTGGCATGGATGAGTTGGACTGAGGGGTATTTTTCATAGAAATATAGAAACATAGAATGTAGGAGCAGGAGGAGGCCATTCAGGCCTTTGAGGCTGCTCCTCCATTCATCACAATCATGGCAGATCGTCCAACTCAACAGCCTAATCCTGTTTTCTCCCCATAACCTTTGATCCCATTTGTCTCAAGTACCATATCTAGTCGCCTCTTGAATACATTCAATGTTTTGGCATCAACTACTTCCTGTGGTAATGAATTCCACAGGCTCACCACTCTTTGAGTGAAGAAATGTCTCCTCATCTCCATTGTAAATGGTCTATCCCAAATCGTCAGACTGTGACCCTTAGTTCTGGACACACCCACCATCGGGAACATCCTCCCTGCATCTACCCTGTCCAGTCCTGTTCGAATTTTATAAGTCTCTATGAGATTCCCCCTCACTTGTCTGAACTCTAGCGAAAACAATCCTAACCTAGTCAATCTCCCCTCATATGTCAGACGCACCATCCCCGGAATCAGCCTTTGCTGCATTCCCTCGAGAGCAAGAACATCCTTCCTCAGAAAAGGAGACCAAAATTGCACATAATATTCTAGGTGTGATGTCACCAAGGCCCTGTATAACTGTAACAACACATCCCTGCTCCTGTACTTGAAACTTCTCTCAATGAAGGCCAACATACCATTTGCCTTCTTTACCGCCTGCCGCACCTACATACTTACCTTCAGTGACCGGTGCACAAGGTCCCGCTGAAAACTCCCCTCTCCCAATTTACAGTCATTCAGGTAGTAATCTGCCTTCTTGTTTTGCTTCCAAATTAAACTGCATCTGCCATTGATTTGCCCACTCACCCAACCTGTCCAGATCATGGTGAAGGATCGTTACTCCTCGTCACAGTTCATCCTCCCATCCAACTTGGTATCATTTGCAAACTTTGAGACATTATATTTTGTTCCCTCATCCAAATCATTAATATGTGTTGTTAGTAGCTGGGGCCCCAGCACCAATCCCTGTCGCACCTCATTAGTTACTGCCTGCCAAGTTGAAAAGGACTCATTAATTCCCATTCTTTGTTTCCTCTCTGCTAACCACTTTTCTATTCATCTCAATACACTTGCCCCAGTCTCCTGTGCATTAATCTTTCACAATAATCTCTTATGCGCGATTTTGTCAAACTCTTTCTGAAAGTCTAAATATACCTCATCAACCGGCTTCCCCTTGTCAACTCTACTAGTTACACCTTCATAGAATTCTAACAGATTTGTCAAGCGTGATTTCCCTTAATAAATCCATGCTGACTCTGTCTGATCCTGCCACTGCTTTCCAAATGCTCCACTTTAAATGTTTTTGATAAAGGATTCAAGATCTTTCCCCACTAGTGATGTGACGCATTATGACTCTACAAACCTATACTTGTACTTGAACAGAATTTGCCTTTAATAGATCAGCATTGCTTTCGTTATCAAAATAACTGTTAATTTTGTACTGGATGATAATTTCTGAACTGAAATTGATACACTTATCCAAAGGATGACAGTAAGCTGCCAAATGCAAGCCTGTAATAAAAGCAGAAATTGCTGGGAATACTCACTTTGGTGGAGGTATGCTTTCATTGTGTACAGGACACCCTGAAAGGACATAGCCCACTTCCTTCCTGTCTTTTAAGCATTTGACTTACAAAAATGGTCTTCCCACTCCTAAATATCTCCCAACATCAACCATATTAAGGCATGGCCATGTGATTTTCAGGTTAATTAGCTAGTTAATGAGCCCAATTGCCCATTAATGAACTTTTCTGAAATGCGTGGCTGGCTGTCGATTTCGGCACTTGCCCACCTATTGGTTTGTGGAGAATATGACAAGGTTTGCAGGAAGGCTAGGTGGTGGCTAGGCACCTGCCATATTTTACATGCTCCCATTTCTTAGTACCCAGGTGAAAACATGACTGGTGAGGAGTCTGTAAATCAGCCCAGTGTTTAAGTTCTCCTCAGAACTGAGGAAATTTTAAAATACAATAGGGTTTGACCAAAGGAAGAGGGGATGGGGAAGAAGAACAAAAGTGATGCTCTGTGGTAAGGTGGACAGCAAGAGAAATGAAAGACAAATGGTTTCATCATTCAATAAGCCAAAGAGAACAAACACTTCTCCAATACCATTCCCATTACCCACTCCCATTACCGTTACATTTGGTCTTTGTCCTATGAAATCTTGTTTACTCTGTGCTTCCAAAATGAAGCCTGACTTTCCTTAGCTTCATTAGGCCCAATTCTGACTCTGTGTGAATGAGTTAAGATTGTGTCCATTATGTGCTTCTCTTCTGCCTCAGTGTGGTGGGAAAATAAGGCCAAAAGGGTCAGAGCAGGGGGAACACAGGAACTTGTAACAAGTGAAAGAGATCTCTCGGAAATGTCTGAAAGTTACACAGAGGGTAAAGACAACATCCACTTGAAATCCCTGGCTCAGGAAATGTCCTGTCTCTCTAATCCAATTGATCATGAGTGGAATTTCACCAGGTTCATTTTGTGACTCTAATATAATGTAGAATTGGTGCAAAAGTTGATGCTGCTCTTTCTGACGATACCTCTCTTCCTCTGCCAAATTCTGTTAGAGGTTGTATCATCCTCATATTTAATTAGTATGTTTTCAGTTTGCACAAAAAAAATCATTTTTGCTGCTGGAATTGAAAATTCAGTTGATCTGCTGCTAATGATAACATAATAATATTATTATAATAACATAATGATAACATGCACCACGCCAGAATTCTATTTTATGGGTCCTGAATAAGATTTGCATTATGGACTTTTAAAAAAACGCACAACACAGAAGTGGACAAAATACAATGCCACCAACTCTCGTTATGTTCAGACTTCAAAATAGTTTTAAAGTTTCAATTTTTTGTTCAAGCGAAATATATTTTATGTACACTTCTGGTCCAATTTGTTGGTGCATTTTTTTTTATATTTAGTGAGTGGCATAGCCTGTTAGAACCGGTGCAGATGTTGTAAGGGTGTGAGGTGTTCCATGGGAGTATGGAGGCAGCTCAGAGGGAATGCAGGGTCAGTGGTGTGTGGGAGGTTGGCATGACAGTGAGTGAGGGATGGTGCTGCACACAATGGTGAGAATGGCAGAGCATGAGCCTTGTTGAGAAGTGGGTACATTAGCAGAGAGAAGAGTGTGAAACTTACCCTGGCAAAACAGAGAAGGTTGTTGACCTTCTGGTGGCCCTTCTGGTCATTCTGCTGTACTGTGGACACCGCACTGACACTAGTTGCGACTTTGAACCAGACTGCCAAGGTCTGGCGTCGTAGCCTTCTCTGCTGGTCCTCCAGGAAGAGGGTGCCCCTTCTCTGCACCATCCCCATTGGAGAATCATGGTGTCATCTTCCCCTTCTATGACATGTTCAGACTGTACATCTGCCAGTCAGCAGAGTAGCTTCATCTGGATGCATAGCTATCTTTTAAATATGGCGTAGGTGCAGGGATGCAGGTCTTTCAGTGGATATGCAGTGAGTAGAAGGTTGTTCTGGGAATGGCATGTGGTAATGTGCAGCTGGACTCAGATTTGAGGGCTACTATAGGGAATGGGATGGGTAGTTAATGAGGTAAGTTTGGTAAGATATGACGAGAAATCTCATGGTGAAAAACTCTCCAAGAAACTCAACGTAACTGACACATAAGCAAACCTAATCTTATCGAAAGATCCTGAGCATACTCAATGTGGTAGAAGCTGAAAAAGAAACTGGAACTTGGGGGATACAGTTTAACATTAAGGGACCTCCCATTTAAGGCATAGGTGAAGTGAATTTGCTTCCCTAAGAAGATTATGAGTGTGTGAAACGTTCTTCCAGAGTGCAGAAGAGACAGAGATAGATATTTTTGATTAACAAGGGGGTCAGCCACTATGGGAATAGGCAAGATTTGAGGCCACAATCAGATCACATCTTACTGATCCAGCTTGAGGGGTCCAATGGTCGGCCCCTGTCCTAATTTGTATGTTTGTTTGTGTGCGTGTTAGGCAAGTAACCTTTTCCCTTGAGCTGAACTAAGCTGACAAAAATATCCAGTCAGGGGTGCTGGAACCCAGGGAGGAGAGATCACTTCTTGCTTTCCTTTCCAGATCCTGTCTGCTGTTTGGCATCTCTGATGGCCCGACTGATCACCTGTGGTACAGTGCATTGGGCTCTGTCACCATGTCAGGATACATTCATTTTAATGAATGCTGCTTGTAAATCAGATTAAACCAGGTGCCTGTCAACAATAAATTAAAGCATTAAGATAGTCAAATGTATTCAACAATAATGAGCATTTAGCAACATAAATTGTAAAAGGGATGCCCCAGCAACCTGGAAGATTTAAATAACTGAACACTAACTGCTTTGTCTGGAGGATCAGAAATAACTCAGAAAAGGTCACTGTGTTAACAGCAGTAAATACTGGAATGAATGGATAACCCTTTAACATTTGAATTATAGAATTCTTACAGTGTGGAAAGAAGCCATTCGGCCTATCAAGTCTGTACTGACTCTATGAAGAACATGCCACCCACTTTCAGCCCACCTCCATCCTGTCCCTGTAACCCTGCATTTACCACGGCTAATCCACCTAACCTGCACATTTCTGAACACTGCAGGCCAATTCAGTATGGCCAATCTACCTAAGCTGCGCATTTTGGAATGCTTGCTATGTGGAGAATATGTTATTTCCTACATTTAAAAAATTATGCACAGCTCTGGTTAATTACATCTCCCATCATCTGTTGAGACTTGCCCATTATTAATGAAAGATGTGCTGTACTGTCGGGGTGCTTTTTGCAAATGTTCCTGTTAGAATCTTGTTTGCTGCAACACAAGCAACTGCAACATGAATGAAATATCTCAGGTGCCATAAACACAGGCAGACAAGCTAAAACTATGGAGGCAATGTTGGCAGTGATTGAAATCCCCTTTGGCTGAAGAAGCCCAGAGAAAAAAAAACATTGTTAAGTGTGTGCCAAATCGGTAAAATACTGCCACTGGAGCTGAGCTCTTCATTGGATCATAGTCACAGCAACCAAACAAGTCTGTACTGATCGGTCTGATATCCCCAGCCATACATGGGCACACAAGTTTCATGTCTGATAACGTGAAAAGAAAATGCTCAAATTGACAACTTCAGAGATTGGATGGAAAGGCAAGCAAGGATCTCACAGGAAAATTCACTGGAGTCAAACAATAAAAGTGATTAGCTTCGAAAAAGCTGGGGAGTTAATATTGCAGCCAAAGCTGGTGGCTGCTTGGCTTCAGTTATCATTCTGATTGCCTATCAAAGATAAAACATAAATAACAGTTTGAAATTAGTCATCCTGAAGTATAGCTGTATTTTACTGTTGATTTTTACATAAAATTATAGAGCTAATGTTTTGTACAATAAAGCTGGGAACAAAATATTTTACTGCAGGATATTAAAACTTGGATGCCAATCATCAAATAGCAAATTAATCCTCTGACAACTGGATCTAGAAGCTCTTTCTATTCATTCTCCTTGTTCAGATGCAGTTGAAACATTACATTATTTGCTTCCTTATTTCTCCTGCTGTACTCATGGAATGCACCTGCCCCAGATGAGAAAGAAACTGTCAATCGACCTGAGTGGGAGTTAGCTTGTAAACAAAATCCACAATCACTTCACTGATTTGCAAATATTAGCCACGATTGGCAATTGATATTGAGTTGGTCACAGAATGGATCTACAAATTTGGCTAGACAAGGAATTCAAAAAAGAATGCAAGTTGTTTGAAGAGAGGAGACCCATTTTGTTTTCAGTCCTGACATGTAACCTCCTTCTATGTGACATCCAAATAAACCTTTGTCATTATTTTAACATTTATTCTTGTAGACTACACAATAGACTGTGAAAAGATTTCCTGTTACCAATTTTAATGCTATTTGCAAATTACTTTCGCTTTCTAACAGAAGTCTTTTTATATCAGAAATTCATCAGAACAGTCCTTGCTTAATATTTTAATGCTTTGAAAAATTGCCTTTAATAAAACATAAATTTCGACACTCTCTGTTAAAATAAACTCTCTCCCAGAGGAACTGATATTTTAAATGATTTCCAAAGAAAGAAAGATGGATAAATAGGAGAAAAGTGGAGAGAAAGAAATATAGAAAGACTGATAAAAAGCGGGTAGAATATGAGGAGACTAATATGAAGCATAAATGACAGTACTGTCTGTCTAGTTGGGTTAAAAAGCCAGTATCTGGGCTGTATTTTCAATACAGTTCTATATAGCCCACATTAAATCTAGCCTCCCAGGCTGCTTCGATCCCCTGCAACTTGCCTACCTGTGAAACAGATCCACAGTGGACACCATTTCCCTAGCCCTACACTCATCCATAGAATATCTGGATAGCAAGGACATCTATGCTAGGCTCTGATTCATTGAATACATCTCTGCCTTCAACACCATAATCCTCTCCAGACTAATCTCAAAACTCCATCACCTCGGTCTCAGCTCTGTCCTATGCAGCTGGATTCTCAGCTTCCTGACCCACAGACTGCAATCAGTGAAGATAGACAACTCACCTCCTCCACAATTACCCTCAACACCAGAGTGCTCCAATGATGCATTCTCAGCTCCCTACTATACACCCTGTACACCCACGACTGTGTAGCTAAATTCTGAATGAATGCCATCTACAGGTTTGCTGACAACATCGCCGTGGTAGGACAGATATCAAACAACGATGAGTCAGAATACAGAAAGGAGATAGAGGGCTTGGTGTCATGGTGCAATGATAACAATCTCTCTCTGAATGCCAGCAGAACAAAATAATTGATCAGTGACTTCAGGAAGAAAGGAGGAGAACACACCCCCACCTACATCAACGGAGCACAGGTTGAGAGGGTTGAGAGCATCAAGTTTGTAAGAGCGACGATAACCAACAACCTGTCCCGGACTTCCCACATGAATGCGACAGTCAAGAAGGCACAACAATACCTCTTCTTCCTCAGGCATCTTAGGAAATTCAGCATGTCCATAAGGCCCCTCACAACTTTTACAGATGCATTATAGAAAGCATGTTATCTGGGTGCATAACGGGCTGGTATGGCAACTGCTCTGCCCAGGACCGTAAGAAACTACAGAAGGTGGTGTGCACAGCCCAGACAATCACAGCAACCAACCTCCCATCCATGGACTCCATTTACACTTCTTGTTGCTGCAGAAAGGCTGCCAACATCATCAAAGACCCATTGCACCTTGGTAATGATCTCCTGCAACCTCTTCCATCAGGCAGAATACAGAGGAGCTTGAACACACATCAATAGGTTCAAGAACAGCTTCTTCCCTGTCATTATTAGCTGTTGAATAGACTCTCTAATTTCAACTAATGTTGATCTTGCTTAACGCCCCTCCTGTGCAGTGTAACCTGTATGCATTACTCTGTCTCAGTACCCTATGAACTGTATGTCCTTGTTTGCTATGATCTGCTTGCACTGCTCGCAAAACAAAGTTTTTCACTGTACTTGGATACATGTGACTACAATAAATCAAATTAAATATGATAAGGTCTGTTACTTTGCATCTCCAATCCAGGCAGTAATTGGAGATCCATTTAGCAGAAGCTTGATTTCAATCACTATATTTAAATTGCTCTATAATATTGAGTGTTTTTCTTTATTTTCTATGATTTATTCTTTCTTGACAGACACTATGGGCCCAATTTTAACTCAGTGCAAGTGGATGGATTTTGAATGAAAAAATTTGTCTCTATTTCTCCTTTGATACACATGTAGATGAATGTGTCCTAGATATTTGACAATGAAGCTGATGATTGGGTGCTGAGAGACTGTAGAGATTATTCTTGCTTGATTCGCCGTTACAAGCTGTCTTCTGTCCTGTGAGGGAAATGCCTGGCTTCTTTTCAGACTTAGTCATAGCATGGCTATTGTTGGGAATTTGTCATGTGAGCAATCACTGGCACTCATCATCACAGTTTCTCAGTATATCATATAAGAGCTGTACATTAGCTGGCTGCATCATGTTTTCTTGCTAAAGTAGCAAATTCCAACAGTGAGAAAATTGTATTTTTTAAAAACGTTGTGCAGTTAATTATGTGTTCAAAAGATTAATCAACAACTTACAGGTAAATTGTTGATTTTTCTTCTGGCTGGTTAGATGTAAAAAAGGTGCTTAGTGCTTTTTGAAGCTGTTTCAATTGGTAAAATCTACAGGAAGAGGTGTGATATGTGATGAAGGAGTGTTTGATGATCTCAAGCCAGTTATTCCTACATATGGGGGATCCCCATTGGAATGTATCACGACTGGGAGGATGAAAAGAGACTCCACAGAGTAAGACATGTTACTAAAGGAGGGAGAAAAAGGTCCTTCAGCAGGAGGCCATATACACGCCAAATGGACAGAGGCCAATTCTCCAAACTGAATCTTAGCAAGGAATAATGTGTGAGACATTTGTGCTTCAGTAAGGATATCTTATTGAACCTTGCCACCTTGTACAATTACACCTACATTGGCAGGATGGAGCTGTGGCCATTTGCAATATCTTGTTAATTGTATTTTGATGTTGCCAGTACTCCACTGGCTATTGGATGTCAAAGGCTAACTGCTGACTACATGCCTAGTGACTGTAGTGTAAATACAGATTCAAGTTTCTCAACATACATACAATAATAGCCATGTTGCCTCAAAAATGTGAAAGCACTGGTTATTGGTGTGCTGAAAGAATGCTTTCACTGCATGAGCTTCTCTGGAGGAATCCTGCTGGACTTGATGGAACAGATATCAAGATTTGTGATGGCTTGATACATGCTACACAACGGCAGTATGGTGAGGGGACAGCTTTTGCTATCAGCTACATAGCAAAGTACTCAGTAGGAAAAGGAACAGATGGTGGAGAGAAATCAGAAACAGGCACCTTAACTAAATGCTTTTCTTCAGCTTGTCATTGAGGAAGGCCAATCATTGCAATGACAATTCCTCTTTTATCAACAGTTCTACACTTTATCTTCACTCCCTACTGACCAATACAGCATTGGCCTGGCTTTAGTCCAGCAATGTGAACCACTACAAAATAAGCATTCCAAACCAAATTTATAACTTAAATAAGTCCACATACAAAAGTCAACTAAGCTCCCTTGTGTGTTCATATGGCGCTTACCTTTTCTATCCTGTCCTAGTTTAATTTATTTGCTTGTTGGATTTGAGCATTGGTGACAAGGCCAGAATTAATTGCTTTAGATAGGGGTGAGCAGCAATTTTTTTGAGCTACCACAATGGAACTGATGTAGGGGAAGGCAGTGGCAGAATGGTAATGTCACTACTAGGAATCCAGGGGCCAAGGCTATGTCTGGGCGCCATGAGTTTGAATCCCACCATGGCAGATGGTGAAATATGAATTCAATTAATAAGTCTCAAATTAAAAGCTAGTCTACTTTTGAGCACAAAGCCAATGTCAATTTTTAGAAATTCTCATCTAATTCATTTATGCCCATTAGTTATTACCTGGTTTGGCCTACATATGAGACCAAGAACAATATAGTTGATTTTTAAAAACAGGCTACTTGGTTGTAACAAATCACTGCAAAGTGAAGGAGTGAAACTAGATTGATCACGTACTATCAATCTAGGCACTGGAAATGTCAACGGCAAACATCAAGCTTCTTGATCGCAGAATTGCCTGTCCTGGTTTATTCTATTCATGTAGTGATTGTAACGAGGTTAGCCAGGTGGATCTCATAGAATACGAGTTCCTTGATGGGGCTGTTAGCCTGGTCCAATCAGGGACCCCTGGCTGACAGATTAAATAGGAGTGTCAGACATCCTGTTTACTCTGAGAGCTGGTTCTCAGGGAAATGGATCAGCATCAAGGATTCTCCACGTTTAAATAGTGACTTAGTGACAAGATATCGGCCCCTGTGGAGTTACTTCAGTAGCGATGAGAGTGGGAGAACCCATGGGCTCTTCCTCTCCATCAAGCATTGAAGATACCTCAGAATCTGAGATGCTTATGACGGTTTCACCACCTCGATGCCTTCTATGGCTAGAGCAGTTGGAAAAACTGTCGGGAAACTAGGCACATTTTTCTCCTGGACTATTTGCAAGTTTGCAGCTTTCATACAGTCCACATACTTGTTCAGGACCATCACACCTACCCAAACTTTATACATTTGGACCTGACCTCATGTCAACATGCCTTTTACCCATGCAGGGCCATTCCCACGGTTCCTATACCAAACTTCATCCCCTGATGTAAACTGTCTCTCACTTGTCGGAGTCTTGTGTCTGGCATTTGTGTTCCTGATGCCGTTTCAATTCATTTGTTGGATGTGAGTATTGGTGGCATGGCCAGCATTAATTGCCCTAGGTAGGGATGGGCAGCCATCTTTTTGAGCTAACTTAATGTAACTGGTGTAACAGTCTGTCTGTCTAAGAAGGTTGGGAATTCACAAAACCAGAAAGATGCAAACCTCATGCATGTGTACCAGTATCAAATGCAGTGAGAGAAATTGATGAGGAAAAAGGAGAAAAGTGAAGAGGAAATGAAAAGGGCTCACA
The DNA here is from genome assembly GCF_021869965.1 of Rhincodon typus. NCBI lineage: Eukaryota > Metazoa > Chordata > Chondrichthyes > Orectolobiformes > Rhincodontidae > Rhincodon > Rhincodon typus. The sequence continues at coordinate 52,536,639 of NC_063333.1, read as the reverse complement.
CCACAGACAGAAGAGTTTTAAAAAAAGCATAGCGATTATAAAATGGCTAAGAATGTAGGACATAAGTCAGCGCAGGAGTGAAAGGGGTCGTCAGTCAATCATACAAAATGTATGAACCAGTTAGAGAGGTTACAGAGTCAGATATCAACACAAAGAGAGATAATAAATGGATTTGCGACCCCAACCTTTGAGGAGGGATGGGAGGAAGGTGGTGATGTCTACTGGGGAGGGCTAGCAGATGAAGCAGCCATGGGAATGGGGACCCCTCTGAAGGGAGAGGCAGGAGAAAGGCTCACTGGCCTATGACCCCCAATCACGAGGAGACAACAGCCAGCAGTGCTAGAAGGGCAACAACAACAACCTGACATCACATATACCATACCTTCTGAAGTTCAAGAACTAAGAGATATAGACAAGTGCATAGAGGATTGTCAGCTTGGGGATGACCCATAAGCAGCAAACCAAACACGGATTTGATAATGAGGAGGAGAAAAAAACTAATATTGATGTGTCTTCTTTCCATTCTACATTCAGCTTTGCCTGAGCCACAAAATGCCGGAGAGGAAACATTAGATAAGTTAAAGGAGGCTGCACTGTCGACCATCGGAGCCAATGGAGGGGAATCAGTGGAAGCCCTGATTAAGTGTAGGCAGACGAACGGGAAGCACCCAACTGCATTTGTCGCTATGGCTAATGTTCCAGCGTGTATACAGCTCAGGGCTAGACCAGTAAAATTTTCTGCACCTTTTGACAACTGATGGGGCTATACACTGGTGTCCCTTGGGACAGAGGAGTTGCAAAAGACTTGTGACTTATTTGACTCCGCTGACAACACACACACTGAGGCGTGAATCTTGTTGAGAATGGTCAGATCTTCGGGTGAAGAAGACAAGAGGACATAAGGCACAGGAAGGATGAATGATGTCTCTTAGAGATCAAGGAGCACCATGGACAAATGAAGGAAAGGGACCAATCCTAAAGGGACCACCACCACCCTATCAAACAATAGGAAGGGGGTGAGGGTATGGATGAGGACCCCCACCTATGGCTTTTGGGCGTGGTAGGACCCCCGGAGCTCATGCAAGTGTTTTAATTGTGGCGAAGAATGGCACTATGCCAGAGATTGTCTGAACCCCCCGAACGGCAGGACAAATCAGATGCAGGTCCAACCCTTGCCACTAGAGGGACTGTAATCTGCACCACAGAACAATGTGCAGCCAATTGAGGCAACAAGTGGATTGTGCCCCAATTTACAATGACAGTCTCAGGGGTCTCTGATATGGATAAGTAATGCAAAATGGGATGGGACAGGGAGACCCCTATTGGACGGGAGGGTTGGAGGCCGCCCTCTTGTTTTCTTTTGGGACACTGGGAAATTCTGCACCACCCTGAACACATCTATTGTAAATAGTGATGATTGGAAAATAAAAACAGAAATAATCTTGACTGGTTTTATGGGACATTCTCAAATAGGACAAGTGATCAACCTTTTAAATATACAATTAGGAGAAGTCGAGTTGGTGCATCCAATAGTGCAAATAAAACTCCCAGCAACTCAAAAGCATAATCTGGGAAGTGATTAAATGGCCACAGCAGGACTGTGCTTTGATCTAGTGAACTGTGTGATATGGCAAATGCCAGGAATAAGTGAGGAGCAGTTTTTTTTTGCTGAAATCCCTGCAGGACAGTATGAGGAGAAAGTGTGTAGGGTGGGAGAAATGTGAATCAGTCATGCTGACATGAGTAAAGACCTGATATTACAAGGAATTATTGGACAGAACCGGGAGGTCTTTGCCAAACATAAGCACAATTGTGGACAGATGCAAAGGGAGGTGTGTATACAGAGCCCCAATCCAAAGCCCCAAAAGCAGCATGAATTCCTGAAGAAGACTAAAGGTGATATAGAAAAGGTACTGCAAAGTCCAGTTGCACAAAAGGTGTTAAGGTGAGTCGCCTCAACGAACAATTCACCTACTTGGCTGGTAAAGAAACTGGACGGGAGTTGGTAACTAACTTGATTATTAAGAAATGAAAAAGGTAACATCCTTAACAGCATCTACAGTGGCTCCTAGCCCTGAAACCATGACTAAACAGAATGAATCTGCACAGTGGTTTATGGTGCTGGATACAAGTAATGCATTTTGGTCAATTCCCTTGAGAAAGTGGTGCCAGTGTAAATTTGCATTTACCTTTAAGGGACAGCAATAACAGCTTTGCCACAGGGATTTCACAACTCCCCATCAATATTTCATCAATGTTTAAACAATGGATTGCAGGATTTCTTTAGGCTAGATTGCCTGATACAGTATGGTGATGATTTGTTTCTGCAAACAGGAACCAAACAGGAGCATTACCAGTTCCTGAATGAGTTGTTGCAACTACTAAAGGAGCTTGGGTTAACAGAGAACCTGAGAAAGGCTCAGATAACGAGGCAGGAAGTGAGTTATATAGAAGTGGTGTTAATACCGGGAGAAGGAGAGATAGACAAACAATGGGTTGAAACAGCAGCTAGACTTCCCATCCCCACAGATATGAAGGGGTTAAGATCATTTTTGGGGCTGATTGGGTATCGTAGAGACCGTGTTGATGGTTTTGCCACAAAAGCAGCACCACTAATGATATTACTAAAGAAAAAGGCCCCATGGGAATGGGAACCAGAACACAAACAAACAATAATAGCTTTGAACAGGGCTTGGCGAGTGCTCCTGCCCTAAGACCACAAATGCAGCTGAACCATTCTCCTTGGAGGTGGCTACAACAAACTTCACAATATCAGCCGTCTTATTGCAAGAGGTGCATGGTCAGATGAGACCAGTAGCCTATGCCTCACGCAGGCTTATGACAGTAGAGCAGGGGTGCACAGCATGTGAAAGGCACTTACTGTTGGTGTTCTGGGTGGTACAACATTTTACCTACATTGTAGGGTTGAACCCATTGACAATTTTGACGGAACATACGCCCATTCAGATAGTGCTGGATGGATGCATTAACAATGGCACAGTGAGCCAAACAGAATTGCTAGATGGATGCTGTTATTACAAGGAGAAACATAGATATAAAAAGGGTTAACAACAGCACCATGTTAGCAGATAACTTAGCTTTCTAGGCGCACCCCATGAGTGTCAGGTGGTGACAGTTTTGGTCTCCTTACTTGAGAAACGATGTACTGGCACTGGAGGGGGTGCAAAGGAGGTTCACTAGGTTGATTCCGGAGTTGAGGGGGTTGGCTTATGAGGAGAGACTGAGTAGATTGGGATTATATTCATTGGAATTCAGAAGATTGAGGGGGGTTCTTATAGAAACATATAAAATTATGAAAGGAATAGATAAGATAGAAGTAGAGAGGATGTTTCCACTAGCGGGTGAAGCTAGGACAAGAGGGCATAGCCTCAAGATTAGAGGGAGCAGATTTAGGACTGAACTGAGAAGGAATTTCTTCACCCAGAGGGATGTTAATCTATGGAATTCCTTGCCCAGTGAAGTAGTTGGCGCTACTTCAGCAAACGCTTTTAAAAAAAAGGTAGATTTTTTTTGAACAATAAAGGAATTAAGGGATACGGTGAGAACGCGGGTAAGTGGATCTGAGTCCACGAAAGGATCAGCCATAATCTTATTGAATGGCGGAGCAGGCTCGAAGGGCCAGACGGCCTACTCCTGCTCCTAGTTCTTGTGTTCTTGTGCTCTTGTGACAGCAAATGATACCATGGGACCTTGTGTATCAAAACAAAGAGGAGTCAGAACACAGGGAATACCCAAGACAAAAGACAGAGAGAGACAGAAATAAGAGAACAGCAAGGGAATGCCAAATCACCCTTAAAAGTTTTTTGTTGATGGCTTTTCATCAGTACATGATGGAGAACAAAGAACTGGCTGTGGGATCTTTATTGAAGATGAGCATGGACTTCAGTAAAACCTTTGACAAGGTGAAGTCACATGGTATGAGGGCTGAGCTGGCAAATGGATACAGAACTGGCATTGTCGTAGGAGACAGAGGGTAGTGGTGGAAGGATGCTTTTCTGAATGGAGTGTTGTGACAAGTGGTGTTCCACAGGGATCACACTGGGACATCTACTGTTTATGGTTGGAGGAAAATGTGGCTGGTCTAACTAGTAAGTTTGCGGATGATACTAAGATTTCTGGAGTTGTGGATAGTGAGGGGGATTGTCAGAGGACACAACAGGATATAGATCATTTGGAGGCATGGGCAGAAAAATGGCAGATGGAGTTTAATCTGGACAAATGTGAGGTGATGCATTTTAGAAGATCAAGTACAGCTGGAAATTATACAGTGAATGGCAGAACCCTTAGGAGTATTGATATGCAGAGGGATCTGGGTGAGCAGGTCCACAGATCACTGAAGGTGGCAGTGTAGAGAGATAAGGTAGTGAAAAAGGCCTATGGTATGCTTACCTTCATTTGAAGGGGCATTGAGTATAAGGGTAGACAAGTTATGCTGCAGCTTTATAGAACTTTAGTTAGGCCACACTTGGAATATTGTGTCCAGTTTTGGTCACAACACTACCAGAAGGTTGTGAATGTTTTGGAGCGGGTACAGGAAAGGTTTACCAGGATGTTGTCTGCTTTGGGAGATTTTAGCTTTGAAGAAAGGCTGGGTAGGGTGGGTTTGTTTTCACTGGGAGGCAGGAGGTTGAGGAGCGATCTGATAAAAGTTTTTAAGATTGTGAATGTCATTGATAGAGTGGAAAGTATGAGGCTTTTTCCTAGGGTGGAGGGGTCAATTATTAGTGGACGCAGGTTCAAAGTGTGAGGGGGGATTTTAAAAGAAATGTGCGAGGCAAGTTTTTCACACAAAAGATGGTGAGTGCCTGGAATGCACTGCTAGAGGAGGTGGTGGAAGCAGTACGATGGCAGCATTCAAGAAGCACTTGGACGCATACATGAATAGGAAGGGAATAAAGGGATACGGATCATGTAAGTGAAGGCAGTTTTAGTATGGAAGGGCAAAATGTGTTGGCAGAGGCTTGGAGGGCTGAAGGGCCCATTCTTGTGCTGTACTGTTCTTTGTTCTTTGTTTAAGGATAGGAAGTGTGTAGTATAGCCCTCAAACTGCCAAAGACCATGTGTACTCAAGCAGCTGAGTTGGCATCATTGGCATATATAGTGAGCCACTCAGATAAACTCCCCACAGGATCTACTATCTCTGATAGAATATCTACCCTTGTAGGAGGCTAGAGGCTTTATATCAGCAGATGGGAAGGTCTTACCATCTGCCCCTTTTGCTGAGGTACTTCTTTGAAAAGCTGAAAGGGAAAGAATACGGAGTCATGAAAGTAAAAGCTCATTCAAGTTATCACTAAATGTAAATAGAAAGGCAGGTGAATTAGCCAGAAAAGGGGCAATAGCCAAAGAAGAATGACAGCCGCAGATCGAGGAAATAGGAGCGCAGAAAGAGAAAGAAGCAGCCCCAATAGTTTTAAAGAATTTCAAACAGAATTGGAAGGGAAGGAGTCAGAGGAATACAAGGAACAAAAGGCATACACGTAAAAGAGGGTGTGGCACTGTGGGAAGGGAAATATGTAATACCAGGGAGAGAAAGGAACTTATTCATACCATAATACATATGGACACCTCGGGTTGGAAAACACCTTGGAGATGTCAAAGGTGATATGTTGGTGGCCATGAATGAAAGGGGATGTGGAACAATATGTAAAAAATTGTCTGATATGTGTCCAAAATAACTCTGACAAAAATATGAAGAAGGAAACCTTTAGACATACAAGGCCAGTAGAGGGGTCCTGGACAAATCTACAAATTGACTTTGTGGGTCTCCTACCCCCAACTACAGAAGGATATAAGTATATCCTGGTGATATTTTAATATCTTCACCAAAAAGGTTATAGGCGTTTCCCACTTGAACCGATACAGCTAAAATCACAGCGAAGGTACTTTTAGAAAAGGTTTTTACTCATTGGGGTTTACCAAGGCGTATTAAATCAGATCAAGGGATGCATTTTACGGCCCAGGTGATACAGAGTGTCATGACACTGCTAGAGATAAAACAAAGGTTCCACATAACATATAGATCCCAATCCGGTGCAATAGTGAAAGGATGAATCGAACTTTGAAGAGTATGTTGGCCAAAATTATGCAGCAGCACCAAACCACTTGGCAGACTATGCTTCTTTATGCCCTGATGATAATAAGGAGCACTGTAGCTTCCTCTACAGGATTTACCCCTTTTAGGTTGATGACGGGTCGAGTGATGTGTGGCCTGGAACTACTGCTAGGATTAGATATATCCGAGGCAGAAATAGATGAAATAATGAAAGATAAGTGGGTACAACAGCTGGTTAGAGTGTAAAAGAGGCAAATTATGTCACCCCAAATAATATGGGAAAGAAGAAACAACAAAATAAGACGCACTCTGACTCCAATACAAAGCCAATGGATCTGCAATTGGGGCAACAGGTCATGAAACCTGGACATCAAAAACATCCTTCCTGGCTCCTAGATTTTCAGGACGATATGGAGTGATAGACAAAACAAGTCCATCAGTATACAACATGCTAACAGCCCCTAAGAACCAGTTAAAACTATTTGGAGGGGGCAGAATAATTATCATCATTTAGACATAATGTTGGAAGAATGTGATGCTCCAGAGTTAGGAAACTTAGAATGGGACTAATTTTGGAACCCAGACCAGGGGATCGCAGGACAGAGCAACCAGGGCAAAATGTAGATCCACAGGTATACCATTAGCCCCCAACCCCTTAAGGGTCAGATAGATTCTTCAGGCTCACCAATGGAAATGAAAATGAAGGAGAAAGAAAAGGGAGAGCACAATGGATGAAACATCCACCCGCCAACTGAAATGGATGAGGGGAAAGAATGGAAGGCTGAAACCAGCCCTTGACGTACATGAATTAGCTGAATGGGTGAGGAGATTAGCACTGTAAATACAATGAAAGATATAGAATCAATTGTAAATAACAGCAGAAACTATGCTTGTTTCCCAGGAAGTGAAGGCAATGTGATAAAATAGAGGAAGTGACAAACAGGGGAGAATCAATGGTCATCATCATCTTCCTTGAAATTGCGATTTGTGTAACCATGGGGTTTTGGGACAGGCAGTTTATGGACTTCTATTATGAAGAGAAGGGAATGGCAACAATCGAGTGCAAGCATAAAACCGAAAGCGTGCCCCGAGTCAGAGTGAAGACATTTAGCGTGCCCTGGGTAGAGCGGGGTTGGCCAGCAGGTTGGAGACCTGGAGTGAGGACGTTGTTGGACTGGGGACCAGTGCAGGTGGTCAGCAGGTTGTGAGTCTGGTCAGACCACATGCGGAAGCCCCCTGTATTGAACATGTTCTGAGGAAGGGTCACTGGACCCGAAACGTTAACTCTGTTTTTTCCTTTACAGATGCTGCCAGACATGCTGAGCTTCTCCAGCAACTTTGTTTTTGTTCCTGTACTTCTGTACTTGAGTGCACATGACAATAAACCTAATTCTATTTGAACACATGTCATGGTAACATGTTGGGAGGAGATGTGAGTCTTTTTATTGAGTTTTGGGATCCACCCTTCCTTCAGGCTACAGCTCTGCCAGGCAAAAAGATGGTGGTATTCTTTATGTGGTTTGAGACAGGTAAGCCTTGAGGATTAGGTCCAGAGACGCATGGTATTTGACAGCTCAGTTGAGTGGATTAGAGTAGAGTGTAAGTCCACACATACCAAAAAGCCAAATGCACTCAGGGAGGATGGGAACAATCTGGCTAGGTGCCATTGTACACCAAGTTCCAACATCATGACCTCCAAAACCACCTCAGAGCCACAGTGTACCAAATCTCAGTGAGATACAGGGAGAGTATGGTTAGTTTTAGAAGAAACGGAAGAGACAGTTACTCAAGTACCAGGATATAGATGCATACAGGTAGCGTTTAACCTGACAGGCATACAGGTGCCATCCTTGTGAGGTAGCATAACCTGCCAGCAACATAATCATAGTGAATTTACATCAGAAAGAAAAAGAGGAAGTGGGAGTTGATAGAGTTAATGGGAGCAGGCTATGCATCAGGGGTGACGATTGTTAACACCCTCGGCATAGCAGAATTGGAGACTCAGTTAAGTTCTCTCCAGGAAAAGCTGAGGATAATAGTAGGCTAGGAATACCAGGATCAAGAAAAATGGGTAGGCTGGGACAGAAAGTGGCACAGATAGCCCTAAGTACCATCAAAAATTTGAGAGCCCTTTAGAATATTACCAATGAGATTATAGAATAGATGAGGCAACCCACAGTAATAAAGCGACATTTTGTTCAACATATACTAGCTGGCTTCTGTCTATGGTTAGCAAAAATATGTTGCAATTAGATGCTCATAGAGTGCCAGACTGGGTGTCAGATTAGCAACTGACTACATGGGTAGGGGAGAAGATGCCCCTATGTCACCTCAGAAGCCTCAATCTCACCAACAACTTGAGGACCTGTGACGATAATTAAGGTCAGCTTTACATTGGCGCAGTGCTTCATAAACCCAAACATGGGGACAATCTGACACACCCCTGAATGCAACTTCATAATTTGGGTGTACTTATTGTTGTACCGGTCTTGTTTTGTTTGTTAAAATGGAAAGTTAAGAAATAGAAGGGACTGACAACTGGGATTGATCTCAGATAGCAAAAGATAGCTCATTATGGAAGAGGGTTTGTAACGGTTGCCTACTATAGGGTAGAAATAATCTAGACATAGCTAGTATTCATAATGTTTCTTACTATTTGTTCATTGTCATTTGATATTATGCATATCTTCCAAGATGTGGAAAGCGTATAAAAATATATTTGCCATGGAACAAAAAGAAACTGAGTAAGATTGGAAACTGACTTGTAACTTTGGTTACATTTATGACCATGTTTTTGATTAGTACAATGATCTAAACAGCATTTCAAGCAACACAAATGAAGTAATGCTATGCTCAGAATACATTGCTGTAAGGAGGTAACACTCACCATTGTTTGGCGGCACCCTGGATGATGTAGCAAACCCAGTAGGGATGATCCTCAGATAAATCTTTGGATCAAAAGGGGGCAGATGTTGGATAAGGCTGCAGATAACAGGAACTGATAACAGCCTTTACAATGGGCTGTTTTGTGAATGGAATTATGCTGAGTCATTCAGGTCTGCTAAGAACGAAGATTGCTGGAAATCAGCAACTACTGTCTCTAGTAAATAAGGACAAAACTTCTGGGATTGGTCACGTGGATGGTTAATTGCAAACAAGGTGCACACTTGGCACAGAGACCTGTGTATAACGCAGCCCAAGAGACTCTTGATTTTTCAGCAGGACTTTGAAGAATAACACTGCAAGAGATACCCCATGTCAGGAGGCATGGTGAAGATGTCAAGAAGAGTTCCAGTTTGGCCAACTTCCAGCTCTTCCAAGTAATAACGTCTGGGGTTAGATACAGAATCCAAGGTAGTGAAAGACAATGATTGAGATATCTCTACTGGTTAAAAGCATGTGTTATTTGTTTAAGTACTTAATAAATTGAGTTTTATTGAGCTCTAAGTGTCTCTGCTGTATCTTCATCAATATATATACTGTTGTCTCACAGAGACAGGCAACACAGTCAACTGCTGCCTCAATGGCATGGGCAACCACTCTCATATTATCTCTTGCGTTCAGCTTTTTTGCCATATTTGCCCAAAGGCTGTAATGAGGTCTGGAGCTGAGTAACCCGAGTGGAACCCAAGGTGAGCATCAGTGAGCAGATTATTGATGTGTTCTAAGTGTTGCTTCATCACACTGACAACAGTACCTTCTATTACATCGTGGATGACTGCGAGTAGACTGATGGGATGCTAATTGGTCAGATTGGATCTATCCTGCTTTTTGTGCACAGGATATTCTTGGGTAATTTTCCACATAGCCGAGTGGAGGCCAAGGTTGTAGCTACTCTGGAACAGCTGGATGAGACACATCTAGTTCTGAAGCACAAGACTTCGGTACTACTTCCAGATATTGTGTGGAGTGAATCAAATTTGTTGAAACCTAGCAACATTTAGCTGAGGACAGTTGCAAAAGCTTCAGCCTCGTCTTTTACATTGAAGCACCATGCATTGCCTTCAGTGAGGTTAGTAGTTTAATTGAGCAAGATGTGTCAGACTTGGAGAGCTTTGAACTGAACAAGTTGTGGTTGGTGGTTTGTGGTTAGACTTCCTCTCGGTGTTGCTCAAGGGCCTGTAGTGTGGTTGATGGAAGGTTGATTACCTTCAGTGGACAAGGCTACAGATGGCCTTAGAGAACGACCTCAAACAGCTCTGGGCCTACATGTTGCATCACAAGCTTGTGGTCAGAATATAGTATTGCCACCAATTTTCCTTTCTACTCATTTAAAACTTAAACAAGTTGAACAGCCCCCGGTGGGACACTATTACTGAAGCTTACAAAACTTCAATGAAAGCTTATCAAAACTAAATCCAGATATTCTTATCAGCTGCAGCCCAGCCCCTGCCATGCCCTCCAGTCCCTGAAATGGGCCTCTCCATTGTGCTAGTGGATAGCAAATGCTTCCACTCAATAGACATGTGGACATGGATAGAACTACAGAACAAGGGGCAGACAATTGGGTAGTACAATCCCTTCCATAATCCACTGCTTGGACCTATTGATGATGAATTTTGCCAAGCCCATCAGCAGGCCCACAATGAGAGCCTCCGTCCTGTCTGCCTCCTCCACACAAGGTGCCCTGGAAGCGAGTGATATTCATTTCTGTGTTTACTCTGTGTTGAGACTTAATTATTTGTGGCAGAGGATAGACTACCAGTCAGTCTAAATAAGAAGACACTCACGTCTCTCAAACAGGAGATAATTTATTGCATGATAGCAAAAGCTACAATTACTCATGACAATCACACCCAAAGATCATCTGGACCTCAAGCTAGACTCCTTCTTCACTGTTCAAAAGACTGTGTGACATCATGAGATTGCATGGACTCTGATCCAAACTTCAACATTAACCCTTTCAGAACCATCACCAGGACTTTGCTTGAGAACTGTTGAACTTGTTTGATCAGTCAACTATCAATGTCATTACATTCCTGATTGGATTTATCTCAATCAAACATTCATAGATGATTTTCCAACAATTTCTGTTTTTATTATTAGTGGATGATTGTTCTACAATGAGGAAAGATTCCTGTGTTCCCTTTACAGCTCTCTCAGATATATAAAGAAAAAAACCATCTAGTTCACTAATGTCATTTAGGGAAGGAAATCTGCCATTCTTTCTTGGTCTGACCTACATGGGACTTCAGACCCACAGCAATGTGGTTAACTCTTAACTGCCCTCTGGACAATTAGGGATTGGAAAAAATGCTTGCTTAGCCAGAGATGCCCATATCCCATGAACAAACAAAATAGTATATATGTAATCATTACATGTCCACTAAGTCTTGAACAACTTCCCTTACCTAGACTCATTGCCCTTGGCTCAATTGTGACAACATTATATGCATAATGACATCTATTATTACTGTTGCCAATAAGATTGATCCTTATTACAAATCTTTCATTAGTCATGTGGACATAACCGTGAAATCAACTTCCTCAGTAAGACAGCAAATTGAGTCCTCAGTTTTCTCCCCATCAGCAGTCCTGAGAGTGATAAGCAATGCTGGAGCAGGATGAAGTGGTAATTTAATAAGTCCATCTAAAAGTTAGTATTTTTCTTCAAAATAAATTTAGCCATCTGGACTCTACACTCAGCCTCGCCAATCAATGTAGGTATCTTGGCAAATTTTATGTTCAAATCCAGAACTCGCCAAAAGACATGTTAGCAAACTATTATCCATTGTGGAACACAACCATATCAGGGATTCCATTTGTAATGAAAATTGCACACAAGGCCTGACAAATGCATCATTGGCAGTGGTACAACTTCTTTTATCACAATGCAAATAGATGTATACAGTCAACATTGATTTATGAAAGGGAAATCATGCATGACAAATCTACTGGAATCTTTCAAAGACATAACTAATAAAGTTGATAAGGAGGAACCAGTGGATTGACTCACTTAGACTTTCAGAAGGCTTTCAATAAGATCCCACATAAAAGATTAACATGTGAAATGAAAGCACAGAGGACTGGGGATTCTGTACTGACATGGATAGAGAACTGGTTGGCAGGAAGAGTACAAACAGTAGAACTAGACAGGTCATTTTCCAAGTAACAGGCTGTGACTAGTAGGGTACCACAGGAATCAGTGCTTGGACCCCAGCTATTTACTATATATGTTAATGATGTAGATGAGGGAACTAAATGTAAATGACAAAAGCTGGGTGGAAGGGGTAAACTGTGAGGAGGACATAGAGGTGCTTCAGTGTGATTTGGATAAGTTGAGTGAGTGGATAAGTGCACGGCAGATGCAGTATAATGTGGATATATGTGAGATTATCCACTGTGGTAGCAAAAGGCAGATTATATATGAACGGTGATAGATCGGGAAAGGGAGTGGAGTAATGAGAACTTGGGTGTCCTTGTATTCTAGTCGCTTAAAATAAGCTGGTGGGTGCAGCAGACGGAAAAGAGGGCAAATGGTACGTTGGCTTTCAAAGCGAGATGATTTTAGTACAGCAGCAAGGACCTCTCACTAGAATTGTATGGGGTCTTGCTGAGACCACACCTGGTGTATTGCGTGCAATTTTGATCTTTATATCTGAGAAAGGATGTTCTCACTATGGAGGGAGAGCAACAAAGGATTACCAGATTGATTCCCAGCATGACTGGATTGACGCATGAAGAGAGACTGTGGATCAGTTAGGACTATATTCACTGGAGTTTACAAGAGTGATGGGAGGTGGGGTGTGTGGAATCTCTTAGAAAACTATAAAATTCTAATTGGACTCAACTGGGTAAATGCAGGCAGCAAGTCCCTATGACTGCTGAGTCCAATACCAGGGTTACAGTTTAAGGATATGGGGTAGACCATTTCAGATTGAGATGAAGGGAAATTTCTTCAGCCAGAGAGTGGTGAACCTGTGGAATTTTCTGTTTCAGAAAGCCATTGAGGTTTCATCCTGATGTTTAGCTTATTTGCATATCCAGCACTTATAGCAACACAGCTCTTAAAGCAATAAAGCAACAAACACAAACACAGCAAAAACAACACAGGATACAATCAAAGGTTGGGAGTTTTAATGTAATTACTTGAAGTAAAATGTTGTCACAATTGTACCATATATCAATTTCACATTATCCCTATTGTCCATTTGCAAACAATATAGTCATTGCAGTAACTCAGATTGCCTCTGAGTTTACTTGTTCTGGAATAACTGAATGGAAGACAAATTACTCGTTCCGAGTTTTGATATTCAGCTGCTCATCCAGGTCACTCTGTTTCTTAGAATCATTAACTCAATAGCAGCTAGGCAGAACAGAACTCTCCTTGGAGACAATAGCAGCGCCTGAAAATGGGTTTATTTATTCCTCAATGAGGCTGCCAGCAATTCTAATAATATGCTGATCAAACTGACAGGAATCAGTGAAGCCTGATCACAGAATCACTAATTTTCTGTTAAATTTCTGGATTTGTGTCAGAAAATAATGAGTGGTAAATTCTCTTCTGAGAATGGCCTAAGTATATCTTACTTGTGGTATGATCTGGGAATAATTGAAACAAGGGACAACAACAATTGTTGTTAAAGAAATATCTATGTGCAGTAAGAGCCCATTGGCATCTGCCTTCACTGTTCCTGAATATTCAACAAATACTGTGCCTTCATGCTTTGTAACTCAACAGAAATAGCAAAGCAACCCAGAGATAATGTGCAACTTAGCTCACCCTCCCCTCACATTGTCATACCAATAAATCATGCTGCCAGAATCTTGATGAAACCCACTTCACCTCATCAAATGGCTGTTGTGCCAATCAGGGTCCTGTGCTGAATCTAATGCAAATTAAGCAATGGCAGGGCTACTGATGGTCCTTTGCATGGAACTGAGGTCCCAGAGATGGAAGACCCCACTAGCAAGATCTGTCAACTACCTCAAAAGCCAGCAGCTTTCACTCTTAGCTGCACTGCAGAGGAGGCAGTGTCTACTGCCAGATGGACACCCAGGGCTGTAGCAAACTAAGGTGCAAGATAAGGCATTTGTCTGGGGAGCATTGTAATTGTGGGTCATGGGCAAAGGAGGGCAGGAGGATTGCTATCTCAAACAGCTCCTGCATTGTATCAAGCACCTCAAACAGGTATAGATTGTCTTTAATAGAGATACTCCTCTCCAAAACTCTAGCTGACAAGTTACCTGCACCATTTGACCATGCGTTAATCCCAGTGACAGAGGGCTAAGGCAAGTAAGTGGTCCTTAATTGGCCACTTAAGGATCTCATTAGTCAGTAGTACAGGTAGATTGATCTTGAACATTTCCACCCAAACTTTATCCTAATTGAGGCCAATTTGCTGGTGTTTAGGTACATCATCATCCTATTTAATTAAGTGGCCTTCCCACAATCAAACTCAGCAATTCTGGAAGCACAAGGTTCTGGACCCTAAACCAATATCAGGCAAACTCAATTCAGCTGCCTGTTATACATCAGTTGAAATCAAACTTGTGGGAGATAAGTCCATATTGTTCAATTGTTCAATGTTAAAAATGATGTCCCCTGGTTGTTTTATTCTTGCAACTGCAGTGTAAAACAAATTAAAATGAGTGTAACATTCTGGAAAGATATTTTAAAATTATGTCAAAATATTGCCCATGAATTAATAGAAAATTATGTTTCATTGATTTTCTACAATAGATTAATGTGAACTATGTGAAAAATGTTAGTAATGTTAGTCTTGTTCATTTGAAAAATAACCAAATGACAATTTAAAATGCCAATTAAAAATTGCTAAGATCTGAAGCACAAATGGTGCTTTAGAAAATCAACTGATTTAATTGAGTTGCTTGTAGCAGAAATATAAAATTTACTATCACTGAATAGTTTCAGCAATGAAGAAGTATATTTGCTTACATTCTGTATCAGCTGTCTACAAAAGCAACTGTGCAAGACCCAATTCTCTTCCCTTACCCTATCTCCCGACAAATATTTTTTCTTTAGGTTCCCTGTTGAAATCTTTGGTTCCATCCCAATCTCAGGCAATTATATTTCAGATTCTAATGTGAATACAGAAAAATGCTTCCCCTTATGGTGTCATTGTTTCTTTTGTCAATCTCCTTAAATCAGTTTATTCTGGTTCCCAATCCTTTCACCTTTAACAGGAACATTTTTTCTCTGCTATTTTGCCAAGTTCCCTCATAATTTGGAACACTTTTATAATAACACCTTTCAAGCTTCTTTTCTCCAATTTATCCATTTCATTAAAGTCCTGCATTCCAGGAAATATTCTCTATTAGTTTATGTACCCCTTCTAAAGTCTGCAAATCCTTTCTGTAGTTGTGGTGCCCAGAAGTGGATGCAATCCTTCAATTGAGGCTGAACCAAAGCTTCATAAATGTTCATCATAATTTCTTTGTTCTCATATTCTATCCTTAATTTATAAAGCCCAGGATCTACATGTATTTTTAATCGCAATTTCAAGTTACCTTATCATTTGCACATTAACCCTCAGGACTTTCGGTTCTAGCACCTACTTTGGAATTGCATCTTTTATTTTGTATTGACTCTTCTTATACTTCAGACCAAAAATGTAGCATTCATGCTTCCCTGAACTGAATGGCATCTGCCACACGTCTGTCACTTTCAGCATCCTGTCCTTTTGAAGTTTCATTTGATATCTCAGCCATATCCTTCACCTCCTTTTTAATCCCTAATTGTCTCCCCCATCATAATAGCATATACGTAAAGAAGATTTTTAGAATGTTTTTTGTTTTTTTATACAGTCTTTCCTCATTCTCTCTCTTTGTCTTTCTTGTTTCCTATTTCACTTCCCCTCTGAACTATTTAATTCAGCCTGGTTCTCAGTTCTATTATCAACCAGACATCTGTCATACATACCCTTGCATTTTGTAAATATATTTCAGTTTGTTTGCCGATGTTAATACTTGCAATATTTCTGGGCATATACGTAACCATGTCAATCTGCGTTAATGTTTGCAATTAGTTAGCTAAAATCTGTTGTAGAGCTGATGCTTAACCTGCTCTATGTATTCCCTTATTTACCTCATCAATCTCATCCAGCTGAGACAATGTGGTAGGTGTAAAAGTGTTTTATGTGGGCAGTGCAGATGCTGCTTAGACTGGCTATATATCCTGCAGGAACACAGCTAACCATTGCCATGTCTTGCAAATCTTTAAAAATATATTACCTACTAATCCTTCTCCCTGGATCCCCATAATTATCTTCAGTTCACAGAATTTCTCCTTCCTCTCAGTGAATGTTCAGCTGATTGGAGCAATTTTTGAGTGGTCTGGTTGGTAGGATTCTTATCTCTCAGTTACAAGATTGCAGGTTCAAATCTCACTGCAGAGAATGGAGCTCAATAATGGAGGCTGACAGTCCAGTGCAATAAATGAGTGTTGCGCTATTAGAATTCTATATTTCTAATGACAGATAAATTGTGATGTGTGTTTTGCCTCCAGCATGGTGTAATAATGCCTGATGCAATAATGCCTATGTTATCCCTCATAACAAGGTATTGAAGAATCCAACAGAGCATTTATTGCAGCTCACTGTTATATAGAAATATTAGATTCACAGCCATAAACTATCTTGACTCCAATACTCTGTTAGACCCTCAGGTCACATCAATGATAAGGTGATGATATCATGGCTATGTGTTTTAAAATTATAATAACATATTAACTGTGAGACATAACACAATATTCTAGTTCCTAGTGTAATATGGACATGATATCCTGGTGTAATGCTTTCAGCATTAGGACTTGTTTGCCCTTAAAAATAATTTGCCAGGGTCTTTGTTTGGACAAAATGAATGAATTCCTTAATATTGTCAGGCCATCCTTGGATAACGATTTTTTGCAACTCTCATGGTTGCATATTTTCAGCAGTCAGCAATTGCTACACACTAGCTCCGTCCAAAGAGTACAAGATCAATCTCGACAAAATCTTCAAATTCAGCTGATACAAATGTGGTCTTCTCCACAGCAGTGGTTTCGATCTCATGAATTGCACTTGAGCACAATTTGTGCAATCTGGTAGCTCTGCCCCTGCTATACTACGTGATAGAATCCAACAGAAGATTTCAGGGAGGAATGATGAGCTGGGTATTGGCACTACAGTATAGTTCTGCCAATGCATGGAATTAGTGATCGGTTATATTTTGTGAGATGGTCTTTTGCACAATATACTATGCAGCACTTTGTTCTAAGGTACATGTCTTTCAAGACACCTAGCAATAATATAGTAATAATAGTTGTTTTTCAGCGGCAGCAGCGCGAGCCAGAGTGCCGACGGGAAGGTAAGGTTGTTTTTTTTCCCCTGTATAAAAACTTACCTCATGCAGCAGGCCTTCTTGTTTTTCAGCGGCGGGTGTATGGAGAGAACGCAAGCCAGGAAGGAACTGATATATTCGGGCATTGGCTAAACCCGAAACATTACACGTGTAGTGTCTCCCACCCATCCTCCTCCTCTAACAAAAAAAAAGACTGTGTGGAGAGTTGGTAAGGTAAGGCTTTTTTTAATTCTTCTGGAAATCGAGAGTAGAGGGAATGGAAGCTAGGGCAGTTGCATGCTCCTCTTGCAGGATGTGGGAGGTAAGGGTCACTGCTAGTGTCCCCTCTGACTTCACCTGCGAGAAGTACACCCAACTCCAGCTCCTCAAAAACCGTGTTAGGGAACTGGAGCTGGAGCTGGATGAACTCCGGATCATTCAGGAGGCTGAGGGGGTGATAGAGAGGAGTTATAAGGAGATGGTCACAACCAAGGTACAGGAAAAAGGTAGCTGGGTGACTGACAGGAAGGGGAAAGGGAATAGGCAGACAGTGCAGGGATCCCCTGTGGCCATTCCCCTCAAGAATAAGTATACCATTTTGGATACTGTTGTAGGGAACGACCTACCAGGGGAAGGCCATAGCGGACAGGTCTCTGGCACTGAGCCTGGCCCTATGGCACAGAAGGGAAGGGGAGAGAATAGGAGAGCAATTGTAGTGGGGGATTCAATAGTAAGAGGCACAGACAGGCGGTTCTGTGGATGCGAACGAGATGAACGGATGGTATGTTGCCTCCTGGGTGCCAGGATCCGTGATGTCTCGGATTGTGTCTTCAAGATCCTTAAGGGGGAGGGTGAGCAACAAGCAGTCATGGTACACATCGGTACCAATGACATAGGTAGAAAAAGGACTGAGAATGTGAAAAACGAGTACAGGGAGTTAGGTTGGAAGCTGAAGTCCAGGACAAACAGGGTAGTTATCTATGGATTACTACCAGTGCCACATGATAATGAGGTAAGAAATAGGGAGAGAGTGCAGCTAAACACGTGGCTATAAGGCAGGTGTAGGAGGGAGGGCTTCCATTATGTGGATAATTGGAGCACATTCTGGGGAAGGTGGGACCTGTACAGTAAGGATGGGTTGCACCTGAACCGGAAGGGCACAAATATCCTAAGAGGGAGGTTTGCTCGAGCTGTACAGGATGGTTTAAACTAGATAGGCAGGGGTGAGGAACTGGATTTGTAATTCAGAGGATGAGGTATTCAGCCTTCCAACAGTCACAACAGGGAATGAGGTTATTTATAAAGAAATGCGGTTGATGGAGCGTAATTGTGGACACAGGGATGGTTTGAGGTGTGTATACTTCAATGCTAGAAGTATCGGAAATAAGGCGGATGAACTTAGAGCATGGGTCAGTACTTGGAACTACGATGTTGTGGACATTACAGAAACTTGCGTAACTCAGGGACAGGAATGGTTGTTGGAGGTTCTGGGATTTAGATTCTTTAAAAGAAATAGGGAGGGAGGAAAAAGAGGCAGGGGAGTGGCATTGTTAGTCAGGGCTAGTATAGCAGCTACTGAAAGGCAGTTCGAGAATGATATGTTGACAGAATCAGTTTGGGTTGAGGTCAGGAACAAGAAAGGAGCAGTCACTTTGTTGGGGTTTTTTTACAGACCCCCTAATAGTTGCAGAGAAGCGGAGGAGCGGATTGAGAGGCAGATACTGGAAAGGTGCAGAAGTCACAGGGTTGTAGTCATGGGTGACTTCAACTTTCCAAATATTGATTGGAAACTTTTTACTTGTAATAGTTTAGATGCAGCGGATTTTGTCCAGTGCGTTCAGGAAGGATTCCTGACACAGTATGTAGATAGATCAAAACGAGGAGAGGCCACTTTGGATTTGGTGCTTGGCAATGAACTGGGCCAAGTGTTAGACCTGTTGGAGAGCATTTTGGCAGTAGCAATCATAACTCTGTTACTTTTACAATAGTCATGGAAAAGGATAGGTACATACAGCAAGGTAAGGTTTATAATTGGGGGAAGGGTAATTACAATTCCGTTAGGCAAGAACTGGGTAACATAAAATGGGAACAGATGCTGTCAGGGAAGAGCACTATTGAAATGTGGAGATTGTTTAAGGAATGCATACTGTGTGTGCTCGATATGTTTGTTCCTAACAGGCAGGGAAGATGCGGTTGAGTGAGGGAGACTTGATTGTCAAGAGAGGTCGAATGACTGGTTAAGAGGAAGAAGGATGCTTATGTAAGGTTCAGGAAACAAGGAACGGAAAAGGCTCTAGAGGGATACAAGTTATCCAGGAAGGAGTTGAAGAAAGGGCTTAGGAGAGCTATAAAGGGGCTTGAGAAAACCTTGGCAGATAGGATCAAGGAAAACTGCAAGGCTTTTTACACGTATTTGAGGAATAAGAGAATGACCAGAGAAAGGGTAGGGCCGATCAAGGATTGTAAAGGGAATTTGTGCATGGAGCCGAAAGAGATAGGAGAGGTCCTTGATGAACACTTTTCTTCAGTATTCACAACTGAGAGGGACCTAGTTATAGAGGAGGACAGTGTTAAACAGGCTGGTAGGCTAGAGGAGGTTGCTGTTAGTAAGGAAGATTTGCTAGGAATTTTGAGGAAGTTGAAGATAGCTAAGTCATCCGGGCCTGATGGGATTTATCCAGGGATTCTATGGGAAGCGAGGGAAGAGATTGCAGGGCCTTTGGCAATGATCTTTTCATCCTCACTGTCCATGGGTGTAGTGCCGGAAGATTGGAGAGAGGCAAACGTCATTCCCTTGTTCCAATAAGGGAATAAGGATAACCCCGGAAATTACAGGCCAGTTAGTCTTACGTCAGTGGTGGGCAAATTATTGGAAAGGGCTTTGAGAGATAGGATAAAGGCACAGTTTGATTTGTGATAGTCAGCATAGATTTGTGAGGGGTAGATCATGCCTCACAAACCTTATTGAATTCTTTGAAGAGGTGACCAAACACGTGGATGAAGGTAGAGCAGTGGATGTGGTATACATGGATTTAAGTAAGGTGTTTGATAAGGTTCCCCATGGTAGGCTCATGCAGAAGGTAAGGAGGCATGGGATAGAGGGAAATGTGTCAGATTGGATTCAGAAGACAAAGGGTGGTAGTGGACAGCAAATATTCAACATGGTGCTCAGTTACGATGGTGTACCTCAAGGATCTGTTCTGGGTCCTCTTCTATTTGTGATTTTTGTAAATGATTTGGATGAAGGAGTGGAAGTATGCATTAGTAAGTTCGCGGATGATACGAAGGTGGGTTGCGTTGTGGACAGTGCGGAGGGCTGTTCTAGGTTAAAAAGGGACATTGATAGGATGCAGAGCTGGACTGAGAAGTGGCAGATGGAGTTTAACCCTGAAAAGTGTGAGGTGATTCATTTTGGAAGGAAAAACTTGAAAGCAGAATACAGGGTTAATGGAAAGATTCTTGGCAGTGTGGAGGAGCAGAGGGATCTTGGGGTTCATGTTCACAGTTCCCTGAAAGCTGCCACCCAGGTGGATAGAGTTGTTAAGAAGGCGTATGGTGTGTTAGCTTTCATTAATAGAGGGACTGAGTTCAAGAGCCGTGAAGTTATGCTTCAGCTATACAAAAGCCTGGTTCGGCCACATCTGGAGTATTGTGTCCAGTTCTGGTCGCCTCATTACAGGAAAGATGTGGAAGCGTTGGAAAAGGTGCAGAGGAGATTTACCAGGATGTTGCCTGGAATGGAGGGAAAGTCTTACGAGGAAAGATTGAGAGAGCTAGGGCTTTTCTCTTTAGAACAACGAAGGACGAGAGGTGACTTGATAGAAGTGTACGAAATGATCAGTGGTATAGATAGAGTAGACAGCCAGAGACTTTTTCCTCTGGTGGAGGTAGCTATTACAAGGAGGCATAATTTTAAAGTGAGTGGAGGTAGATATACGGGAGACGTCAGAGGTAGGTTCTTTACTCAGAGAATGGTTGGGGCGTGGAATACATTGCCGGAGCAGGTAGTGGAGTCGGCCTCAGTAGGGGCATTTAAGCGGCTATCAGATAGGTATATGGATGATAGTATAAGGTAGGAGTGGAGGTTAGATAGACCTAAGGATTAGGGTAAATTTTCAGAACAACATGGTGGGCCTAAGGGCCTGTACTGTGCTGTAATGTTCTATGTTCTAATATATTGACATTAGCTCCTGTGTCAATATGAGCTTCTGCTGTGTGTCATCCTGCATTTTCAGAAGATGTGATATGAATGCTTGCAAATGCTTCTGTTTGTCATGGAGCATTAGCATGATATGTCAGAGGTTAATAAAATGGAAAACTTAGTCACCTTGTGAAGTTTGCCTTTCACTTGCTGACCCTAAACCTCACTGATGCATTTGGGTTTGTACAAGTTCTAAAAAATTTTCCTGCTGCCAGTGTTGTTGGTCACCTGACCTTTGGTCTGGGATCTGGTTTGGCCTTTGAATCCAGGTTTCATTCACATGCATTCCCAGTGTCCCTTAGAGCCACTTCCTTTACAGATACCTTAAAAAGCTGGCTAGCTCTTAGGTATATGTGACAAGTGACATATTTTACAAGTCTTAGTGGGTCAGTGGCCCTCGTGATCATGTAATAATGTTGGCTACATCAAAGGCATGCTACCACACCATTGACTTGTTACTATGACTTCATACTTATATCCATCCATCAGTAATTTATTGATGGAATAGCCCTTTCTCTTGCTTAGAAGATCCGTCTTAAAAACTTTAATTGGTGTAGAGGTGAGTACGAGCTTGATGAACCTATCTGAGAACCTTTTTCTTGGAAAAGCCACACTCATGACTTTTGCTGTGGCATCTTTGTATAAAAATCATTCATGAAATGTGGGTGCCGCTGGCTTGGCCAGCATTTAGAATTAGAATTAGGTTTTATTGTCGTGTGTACTCAAGTACAGAAGTACAGAACCAGAGTGAAAAGAATTCAAAGTCACCATTCATTGCTGCCATCTTAGGTACAAAAACCTGAATTGAAAAGAAACAGAAATACAAAGAAAACCAGAGCCAGGAAGAAAGGAGGAAGCATCCAGATCTAAAAGTCTTATCTCCATGAGGTAGCTTTATCTCCGTGAGGTAAGTGAGCCTGCTTCCCCAAAGCCTTGAGTCTTAGTGCTGCCCCAGGCCCTCGGAACTCACTCCTACTGGGAACTTGAGCCCTTTCCTGCTACTACCAAATCCTGGAACGTGCCACACCTGACTCATTACTGACATTGTACTCTAGCTCTCGCTGATGACCCTCCAAAAACACCACAGAATACAAAAAGAACAGAAAAAGAGCAAAAGTAAAAGACAAAATGAAGAAAAGTAGATGGAAGCAGCCAAGCCCTGGGCTCAGTGCGCCGAGTGCTGTGCTGCTATTTTGCCACCATCTTGGAAATTAATTGTCCACTCTTATAGCCTTTGAACTAAATGGCTTGCCAAGCCACTATTAAAGGGCATCTATGAATGAACCACATTGTTGTGGCTCTGGATTAACATGTTGGCCAGACCGGTTAAGGATGGCAGGTTTCCTTCCCAAAGGACATTAGGGAATGAGATAAGTCTTGATAATAATTGTAAATGATTATGTGGTCACCATTACATTAGCTTTTTCTTCAATGTTGTTGGTTTTATACTTATTTAAACAAGTGGGGAGTTTTCCATCATGGTGCTAACTTTTGCTTTGTAGATGGTGGACAGGCTTGAAGATGATTGGAGGTGAATTACTTGCTGCAGGAATTCCCAGCCTCCACCTTGCTCATATAACCACCGTATTTAAATGGTTTGTCCAGTACAGTTTTTGGCCAATGATTATCCTTTGGATATTGACAGTGAGAGATTCAATGATGTGAATGCAATTGAATGTCAAGGGGCAGTTGTTGAACTCCTTCTTGCTGGAGATGATCATTGTCTGGCACTTGTGTATTTGCCAATTGTCAGTCTCAGCCTGGATGTCATCCATGTCTTACTGTGTTCGGTCATGGACTTCCTCAGTATCTCAGAAAACAGGAGCAGTGCTGAACAATGTACAAAGATCAGTGAAGATCCCCACTTCTGATGTTATGATAAAGGGGAAGTCATTGATGAAGCAGCTGAGGAGATTAGAATAGGACTAGAATATTTATGTGCTTGTTTTTGACCAGTTCACATTCAATGGGCGAAGATTTTTTAATTGAATATTGGGATTTGAACACATAACTTGAGGTTAGGGGTGACTGGTCCTGTAACATTGCCGCTGTGCCACTGCCTTCCTGTATATCACCATACCTTCTTTGTCACTGGAACTCCCTTTCTGATAGCATTATGTCCCCACAGCCCAAATATTGCAGTAGGTCAATAAGGTGTCTCACTGCCATCTTCTTCAGAGCGATTAGGGATGAGCAATAATTGCCATTCTAGCCAGAAACACACATCCCATGAATGAATAAAGAAAAATACGTTTGCATGGCATATTGAAGAAAGTTACTGTGGATGAGCTTCTTGAGCAAAGCTCAAAACAAACTAGATCTGACGCTATCTGATGAGAAGCATTCAGAGGCTTCTGATGAAAGGTTGTTGGCCTGAAGCCTCTTCACCAATGACCTTCCTGCATTTTGTGTTTGTTTTTCAGGCTCTGTCTGCTCCTGATGTTTAAATATCAGTATAATTTTGTAAAGGAGGCACTTTGTTTTCCCTTCACAGCTAAGGGTGCTGAGTTCTCAGTGGTTGAGATTAAGCGGCAGTGCACATAAAGGAGCAAATCGACAAACATGCAGTCTATATGGATCAGAGCCAAATCACACGATACAGAGCCATCAGGGAATCACCACACAGTGTTGTAAAGTACATGTGAATGGCCTTTTTGCATGGTATGTAGAGATGTAGCTGCCCTTTTTAATTTTGGTTTAGCAAAATGAAACTGTTGTTGCTCCTCCTCCCAAATCAATATAGCAGAACATCTAGCATCTTCTTTCTAATAAACCACCAACCCAAATTATTTTCACTTGTGAGATATGGGTATCTTTGGGCTGGGTCATCATTTATTGCCCGTCCCTAGTTGCCCTTGATAAAGTGGTAGTGAGCTGCCTTTTTGAACCGCTGTGGTCCATATCCTGAGTTAGATGTACAATGCTGTTAGGTAAGGAATATCTACCTAAACCTACACTGACGAAAGACTTGAACTTGATATTCCCTCACTTTTTATATCTCCTTTTGTTATTTATATTTCTTAATTCCTGGTGAGTAAAACAGCAAAATGTTTCATGCTATTTGTATTTTGTAATTGTCCCTGTGCCTGAGGTATCGCTCTGCTTTATATGTAAATAAAGATTGAATCTGCATGATTCACTACAGGATTCCCTCCATTATAATAGATAAAAGAGTTCACCATACTTCAACAAAATTAAACAAAACAAGAGCTGCATTAAGACATGAATCTTGAATCAAATGTAACAACATTAAAGAAGTACTTCTGTAGGTCCTTACTGAGAAAAAAAAACTTTATAAATCCCTGCTTCCCAAATAAACAAAAAAAATTAATACCTGGATTCAGCTGGGAAATTTTAAAGGGCTGATTTTAATCAGGAGAAAAGGTCAGGAGGTAATCAGTTGAACTGGCTGCTGCAACTTACCAGCATCAATCCCGTTTCCTTCCACTGGGTTCCCTCACTGTTCTGAACAGGGGAGAGGGGCACTAGCAGGAAGACAATGCAGTGATTCTTTAAACATGCAGGTATATCATTCTGATGCCATTAGGCTCTGACTTTAATTTCAAACCAAAGCTTCAGAGAAAACACCAGTTAAATGTGGCATTAGGATCTAATGGCAGAAGAGCACCCTTGTTGGTCTGGAAGGGGGAGGTCGCGGCAGAGGAGAGCTTCTCCCCTTCTCCCATGTCCATGTTGACGACTGATGCCTGTCCCAACCATTTACCCTTGTGCTGGGAGATGCTCCTTTTGGCCTTTGGCAGCAAAATTCTTTCCCACTGAAATCTTGCTGCCTACTGCCATCTCCTGCCTAGTTCAGGCAAAAGAGTGACCAGGCCTGTACAGTTCAGACTCTAGGTTTTGCCTTAGCCTCTTGTCTGTCTGTGTAACTCTACCCCATTTAAAATTGACAAACTTAGAAATCTAAAGTCATTGCCTTTTGATTGCAGAACAGAATATGGTGTTTGAGGGAAAACAAAAATTTAGAAGAGAAAAGAAAACCTTGCTGTTAACTATTCCACCTATAAACAGGAAGTTTTACTGTCCCTTTAGGCTGGTCAAATGTTTGCAATGTTTCTATGTCAAGAAAAATGATCATTCTAAAATCTTATAAAATTGTAAGATAAGGTTCTGAAATTAAGGAATGACTGGGAAAACAATCTACAAAAATAGTAATGAGCAATAATGATTCCATTTATACAGCTTTTTCCAATTTGAGACATTGGCACAGATAGTCCAGTGAGTAGATAATCACTTCTACAGTGTATACTCAAGTTGTGCATCAGAACTCCTGACACAATTGACTCCAAAGAAATTTCCTGGAAAATTGGAACCCCCACCCCCCAACCCCATCCCTGACACTCCTGCCATACCTGGGAAAGTGAGGTACATCAGCGCCCAATATCCAGGGTCTGTGGATGGCCTCTATTGTTAGTTGGGAGGGTCTATGCTCAGATCTGGACTGCTGTACTCGAGTCAGGGGCATGCCCCATGTAGTTGGGTCAGGGGCAGAACCATTGTGCTGAAGTTAGGGATTGGGCCCATCGTACTTGGGTCAGATAGACTGCAGATAGTGTGGGTCAGATAGTCCAGCTGCACTGTTCAGATCGAAGTGGGGTTGGGGTAGGGCTGAGGGTCCTGACAAAGGGGACAACAGTGGGCTGTGATTTCTATCACTGGCTATCCCCAGCCCCCAGCCTCAACAGATCTGGTCTCTTCCTGGACTCAAATGAGGAACAAGACCCTACACCTGATCCAACAACCTCTCGCCGCCCCCACCACCACCCAACCAACACTAAGTGTTCACACATTTGATTAGCACCCTGGTCACTTACACACCTGGCACATTACCCCCTTCATCACCTCCCTGGCACACTGCCCACTCCACCTTAACGTACACACTTGCCTTTCCTCATTCACTGTCGAAGTCACTTTGCAACCTTAAACTAATTTAGCTCTGAAACCTGGTGGCAAGTGCTTTTAAAGCAGGGGAGGGTTTTGGCCATGACACTGCTCCAGCACTGAATGGATTTCTCCATTGTTTCCTCTGATGGATGCTTTTGGCACAGGTTGGGCTTGGAATTCTGCTGGGAAAGATCACCAATAGGTAAATGGGCCAACTTGAAGAATATTGCTGTCGGGTGAGAACAGAGAATACTGGATATACTCTGTAGCTCTGGCAGTACCTGTGGAGAGAGAAACAGAGATAACGGCTGGCATTTTCTGGGAGTTTTTCGGTGGTGTACAATCTGCCCTGCTCCTTGATGAGTTTTCTCATACGATTATCCACTATTTGGCTCATTTCATGTGCAAGGAGGTTCTATGGAAACTCAAGGGGTGAATCACGTATAGATGATGGATGGAACCTCTGGTGGTACCATCAAGGTGGAAGGTTCTGTTGCCATCTTTAAAGGTCATCCAACCCCCCTTTACTTGCCACAAGCTGGAAACTCCATGGCAGATGGTAGTGACCATGTTCACCACGCTGCTCCTCCTACCACTAAAAAATAAAACATCTTCACAAGGCTGTCCAGGTCAGAAATGAATAGCAAAGAAATGAAACCAGATGGATCACCTGGCATCAATCTAGGGACCAGAAAAGACAATGGCAGAAACAGCCCTATCAGTCCTGCAAAGTCCTCCTCACTGTCATCTGGATGCTGATGCCAAAATTGGGACAGCTGTCTCACAGACTAGTCAAACAACAGCCTGACATAGTCATACTCATGCAGTTATACTTTACAGACAATATCCCAGACACTGCCATCACCATCCCTGGATATGTCCTGTCCTACCGGCAGGACAGACCCAGCAGAGGTGGTGGCACAGTGGTATACAGTTGGGATGCAGTTGCCCTGGGAATCCTCATCAATCACTCCGGACTCCATGGAGTCTCATGGCTTCAGGTTAAACATGGGCAAGGAAACCTCCTGCTGATTACTATGTACCATCCTCCTTCAGCTGATGAATTGGTACTTCTCCAAGTTAAACACCACTTGTTCACATAAAAAAAAGCTAAGAACAAACAAAAAGATTAATAATGAGGGAAAAATTACAGTACAAGAGAAAACCAGCTGAAAAACAGATAGTAAGAGTTTCTTTACTTATTTTTAAAAAAGTTTTAATGAAGTGAGAGTTTGTCCTGGAGAAAGTAAGTTCAGAGATTTAATAATGGAAAATAAAGAGATGTCAGATGAACTGAACAGATGAGACAGCTCCATGGATAACATGCAGAGACCTGCTTTAACCAGTAGTATTGACACAGATGACAAGCACATTCACCAAGTGGAGGCCTTTCCTATTTGTGTAGACAACTGGTTGCTGTTAGGTTGCTCTGATGGCTACGTGGATATAGTTGATTGCACCCTGCACTTGTGGAAATCCTGCCCTGGCTGCCTAGCTCCCAGCATCCAAGAAGAAATTAACAAATAGATGAGCTATAACTTGGTCTCCTTGCTATGGGAAGGATGTTGTGAAACTTGAAAGGGTTCAGAAAATATTTACAAGGCTGTTGACAGGATTGGAGGGTTTGAACTATATGGAGAGACTGAATAGACTGGGGCTATTTTCCCTGGAGCGTCGGAGGCTGAGGGGTGACCTTATAGAGCTTTATAAAATCATGAAGGGCATGCATGCAGTAAATATTCAAGGTCTTTTCCCCGGGGTGGGGGAGTGGCAAAACTAGAGGGCACAGGTTTAAGGTGAGAGGGTGAAAAGTTTAAAAGGGATGTAACGGGCAACTTTTTCACGCAGAGGGTGGTGTGCGTATGGAATGAATTGCCAGAGGAAGTAGTGGAGGCTGGTACAATTACAACTATTTAAAAGGCATGTGGGTGGGTATATGAATAGGAAGGGTTTAGAGGGATATGGGCCAAATGCTGGCAAATGGGTGTAGATTAATGTAGGATATCTGGTCGGCATAGACGGGTTAGACTGAAAGGTCTGTTTCCATGCTGTACATCTCTACAACTCTATGACTCTATAAACAGAGCACCTGTAATCCCCTCAGATACATTTATGAGTTGTCATCTGTGAGATTCCTCAGAGGTTCCCAGTGGTTCCCTCACCTGATCTACTGTCTTAGAAACTGAGGGGTGCTGTCAACTTCAAAGCAACTAGAATGCACTTCCTGCTCAACCCTGGGGGCAAAGGTTCCTCACCCAGCAGGTGGCAAATGGAGGAAACAACTTCCCGGGACATCCTGAGATGGTGCTGACACTGTTGCTCTATCATATACAGATAGCTGCATTGAAGCCTCAAGGCTCAGTTTCGGGCCAACGCTCACCATATCTGTGGGCCCTGTCTCTCCCAGGATGTTGTTCCTCCTCTGGCTGGTCCACAGTGGGTGCCAGCTCCTGCTGCCTCTGTTGTAACAGTTTCTGTTGGAGCAGGAAACGCCCACAGTTTCAGCTGAGAAGCAGGATGACCAGAAGAAAGGCAGGATTGATCTTGGTGCTGAAAAGAAATCTGTGGAGACGGTGATGCCAAGCAGATGGTCAGGACCTTGTATTGGCCAAGGAGCTTGGCCAGGTGACTGACCTTTCAGTGGGTGGGCATTTTGGAAACAGCGATCACAGCTGTGTGAGTTTTAAGATAGCTATGAATAAGGATAAATTCAAGACTTTGCAGGAAGGTACCAAATTGGGGGAGGGCATCCTGAGATGGTGCTGACACTGTTGCTCTATCATACACAGATAGCTGCATTGAAGCCTCAAGGCTCAATATTAGACAAGAGCTAGGGTGGGTTAATTGAGAGGATCTGTTATCAGGAATGTCCACATGACCAATAACACAAGAGGAACATAAAGCCCCATGGCTGAAGGCCTGGTCCTGTGCTGTATTGTTCTATGTTCCATGTTTCTCTTAGATTTTCTCCCATTGTGCCTTGGAGAGGCATACATCACCTCACAATATCCACCTCCCACTCCAACCCCATCTCTTCTCCAGCCATCATGTGTTCTGAGGGAAGCTACATGCCGTGTCTCCAAAGGACAGCAGCTTGTGAGTACCATGATATGTTGAGGCTGACAGTGTGCACTGTCCAGGGTATTGAAAGCAGCAGTGTACCTTCCTAAACTTAATAGTCAGTTTTTCTTCAAGAAGACTGAAGCTGAATCCATCAAATGTTGTCTTGACATGATGGTGCTGCCAGCAATCCCCCTCCTCCACCACTTAACTCTCAGAACTTTCCACCCTTCATTCTGTGAAGTGGTTACATGCAGCTGGGAAACTAGAACGTGCAGCATTTGCATCATTGGGGCAGCTTCTAAACTGTTTTTGCCCGTTGTTTATTCTACACCCAAGAGATCACAAATTGTCAATTGGACCAAAATACATGGTTTCCCTGAAATCTTGTTGGAATGTGATAACTTGATGCTGTTGAGACACTGACAATGTAGCAATGGATACCCACTATACTTGGCCATCCTTCCAGTGGACACTTGATGCATAGGGGGCCCCTTGAGTTGACAAACACATGCAACATGTAACTCGCCCTCCATCACCAAATAAAAACTCCTACTTTGTCTGCAGCCATTTGTGTTTTGACACAATGTTAGGAGCACTAAGTTTGATAGCCTTTCGGTATGGTAAGATTCAGCTCGCTTGTTGGACCTTTGATATTGCAAAGCACCCTCCACCCACCCCGCCCTCATCTCAACCAATGTAAACTGATGTTTCACCTGGAAGGAGTGTTTAAGACCTTGGATAGTGAGGAGAATGAAGGTAAAAGGACAGATGTTATCATCTGCTGCATTTAAGAAAAAGAACAAAGAACAGTGCAGCACAGGAGCAGGGTCACCAAGACTGCGCTGACACATGACGCCTTTCTAAACTAAAAACCTTTTTCCTCTAAACAGTCCTTATCCCTCTATTCCCTGCCTATTAATGTATCTGTCAAGATGCTTCTTAAATGTTTCTATTGATAGCCACCCCCATCATTTCCTGTGTCAGCACATTCCAGGCACTTACCATCCTCTGTGTAAAAAAACCTGCTACTCACATCCCCTTTAAACTTTCACGCTTTTACCTTAAACTTATGACCCCTAGGAATTGACATTTCCACCCTGGGAGAAAGATTCCAATTATCCATGCTAACCATGCCTCTCATAATTTTGTAAACCTCTATCAGGTCACCCCTCATCCTCCGATGTTCAAGTGAAAACAAATCAAGTTTGTCCAATCTCTCCTCATAGCTAATACCCTCCAAAACGGGTAACATCCTGGTAAATCTTTCCTATACCCTCTCCAAAGCCTTCTCGTTCTTCTGGTAGTGTACTGTACTCAATATTCCAAATGTAGCATTACTGAAGTTCTATACAGCTGCAAAATGACTTGCAAATGTTTACACACCCATGTCCCAATGGATGAACACAAGTATGCCATACGCCTTGTTGACCACCTTATCCACTTGCTTTGCCACTTTCCTGTTAACCTGTATGCCCAGATCCCTCTATATATTAATGCTTCTAAGGGTTCTGCCATATACTGTATACTTACTTCCTCCATTAGACCTTCCCAAAATGCATCACCTCACATTTTTCTGGATTAGATTCCATCTGGCATTTCTTCATCCAAGTCACCAGCCTAGCCTGCTGTATACTTTGGCAGTCCTCCTCTACCTTTGTGTTATCCACAAAATTACTGATCAGACCACCTACATTATCCTCTAAACTATTTATACATCTTACAAAAACAGGCACTGATCCCTGAGGAACACCACTGATCACAGATCTGCAGTCAGAAAAACACCCTTCAACAGCTATTCTCTGTCTTCTTTGAACAAGCCAGTTCTGTATTCACCTTACCATCTCACTGTAGATCCCATATGACTTTACCGTCTGTATCAGTTTGCCATGACGGACCTTGTCAAAGGCCTTGATAAGTTTATACAGACAACATCTACCATTCTGCCCCCATCAATCATTTTTGACACTTCCTCAAAAAACTCAATCAAGTTTGTGAGACATGACCTTCCCTGTACAAAGCCATGATACATGTCACAAACACATTTTTCTAAATGTGAATAAATCCTGTCCCTACAAATTTTCTCTATAATTTCAACCTATAATTTCCCAGACTTTAATTTCATTAGAGTTTACAGTAAAGCATTGGCTTTTTTCCAGTCCCCTGGGACCTTGCCTATAGCTAGAAAGGATACAAAGATATCATACAAGGCCCCTGCAATTTTCTCCCTCACCTCCCTCAGTATCCTAGGATGGATTCCATTATTCCTGGGGACTTGTCCACCTAAATGCCCTTTAAAATGCCCAACACTTCTTCCTTTTTATTATTGACAAGTTCTAGAATATCAACAAATCCCTCTCTAGACTTACCATCCACCATGTCCTTCTCCTTTGTGAACACTGATGCAAAGTATTTGTTAAGTACATCACCCACACTCTCCAGCTCCACGCATAAATTCCCTTCTTTGCCCATAAGTAGACCTACCCTTTCCCTAGCTATCCTCTTGCTCCTTGTTTATGTACAAAAAGCCTTGGGATTTTCCTTAATCCTGTTTGCCAAAGACATTTCATGGCCAGAGTTAATAAATGTGGAGCTGAAGACAGCAGGTCAGGCAGAATCAGAGGAGCAGGAAAGTCAGCGTTTTGAGCTGAAACCCTTTGTCAGGACTTTGGAGGGGGAGGTGAGCCCAGAAATAAATGGGGGGTGGGGCAGGGGAAAGGTAGGTGGGATGGTGATAGGTGGATGCAGTTAGGGGGTTATAGTGATTCGTCAGTGGGAAGGATGGAGCGGATAGATAAGTAGGAAGTTGGACAGGTTAGGGCAGGTCAGGGAGGTGGGACATGGGATAAGGCTGGGGTTGGAGGGATCTTGAAGCTGGTGAAGTCAATATTCAGGCCCTTGGGCTGAAAGCTCCCAAGGCGAAATATGAGGTGTTGTTCCTCCAGTTTACATTTGACCTCACTCTGACAGTGGAGGAGGCCAAAGATGGACATGCCATCAGGGGAGGGGGTGGGGGCATTAAAATAGATTGCAACTGGAAGGTCGGGTTGGTTGGTGCATGCAGAGCGGAGATGCTCTGCAAACTGGTCCCTTGCATTTAGTCTCCCCAATATAGAGGAGACCACATTGGGAGCAATGGATGGAATAAATGACTCCTTTTAGCCCTCCTAACTTGTTTGAGTTCTCTCCTGCGTTCTTTATATTCTCCGAGCGCTCTGTCTGTCGTCAGTTGCCTACTCCTTACTTATGCTTCCTTTTTCTTTATGACTAACCTCACAGTTTCTCTTGTCATCCAAGGCTCACAAATCCTATCCTTCATTTTCATAGGAACATGCTGAACTCTAAGCAAACGGCCTTTAAAAGACTCCCACATGCCAAATATGGATTGACACTTAAAAAAGCCAGCCGCAATCTACATTCCTGAGTTCCTGCTTAATATTGCTGTTGATGGCCTTCCCCAATTTAATACTTTCACCTGAGGATTATTCTTATATTTATCCATGTAATTTAAAACTTATGGAATTAGTTCCATTATGCTCCCCCACTGAAACTTCGAGCATGAGCGTCTAATTGCCTTGCTTCTCACCTGAATTTGCTTTGTATTACATTGTTAATCATAAAATTTACAGGGGTTTTAATGAAAGGTATCAAGCTGAATTATTGACTCTGTTTCACTCTCCACAAATACTGCCTGACAAACTGAGTGTTACCAGCATCAATGGCAGATCTCATCAGGCTCTGAGTGATGGGTCTATAGAGAGATAGTGGCGGAATCAAATGAGACGCTTGGCAATGCCCATCTTGATGTCAAGATCATCTTGCCGCATTTTGTATGCTTTTTGTCAATGCCATGTGAGATTCTCACTAGGGAACTTTGAGTTCTCAATTGATGCTCATCGTTGGCTCTTAAACACCTTGTTAACAGCCCAACTCACCATCAAACTCACTATTTAAACTAGCCAATGGGAAAACTCAACATGGAAACCAGAGTGGGTTCTTTGTGGTTTCAACTCATCACTTGCTCCAAAAGGCCTCCATTTGAACTCCGGGCACCAATTTCATGGCACTCTCCGTGGGCACTGGCCTCAGGCACTCCACATTCAAAGATATTGGCATCCAACATGTGCCAGCCTCCTTGAACTGTCTGTGTACAGAATGCTTCTACATTTTAATGCTGCACCAACTACTATCATTGTAATGCTGCTCCAGGTTACACACACACAGCTCATGGACTGGTCCAGGCTGCATCACTGGGTTCTTCAATTGCTATCATGTTGCTCACTCACTCTGAGCCTAACTAGATGCTTGCAGAATCTCTCCTTGCCTTGCCACTTAGCGCAGGCACAAAGTCAGGAAGCTCGTCACGGTTGTTAGCAGTCCTCAGTCCAGTAAAGGGAACAGCCTTTGCTCGGGTGAAACAGGCATAGCATGTCAAGTGTAGTCTCTAATACCTGTCCAAGATCTACTCAGGGATCCTCTTCTCTTGAGGGAGTGAGGAGCTGAATAATTGGCAGTCCACTGCCCGTTTTCACCCTTTTTGCCCTGTTTTGTTCCTGGAATAAGAGAGGCAGGTATTATGGAAGATGAAAGGTGGTTTCCCAACTATTACTGTTGGTACAGGTGAGTGTGCTCCGAGTGAGTCAGGAGACAGCATGGAGGACTTGCCGAGTTAATCATGTTGGGAGTCGGAGTGGGTGAGGGCAATTGTGAAAGATGATGCAGGCAACATTGAGATGGTAGCTCATGAGTCTTGGTGGGACGTAAAGATAGAGTGAGTGTGACGTGTTGGAGAGAGGATGGTGACACTTACACTGGCAAAGTGAAGAATGACATTGACCATCTTCTTACAATTCTGGGCATTCTGCTACCCCAGAGACAATCTTGCATCAGGCTGGCATGGTCAGCTATCATGGCCTGCACTGCTTGGCCTATATACCACCCTGTCCAGCAGGAGCTTCAGGACCTTGCCCACAAAGGCAGGGCACTGATTTCCCCTGTCTGCCATGTTTCAGGAAAATGTCAGGAACCATGCAGGACGGCTCCAGACTGTTAGTGTTTGTCTGGGTGCACAACATGATACTGGCACCAGGGATGCTGAACAATTCCGAGATGTCCAGTGAGTGGTGAGTTGTTCCAGGAACAGTGCGTGGAAAATTGGGACAGAGATCAGACGTGATACTCGCCATAAGGGCTGAATTGGCAATTAATGCAATGAGTTTGGTAAGATACAATGATGAAGATCACGTGACCTCTCAGTAAGAATCACTGCACAAAATTCAACGTTACTACTCACATATAAAAACCATAAAATTCAGCACTTTGTTTTCTTTGCAGTTTCCAGCATCTGTACTATTTTGATTTGGTTTTAGATTTATATCATGACAGCTACCTCATTATCTATTTGGTCCTACTTTTGTATAATGTCATGTAAAAAGCTTAATGGACAAAATTAACTAATAAAAAGGAGCACTTGAATGTAACACATAAAGATATTAATTGAAGGAGACAATAAATGGGAAAAAATAATCATTAAACTAGATAGGAAATTAGAATTCAGTCTAAATTCTTTCTCTAGAAAAGTAAACATGAATGTTAACAGCTAATCCTTAATTCTAATAATAAAGGATGTTATTTGTTTTGAGGATTAAAAATAATTGTGTAGTAATTTGTTAGTTATTGATAATGGAATGATTACCAACTTTTGCCCACGTTCCCAAAATTGCTCCTGGGAACAAAACATTTGGAGTACATGTTACTTCATAGATATTGTTAATTTTTTTTCCTTCTTGTAAAGTGTTTGTTTAACAGCAATTAACAGGAAATGTTCAGACTGAATCAAATCAATGTTCATTTTACACAATTAGCACTAGACCAGCTTGAACTAGTGGAGTTCAAAGGGTAAGGCAACAATTAGAATACTTCTTACTTAAAGACTGTAGCATTAAGTCTCAATTAGGGAAAAGAAAAACACATTTAAGGAGGAGCAGAAATTGCGAGGGCCATGGCCCTGGAGATCTGAGGAGGTAGTTGGCAATATGTGGCACTTTCTAATAGCCAATGCAATTGAGAAATGTCCGTTTTTCACCCAATAAAGCAAAAAAGATCATGAAAGGGTTGCATGACAGCGATATGATCTCCAGTGAAAGAACAAACTTTTAAGTTTTGCTCTCAGTGAAAGTAAGTGAGGCAATTAAACAAGCTTTTTGGGCTATTGGATCCTTCTAGATATCAGAAGGAGTCAAATGAACCTACATATGAATTAGGAGGAGGAGTAGGACAATTAGAGTATCAAGTCTACAGGCACCATTCAATAAAATCAACTCAGGTCTGATTACCCCACATTGCTGTTGGTCCCTGAAAACCTTTCACCACTCCCCTGCTTTTTTAAATTTACTTGTGGGATGCGGGCAACGCTGGTGGGGCAAGCATTTATTGTTCATCCCTAGTTGCCCTTGAGAGGTGGTAAGCCGCTGTCTTGAACCGCTGCAGACCATGTGCTGTAGGTTGACCCACAATGCCCCTAGAGAGGTTGTTCCAGGATCTTGACCCAGCGACAGTGAAGGAATGGCGAAGTATTTCCAAGTCAGGATGGCGAGTGACTTGGAGGGGAATTGTAAATGGTGGTGTTGCCATGTATTTGCTTGACTTGGCCTTCTTGTTGGAAGTGGTCATGGGTTTGGAAGCTGTCAAAAGTACTTAATTGGTTAAAATTATTTATGTTTGGAGTCATGAAAGATGCTATTTAAATCAAGTCTTTCTTTTTATATCATGGCCCAATTTTCCAATAATTCTTATTATCACATCCAATGTTGAAAAGTGTAATAATTATTTTTGTTATAACACATTTCAAATTCTGGCAGGATTTCCAGCCTCCTTCAAACAGAAGAAAAAAAGTTACTTGAAGGCCATATTATGTAAGTGTATATTTTTAGCTTATGTTATTAACACAACTAAGTGTTTGTAATAATCTGTAGGTAACCTATCAAAAGCCTAAAACTGATTTTATCTTTAAAACAGGTGCAAATGCCTGGCCTCTTCTTTGAAGGAACAGTGATATATTTAGAAATCAGGGTGGTGAGTGGCTTGGAGCAGAACTTGGTGGCAGTCCCATTCATTGCTGCCACCAGGGTCCTTTTTGATGATCAGTGGAATCAATAATCTATCCATTTCTGCCTTAAAAATATTCTGCCTCCACTGTCTTTTGAGGAAGAATTCCAAAAACACACAACTCTCTGTGAGATGTAAGTTAGCTTTATCTCTGACTTAAATGAGCCATCACTTATTGTGAAACAATGACCCTTAGTTCTAGATTCTCCAAAAAGCAGAAACATCATTTTCACATACACACTATCAGGTCATCAATTCAATTAAGTCATCTCATATTCTTCTAAACTCTAACAGACGTGAGCCTAACCTGTCAAATCTTTCCTCAGAGGATAACTTGCCCACTCAGGTAATAGTCTATAAGAAATAATTCTCAGAAATTCTTTGAACACATCTACATCCTTCCTTAAATAAGGAGATCAATAATGTACACAGTACTCTACATGTGGTCTCACTGCACTCTGCATAACCAAAACAATATTTTCCTTCTTGTTTAGTCAATTCCCCTCATGATATATGATAACATTAGTTTTCCTAATTACTTGCTGGTCCTCAATACTAATCTCTTGCAATTTATGTACAAGGATCCCAGATCCCTCTTGGAGCTCTACATTCTCTTGCTGCTTAAATAATATGCTTCCTTTTATATGCTCCCTACTAAAATGGACAACATCATATTTTGCCACATTAGAACTTAGAACATAGAACAGTACAACATAGGAACAAAATAAAAACCGAAAGAACTGCGAATGCCATAAATCAGGAACAAAAACGAAGTTGCTGGAAAAGCACGTTCTGAGGAAGGGTCACCGGACCCGAAAAGTTAACTCTGTTTTTTCCTTCACAGATGCTGCCAGACCTGCTGTGCTTTTCCAGCAACTTTGTTTTTGTTACAGCATAGGAATAGGCCATTTAGCCCACCATGCATGATGCTATTCTAAATTAAACTCATCTGTCTGCACATGGTCCGTATTCCTCTATTCCCATTCATTATACTCCATTTACCATATTTTGTGTTACAATTAACTTACATCCCTTTATAGCCTCCTTATGTTCTCTTCACAGCTTATTTTCCTTTGTGTCCTCAGCAAATTTAACAACCATAACTTTGGTCCATTTAATATGATTTTTACCTCCAGCAGAATGTTTTAGCTGATGCAGCAATGCTTATAATAAAAGCAAAGTACTACAAATGCTAGAGACCTGAAACAATAACAGAAATTGCTGCAGAAACTCAGGGGTAGCAGGAACTGCAGCTGCTGGAGAATCTGAGATAACAAGGTGCAGATTTCTGAAGAAGGGTCTAGGCCCGAAACGTCAGCCATCCTGCTCCTCTGATGCTGCTTGGCCTGCTGTGTTCATCCAGCTCTGCACCTAGAAACTCAGGGGGTCTGGCAACATCTGTGGAGAGAGAAACAGTTAACATTTTGAGTCTAATATGACTTCTTGAGAACTAAAGTGAGCTGGAAAATAATGTTTCTTTTTATGCTCCTGACAGTGGGAGAGAAGAAGCGAATGGAACAGATGGTGAGAGTCTGCAGAGCAAGAAGTAAAGGGAAGGCTGATGTTAGTAGAGGAATGATATTGATACATAATAGGTGTAAATAATAAGTCTGAATAGGAGAAAGTATGTCAGCCCTATTGAGAGCAACCCCATGCAAACAAAACACTGGGAAGATGGGTAAGGAGGATAAGCAGTACAACAAAATGGAAGGTGGTTTTCATGGTCTGAAGTTGTTGAACTCAATGGTGAATCCTGATGACTATAAATGCCTAAGCAGAAATTAATGTACTGTTCTTCCAGCATGTCTTTGGTTTCAGTGGAACACCACATCAGGCATGCTGACAGAAAGATGAGCATGGGAGCAAGATGGTATAATCAGATGGCACCCCCCTCACCCCTGGCACCTCCCCATGTAATCACAGAAGGTTTAATGCTTGCCCTTTTACCTCCTCCCTCCTCACAGTCCAAGTCTTCAAATACACTTTCCAGGTGAAGCAGTGATTTCCTTGTGCTTCTTTCAATCTAGTCTACTGTATTTGTTGCTCACAATCTGGTCTCAGAACAATTGCTCTGAGAACATTAACTAATCCTCACATATTGCATTGCATTGGTCTTCGTTGGAGAACTACAAAGGGACTCCTAAGTAGCAGCAGCCACAATATGATTGAATTTTGCATCAAGTTCAAAAGCGAGGTGATTGGTTCTAAGACCAGTATTTTAACCCTAAATAAGGGCAACTATGTGGCTATGAAAGATGAGGTACCTGAAGTTAACCGAAGTATTAACCTATGGGATAGATCAATAGTGGTGTCGTGGCAGAGATTTAAGGGGATATTTCTGAACTTAGAATAGGTGTAGTCCAACTGTGAAGACAAATGTTAAAGGGAGGACTTGCCATTCGTTATCGAAAGGATTCAGCGAAAGCATCGAATGTAAGGAAAAAGCATTTAATTGTGCAAAGATGTGTGATAGATCAGATGAACAATCAAAATAGAAAAACAGCAGAGAATAATTAAAGAGTTAATCAGGAAGAAGAACTTAGAGTTTGAGACAAAGCTAGGAAAGAATGTACAAATGGATAGCAAGAGTTTCTATAAGTATTTAAAAGAGGAAGGACTAAGTAAAATGAGCTTTGATCCTAAACAGAGTGAGAATGAGGGGTAAATAGTCATTTATAAGGAAATGGAGGATGAAATAGCAAATATCTTGCTCCTGTCTTCACAAGAGACGACACCCAAACTTTCCAGTTACAGCTGTAAATCAAGAAGTGGAAGAGAGAGAGGAAATTAGTGAAATTACTATCACAAGGGAGAAGATTCTAAGCAAAGTGATGGAGCTGGGACTGATGAGTTTGTGGGTCCAGACAGACTTCACCGTAGGATTTTGAAAGAAGCTGCCAATGAGTTTGTAGATATGTTGTTGTTAATTTTCCAAACCTTTCTGAATTCAGGAAAATTTCTATCAGTCTGGAAAGTGGAAAAATACGATTTCTTTCTTCTAGAGGAAGGGAGGCAGAACCAGGAAACTACAGATACTTAGATTGACATCTGTTATGTTAGAATTGATCATTAAAGAGTTTACAGAAAGCAGTTAGAAAAAACTCAAGACAAGTGGGATAAATCAGCCTGGTTTCATCAAAGGGAAATCATGCTTAACAAATGTATTGGGGTTCATTGAAAGAGTACCATGTGTTCTGCATATTAAGATACTTTACTTGGATATCTAGAAGGCATTTGACAAGGTGCCACATTAAAGGTTATTGCAGAAAATAACAGCTCCTGCTTTAGGAGGTAGTGCATTAGTATTGTTATAACAATGAGTAGGAACCCCAAAGTACTTAGAAATAATAAAAACTGCAGATGCTGGAGTCAGAAATAACACAGTGTGGAACTGGAGGAACACAGCAGGCCAGGCAGCGTCAGAGGGTCAGGAAAGTTTAAGTTTTGAGTCGGGACCCTCGTTCAGAAATGGGGGCGAGGGAAGGGAGCTCAGAAATAAATAGAGGGAGGAGGGGTGGGGCTGGGGAAGGTAGGTGGGATCGTGATGGGTAAATGCAGGTAGGGAGTGGTGGGGATTGGTCAGTGAGGTGGGAGGGGCGGATAGGTGGAAGAAAAGATGGACAGGTTGAGTCAGGTCAAGGAGGCGGGGATAAGAGGGAGGGTTGGTCACAGGATGAGGCCGGGGGTGGGAAGATTTTAAAACTGGTGAATTCCATGTTTAGGCCATTGGGCTGTAGGTTCCTGAGGTGGAATATGAGGTGCTGCTCAATGGCACCATGACGCCACCCGCAAACTGGAGGAGTCTCAAATTATGTCCCAAATTAAAAACATTTTGTATTTCTCCCATGGAAGGAGGAAGAAGTTATTTTTGTTAATTCAAGAAAGCCTGGTTAAATTGGCTCCTTTTAAAACATTAGTTCATTTGGGTTTGGTGAAAGGTATCCACAAAGGAAAGCATCCTTTGCAACTCAACCTGTTGCAACCAACCAAAAGAGTGGGAGAGCTAGTTCATTCCTCCTCACCCAGGAGCTTAACTGTTTGGGAATCCTGTCTGAAACCATGTGACTTCGGGTGCCTCATATGAGAGCTGATCAAAGCAAGGACTGGCTAGCGGGCAGAAAACAGGGCATGTATGAATGATCAAATAATTCCACAGAGGCCAGTAACCTGTCACAAAGTCACCCTTTATTTACACATGGAGAGTCCTTAACACTGATCTGGCTCCCTCCGAGGCAGCTCCTAGACTGATCAGAACATCTGACAGTCCTATTTATATCTATCAGCCAGGGCTCCCTGATTGGATCAGATTAACAGCCCCAATCAGGGAGCTCATATTCTATGAGGTCCACCTGGCTTACTTTGTTACAGTCGCTACATCCCTCACCCTCTGAATCTGAGGAAGTAGGCCAGTTCTTTTTACAGGTGGTTCTATTATCAAATAGGAACTGGCATAGTTTGGTACATACTGAAACTGTAAGCCATTTCTTTAAGCCTGTCTTCAAAGACTGCTCTTTCTGCCAAACCATTGGACAAAAGATGTATTGGATCTGTCTTTATATGTTGAATACCATGAGGCTTTAGGAAACACTCAAATTCCCTGCTGGTAAACAATGGCTGGTAAAAGACCAACACTTCCGAGAGTCCATGTATTGCAAAAGATTCGCACGGTTTTTCTGTCATCATCCCTGTGTCCAATGAATGAACTCTATGCATGTCCAACCATTTTAAGTGGGTGTTCACAATGACTAAGAACATTGAGATCATGAAAGGACCTGCGTAGTCAACGTGTGACCAAATCCAGGGTTTACCCAGACAATCCCACAAATGCGGGGGAGCTACTGGCAGTAATATCTATCCTTGTGGGCATTCTGGGCACTGCCCCACCAATGTAGTCATGTCTGCATCCAATCCTGGCCATCAGACATAACTTCGTGCCAACATCCTCATTTTGGAAACCCCTGGATGACCCTGGCGGAGTTCAGCCAGTATCTGGCAGTGACCTTTGCTCAGGATAATCACTCTTGCTCCCCATAATAACATTCCATCCTCTACTATGATCTGATCTCTCCAACTCCAAAAAGGTTTCAATTCTAGTTGTGGTGCCCTTTGGTTCCCCAATCACCCCCAGCTGTTTCAGTTTTGCCAGGACCAGATCTCTCTGCATCCAAAGTCTGATATTGTCACCTGTGACTGAAAGTGTGTCCAGAAAATTTAAAACCATTATGGACTCTTCCAGTGGCCGTGCCACCGGTAGTGTATCTGCCAGTGGGAGGTGGCTTCATGCACCTGCATTTGCTACTTGGCCTCCCGGGCGGTGTTCCAACTTGTATTTATATGCACTAAGTATTACAGCCCACTGCTGAATTCCACCTGAAGCTTCGAGTGGCACTGCCTTGTCTCCTTAAGTAGACCTAGCAAGGGTTTGTGGTCCGTTATTATTACAAATTTAAGTCCGTAGAGGTAATTAGTGGAACTTCCTGACTCCAAATATGACCACCAAGCCTTCCTTCTCTATCTGGCCGTATTTACACTCTGCATTTGCCAAAGTCATGGATGCGTACTCTATTGGGCATTCCTCTCCATTGGGCCATCTATGAGCTAATACTACCCTGATGCCGTATGGGGAGTCATCACATATCAATACCAGATCTTGCTTGGGATCAAGGTGTGCCAACACCTTACAGGATGATAGCTGTTTCTTCACTTCCCTGAAAGCTACAGCTTGGCTATGCAACCTTTTCCAAGGCTGACTCTTTTTCAGGGGTTGAATCAAAGGTGCCAGGATGGAGGCCAGGGTATGTATGAATGTTCTGTAATAGTTCACCAGCCCAAGGAAAGACCTAGGTTCCGGTACACAATGGGAGCAGGGGCACCTTTGATTACCCTCACTTTATCTTCCAAAGTGGGTAACCCTGTCTTGTCAACTCTATAGCCCTTGGCGTTCCTGGAACACACATTTTTCCTTTCTAAGGCCTGAGAGAAATGTCTAAAGACTATGTCAAAGTTCTCCAAAGGTCTCCTGATTGGTCTTCCCTGTTATTAACATGTCATCTAGATAAATGACAACCTGAGGTAGACCTTGTAAAATGTTCTCCATCATCTGCTGAAATATTGCACAGGCTGATGGTACCCCAAATAGCAGTCGTGTATATTGGTACAAACCCTTATGGGCATTAATTCAAGCATACTTCTGAGAATCCTCATCTAACCACAATTTTAAGTACGCATGACTCATGTCCAGCTTCACAAAGGACAGCCCCCTTGTGAGCTTTGTGTATAAATCCTCTATGCAAGGGAGTGGGTATTTATCCAGCTGCAAAAAGTGGTTTACCATTTGTTTAAAATCCCCTTAAAGGCAAACCGACCCATTGG
Source organism: Rhincodon typus (assembly GCF_021869965.1). Taxonomy (NCBI): domain Eukaryota; kingdom Metazoa; phylum Chordata; class Chondrichthyes; order Orectolobiformes; family Rhincodontidae; genus Rhincodon; species Rhincodon typus. The sequence continues at coordinate 52,493,641 of NC_063333.1, read as the reverse complement.
GCTTCACAATTGGTACAACCGGTGTTGCCCATTCCGCAAACTGGACTGGTTTGATGATTCTTTTGTTTTCCAGCCCTCTGATTTCTATCTCTATTTTACCCATAAGGCAAATGGCATTGGTGGGTCTTTCAAAATCATGGAATTGCTTCCTGGTCAACATGCAACGTGCCCTTGTCTCCTCTGATAGTCCCTTGACCTTGCTGAAAAATATTCAATTAGGACTTCACTCAAACAGCCATTTACTAATTGCAAAAATGTTGAGCCATTCTAGGTGAATCTTTCTCAACCAATTTCACCCCGGCCAGCTTGGGCCCAAGCGTGTTACTGCAATCAGTGGTAACTGAACGAACTGCTTCTCATAAGAGACTGGTAATGATGTTGCACCCTTAACTTGTAAAGGTTACCTGGTGTAGGTTCTCGGTCTAGCAGAGGTCGGATTCTAGAGTGAATTTTGTCAAATACTGGTTCTATGATCATAGGAACGGTCACAACCAATATCAACCTCCATGAGAACCGGGTGACCTTTTAACCATTTGTTTGTTTTGATTGGCTCTGATTTGAACGTTGGTAAGCAATTTCACCGTTCCAAACCAGATGTACGTGGACTTTCCAGGGTGTGCACTCTCCTGGATACTGGCATATAAATTCTCTTACTCAATTCAGGTCTAGTGGGTCTCTTTTTGCTGCCTCAAGTCTGCATACTGGCAGCAACTACAATGGCTTGCTGGCTTGGATCTCGAGAAAAGTTTAAATGTTTGGCCGAGGCTTGGCTTTGTTCTGGGCTTTTGCTGTGAGCTGACCTAAAGTCCCTCTGTCCAGGATATATCCTGAGTAAGTCTATGCAATTGCCTTCACTAAAGTGGTGTTCCCCAAGCTCAGTCGAACTGGCATCAGAATACCCTGCACTTCATGTGCTCCACTTGCTGCATTTTCCGATGATAAAGCCGTTGTAATGCCTGTTAGGAGTCCTGTTGGACTTCAGCGAATAAGCGCTTTTGCATGGTTACATCATTAATTCCACATACCAAATGGTCTCTCAGCATCTCATTAAGGCTCTGCCAGTCATCTTTACCTTGTCAAGAATAATGATACCGATTCCCCTGGTTCTTGAATTGCCAGGAAAATCAATAGCATCTCAGAATTAGAGGAGGCTTGAGGTCATAATATTCCTTAACTAAATCCATCAATTCTTGGAAGGTTTTAGTATCTGGTGCCTCAGGGAAAAGTTAGGGTTCTCATAATAAAAAAAAGCAATGGGTCTACAAGCTGTCAGAAGAATTACTGAATGGTTTTCATCTGCCCTAATGTCATTTGCCTTGAAAGAAATGACACATTGTTTCCCCATAATTGGCCCAGTCTTTGATAGCAGGGTCAAACGAGTCATGCTTCCTAAAAAAACAGGATGATGCCAGCAAAGTTTACTCCCGACTCAAAGAAAACTACTGCGAGTGAATGTCTTCAGGAGTGCGCATTTCTCTTGTCGCCACTGAAATAACTCCACAAAGGACAGTATCCCGTCACCAAGTCACCCTTTACTTATAAATGGAGAGTCCTTCACTCCGATCCAGCTTCCTCAGAGCCATCTCTCAGAGTGAACAGAACCTCTGATGCTCCTGTTTGTATATGTCTGCCTGGGTTCCCTGTTTGGATCAGATTATGAGCTCATAAGACATAGGCCCATTCGGCCCATTGAAATTTGCTCCACCGTTCAATCATAGCTGATATGCTCCTGACTCCCAATCAGGGAGCAACCCCAATCAGGGAACTCATATTCTATGGGTCCATCTGGCTGACCTTGATACAATCGCTACAAATGGGTTTTTGTTAAATTGACAGGATGTAATGGGTATGTTCTGCAGGGGTCTGTACTGGAGACTCAAGATTTTACAATTTATATTAATGATTTAGATGAGGGGATTGAAGGCATGGTGGATGACACAAAAATAGGTAGGAAAATATGTTGTAAAGAAGACATTATGAATTTGCAGATAGATATAGATAGGTTGAATGATTGTTGAAAAATTTAGCAGATGGAGTACATAGTGGGAAATGTGACGTTATTAAATTTGGCAGAAAGAATGAAAAAGCAGAGCATTACTTAAATAGAGAACAACTGAGAAATTTAGAGGTGTACGGGGAATTGGGTGTTCTAGTGCACGAGTCACAAAAGTTAGTATGAAGAACATTGCATAATTAAGAGCACAAATGGAATGCTATCATCTACTACAAGAGGAATTGCACATAAAAGTAAGGATGTTATGCTTTGATTATACAGAGCGTTGATGCGACCACATGTCAAATATTGTGTGCAGTTTAGTTTCCTTATTTAGGGAAGAATTTAAGTGCACTGAACATGGTTCTGAGAAGGTTTACTGGATTGACACCTTGAATTAGTGTGTCTTATGAAGTTAGTTTGGACAGACTGCCCTTGTTTCCACTTGAGTTTAGAAAAGTGAGGCATGACTCAATTGAAGTGCATAAGATCTTGAACATTGTTGACAGATCTTGATGTGGAAAGGATGTTTCCTTTTGTGGTTAAGTCCAGAACTAGGAGGAACTGTTTTAAAATTAGCTGTTGCTCATGTAAGACAGAGTTGAAGAAACAAATTTTTCTCTCAGTGGGTTATTCAACTTTGGAACTCTCTGCCTCAGATGCAGTGGAGGCAGAATCAATAATTATTTTTAAGGCAGAAGTAGATGAATTCTTACAAAGCAAGGGTAGCAAAGGTTACCAGTGTTGATGGAAATATGGATCTCAAAACATTGTATTGCAGAACAGGCATGAGGGGCTGTATGATCTATGCTTATTTTGTATGTTTGTATGTTCAAATAACAAGTCTAGTGTAACCTGCTGTCTGGTTAGCTCCAGAACCTGCTCTGCTCAGAAAATAGCCTGGAAACATCCTGTGAACTCCTTATCTAGGCCCATCTGATTTTTCTCACAGATTAAGATCTTTCATGACTATCACCACACCTTTCTGACAAGTTCCCATTATTTCTTTCTTTATACTCCAGCCTACCCTGTGGTAGGCAGCCTGTACATTACTCCCACACAATGACTTCTTAACTTTAGCATTTCTCATCTCCACTCTAATCATTTCTACATCTTGGTCTTCTGAATTTAGGCCATTCCTCTTTATTGTGCTAATGACATCAAAAATTAACAAACCCACCCCTCCATCTTACCCTATCTTCCTGCCCTCCTACATGTCAAATAATTTTCAGGTCTTGAATCTATGTCACCCTGCAGCCATGTCTCTGAAATGGCTATCAAATCATACTTATTTATTATTCTTTGCAATATCAGTTCATCTATTTTGTTTTGAATATTACATGTATTTAGTTGCAGCACGTTTAGCTCAGTGCTATTATCGCTGGACTATTAATCCAAGTAATGTTCTGGGGACCTGGGTTCGAATCCCGCCATGGCAGATGATGGAATTTGAATTCAGTAAAATGAAACCTGGAATTAAGAGTCTAATGATGATGTTGTTGGACGAGCGCAGCTCCAACAACACTTAAGAATCTTGCCATCATCAAGCAGCCTATTTGATTATCATCACATCCACAAGCACCCACTTCCTCCACCACCAATGCACAGTAGCGGCAGTGTGTATTTACAAGATGCACTATTCACCAAAGATCCTTAGGCAGGTCCAAACTCTTGACCACTTCTATCTAGGAGCACAAGGGCAGTAGATACATAGGAACACCGCCACCTACAAGTCCCACTCCAAATCACTCACCATCCTGACTTGGAAACGTATCATCATGCTTTCACTGCCACTGGGTCAAAACCTCCCTGAGGGCATCGGCATGCAGCTCACCACCATCTTCTCAAGGGCAACTAAGGATGGACAATAAATACTGGCCAGCCAGCAATGCCCACAACCCACAAATGAATAAAAGAATTGCCCTTATTTAGGTTTAGCACAGTTGTTTCCAACCCAATTTGGTCATTCACAAAATGAATGATACGGTCATTATTTCCTACGGGATCTTCTTTAGATGATTTGTTAAATATGCTTCAGTACACATTATAAGATTCAAAATAACCTGATCACCGGTTGGATCCACAAAATATCAATAATAAACAATCCCAAACAAAGTCTCCAATTTGTTCCTCATGGCTTCTCCTGATTCAGAAGGAGAGTGTGAAAATCCATTTGAGTCCAAATCCTGTGTCCAATCCTGCAGTTAAGTGTATTTGATATCCAGAGATAGAATGTCCAGTGTTTTTAGGTCTAAAATTTATATCTCATTTGGAACTGGTGTGCATGTGAGTGGTACTAATATCTGTGGGTGAGACTATGCTAAATAGCAGCAGTAAATCACTAAATAAGATTACAAACACAAGACCATTTGAGCTGAATTTCCTTGATACTACGCTGAAAATAGATGATTCAGAGCAAGTTTTCAGACAATTTCATTCAATGTATTGTTTCTACGCATGATAGGTTGAAGCGGATGGTCCCCTAAGAATATACAGGAGGTACAGGAGGCCCAGAGTCTCTGATATCTTTTCCTCTGATTTTTTTCTCTTAGACAGTTGTGAGTCTTTGTAATTCCCAACCTTAAAAAGCAGTGGATGCAGAATTTTTAAATATCTTTAAGGCAGAGGTAGATAGATTCTTGATTACCAGGACAATGGAAGGTTACCAGTGAGTGTGCAGTAGTGTAGAGTGGAGGTTAAAATCAGAGCAGCCATTATTGAATGGTGGAATAGACTGAAAGGGCCAAGTGGCCTATTCTTATTCCGATTTCATATATTCTACAACTGCCATAACACAACAAAATTAATGCTATTCGTAAATGGTTTAGTGTTTATTTTATCACTCCCACAAAACCTTCTCCGTGGCATAGGTGGTGGAAGATTTTTGATGCTCAGATGACAGCCTTCGAGATGTTTGCATTTGGTGGCTGCCAGAGTGTGCAACCTTGTAAAGCCAGTTGCAGTCTGCAACATCATGGCCCAGCTGGGGCTGCCTGGCACAGGTGGCAGTCCTGCCGCAGCAAGTACATTGAAGAATGGGTGGTGAAGGGGCTGGTCTCTTAAATTACAAAAACAGGTGCCACCTAGTTGTGCCCACCAACTTCTACAAGCTAGCAATTCATTGTTCCCAGTGTTCTGAGAGACTGCATATGGTAGGAGATGACAGATGACTTTGAAACCCATTTATATGCTTTTTACCGACTTACAATTACAGCAGAAACTGACTAGCCCACAGCCTGAATGAAAACAGTCTGAGTTGCAGTGACACAAGCCTTACGCAGAGTTCCTGGACTTCAGCACCCTGAAAAGTGACTACATGCTCTGCTGTGTACTGCAGATTGCAAAAGACATAGGCCCAGCAAGATTTGTACTTATCCAGACTCAGATTTTGCTCATTTTACTCAAGTTCCAAAAGCCAGTGACCCCACATTTCCCAATCCCTATCAGGCAGGCATCACATTATTTTTACAAGTGGGGAATTTTACAAATCACAGGTTCTTTGTTGTTGACATAAACTTGCAAAGGCCAAACATTTCACACATTGCACAAAGCAGCTCATCATAGAAGCAGAGGAATATTAGCAACACGAGTAGACCATTTAGCCCCTTGAGCTTTCTCTGACAATCAATTAGATCATAACTGATCTGTACCTTATCTCCATTTACCTGACTTTGCTCTAAATCCCTTGATACCCATGCCTAACAAATACTTATGTTTCTCAGTCTTGAAAGCTCTTGTGGTGAATGTTTCAAAACTGAATTGCGACAACACCTTTTCTAACACAACAGTTCTTTTTACATTGATGCCCATTGCTGCATTCATACTTTAACTGATAGCACAGTCACTGTTTTGTTTAATATTGGAATATCATTTTTGCAGAAAAATAAATATTTGACTGCTATGCACTTTGCTTTGGTAAAGATGCCACAAATACACAAGTATGATTAAAAATACATACACTGTTGGCAATGCTGACAGCTGCAATGAGTAATGGCTTTACCAAATGTGTACAAGTGAACAGGAATAGACTCTAAAGAAGTGTACATCTTTCCAAAAGGGTGTGCACTTCATGGCTGATGCATTTTCCCCCTGGGTCATTATAATTCTACTGTTACCCTGTCAAAGCGACAGCTAGTAGCAAAACACAGTCATAGACTGGGGACCTTCAGCTTCGTAGGTAGGTGATGGAAAGGAGATTTTATAAATGTAAATAGAATTGTTAAAGGGAGTAATAAATACTCAAAATATTACTTTAAGTTGCCAAAGCAGAATTGGAAAAACAAGTCACACTAGAGAGAAGATCAAGTAAGGAAGTTGGAAACCTGAAATCAGACAAGAAACAATTACGTTACAAACAAGGTTAAATGAGGAACTTTGTACATGAATGAATAAGATGGATCTAATACCTTCTTTTTAGCCTGTAATTATCTCATGATCATGTGATCCTCATTTGGCAAACACTGTGCTTTATGATCACATGGAACTGGAGCCTGAATCTATAGAGCTCTAAGTAAGATGTTCTCTCTTACCATGTTCTGTATAAAGTTACATTCAATAAAACCTGTTGCTATGCTTTCATAAGAGTGTCTATCTCTGATTATTACACACACTGAGGGTTGAACATCCTCCCTGCAGCCAGAACAGCTATGAATCTGCAGGCCACTGTATCTCTCCCCATAGGGAATCTGCTCTGTCTGTGGATTTCTAAGGTAGGACTGGCAGGCCCCTGACCATACCCACAATGCTATGAGTGACTTTGTTTGGAGAACAGATGAAAGTTCCTCAACAGAAGAAAATCTCTGGAAGATGAGAGCAGAATTCACAATTCTGCTTTAATCTACTATTGGTTTTAGTTTGCACCCCGTTCCAATCATGGCAGGAGAATGATGGAACGAGGATGGATTTTCATCCCCTGTGATCCTAAGGTGGCACAGCATTAATAGCAATCACTGAAAAATGCAAACAAAGGGAAGGTGTTGTACGTAAAAGGTTTGGGGCCAATGGGGACAGGATATTAATGCACATAATGCCATTAATCCAAAAATTAGGCTGCTGGAATTTAAGAACGTCATTTTTACTCCTTCAGCTGCCCACTGGTGGGAAGAAACAGCTGAATATCGTCAGGCATATCAATGTAACATCATCCCAGGCTGTGTGTGTGTGTGTATGTGTGTGTATGGAGGGGGGGAGGGGCGGGGGAGGTCCTCCTGGCTCCACTAAGAGAAGTCCTACCCTCCCAATCAGACTTCACTGAGGATGGCCACGAAATTCATCACACCAGAAGACCCCAAAGTACATGTATTAGTGAGACACTTGCCTGTGTCACAAGAGCGTCACAGCCACCTCACGATAGTATCCGAGATAAGAAGCTAGTGGGTAGGAATTAAGCAGGAATAGGGGTTGTACCTTTTTGTGGCACTATTTCATTTACAACCTTACCCCTTTCCCATGGGGCGGGATGGGTTAAAATTGCTCTACAGATCAAGACTCTGGAGTCATCAATGGCTGAAAATGTAATTTATTTATTAAGCGTTTTCTCAAGCAAAAGGTTGTTTTCTTTTGTACATGAAAGAAAAAGAACGTGAACATTTCTGTCTTTTGGCTGCAGCAGAGCCGACACCTCCACTCTGACCTCAGTCCACCTCTAATCCTGTAGCTTGCCTGACGCAGAGGTGGTCAAAATAGTTTACCAAACAGTGAAAAGTCAACAGTGTTGCTACAGTAGTTTTGTAACAGGGAACAGGATGGGATTTCTCCATGTGGTATGGAACAACAGGGATCGTAGGCACAAGACATTGTCAGCAGACCATTTTGCTGCTTCCTGTAGCCTTCATTGTTCTTTCCTCTACCAATTTTAAACAATTGTAAAATTTGCCTGTTGTTTCAACACATCAAAATATTGCATATAACTTTACACAATGAGTTAATTTAGAATTGCAAAATTATTGCTTCACATATGTAGTGCCTCAATGTCTCATGCAGTAATGAAATTTAATGACCAACAAATTGGTTTCCAAGTGGTTGAGGGAGGAATGTTGGCCAGAAAACCAGAAAAATGTCTTACTGCGTGTTTACTGAGCACCTTGGGATCTTTAACATCTACCTGCCTGACAAGAATCTGAAGGTTACATTTTCTGTGAAGCTTTTACAACTGTCCGTACTCCCCATGTTTGGTCTGGCGGTGACGGAGAGCAGGATTGGAAGTTGAGCAAGTAAATTCAGGAAGAGCTGAGGATGTTGTCAGTTGATTGGAAGTCTGCTTCAGAATTTCAGCACTGCGTCCAAAAATTGGAAAAATTGAAATCCTTCACCCCTCACCCTTCACACTCCCCTAATTCTCCTTCATTTCCATGTCACATCCATGCCAACCTGTACCATCTAAGGCCTTATGCCCGTTCCCATGGCCACCCACACTCTCTATGTCACCCTATGTCTCTTTGTCCATGTCAATGGTCTCTCATACCTCATGCCAACTAATGGCCTTTTTCACCCAACATCTTTTCCCCTTCACCTAACATGTCAACTCACCTTTGTACCCAGAAGTACCTGTGCATCATGAAAAAAATGTTATATTACTTAAAGTTCAGAATGCACTGTATTGTAAAAAGCACCCTGTTAATAAAATCACATTTTGACAGATTTTGACAGTGTTGACACTTCTTGTCTGCTCTTATCACTTGACAGTTTGCCACCTCTTGACAGGTCCTGACACTTCTTGGCAGGTCTTTTAAGATTTCAGCATTCCAAGGAGTTTATGCACCTTCTACATATAATGATCTCTGTAGTTAACATTCATACTGGGTGCCTGATTCCATCCCCATAGTATCGTGCGACTATATCTAATAGGGGTACCTCACGTCTCCAAAGGAGTGCTCTGGCTATCAAAAACAAATTTATTAAGAACAGCTCTATTTTACCTGGTCTCATCTCCACATTTTGGTTTCCATTAAGTAGCTGATCATTGAAATTGCCATCTCCTGTACGAACTATGCTTGCATTAACCATGGTCCACCTCAATTCCTATCCCTATGAAAAAAGGAACTGCTGTATTTGGGTGGTACACTTAGGACCTCTGATATCTCCTGCTTCTTTTGCCATAATGGAGAGACCTTCTGTCATAATCTGAAGCATTGCATGAGGATGATGTCTCTTTTTTTAATTCAGAGACAAGGGTGTTGCCCAGCTATCACACAAGTTAAAATAGGGTAAAGGAATAGCTCAGAATAAATGTACATTGAGATTTTAATTGCGGCTGAGTGATACCACTTATCCATCATTCATGAAGATTCAGTGATGAACTTCAGGAATCTATCCATTGACATCTGAGCCGATACCTTACAGCGACATTTCTACACCCAACTGAAGAATTGTTTCATTGACAGATGTGCAATCTTTCAGACGTTAATAAAACCCACCGACTCTCTCATGGACATAAAGATCTCGTGGCACTACTTCAAAGAAGATGAGTATATTCTCTATGGTCACGGCCAATACTTATCCCTCAACTCACCACTAAAAAAAACTGAATATATAATTTTATCATTTTTCTGTTTGTGGGCCCTTGATGTTTACAGATTGATTGACTCCTTCCCTGCATTACAGCAGTGACTACAGGTTGGATTTTACTAAAAATCAGCTAAGTGGCATTGCTGTCAAGTTGTATAAATGGTTTCTCTCTCAGACCAAGTGACTTTTCACACTCAGTTGTCCCAAACTCGACTCATTGACCATGCACCATTCTCCTATGTCACCCTGCTCTTCTAATTCTCCCACTCGCTGTAAGTGGAAGGATTCACCAATGTCAGAACCTCCTAAGACTCCTGGCACTGGTGTCGTGTTGCAAACGCCATTGTGCACCTGGTTGAGTGCTGTCACTGCCTTCCTTCAATTAACTTTTCTGAGGCATGGCAAATAAATGGAATTTGTCACCTCACTTTGCAGACGGGGGCTATCCTCTTCCCATAGGATGAACAGAGGAGGCCACAACACGAGACCCTGTTCTGAGGGAGCCACAAGGGTTGATGTTGTCTCACTCCTGTCTGGAGATACGCCCAGCCGAGTAGTTAGAAGGTCAATAAGCATCAACGTTCAGCCAGGGTGAACGTCATTGTCTTCTCTCTGCTATCTCACACTGACTCTATCACTGCTACTGCATCCACTTCCCATCAAGACACATATTCCACTGTCCTCATTGTGACATGCAACATCTTTCCTCCCTCATTCTCATCTACCCAATCTCCCTGCACTGCATACATTGCATAGCCTCTGTGCTGCATACCTTTCACTTGGAATGCCTCACCACATTACCCACACCTGTACCAGCGTTACCACATGTGCCAACCAATTTCATCTCAATCAATCCTTTCTTAATCTTTGTTCAGGAGAAATGACCCATAATAAGACCATAAGAGCCCAGATGAGTGGTGAGGTGATCGACATTCAACATCTCACCTCCTATGAGGACAATACTTTGGCTCTTGCCAGCAAGGACAGAGACCAGTTCTGCGGTCACAGAAACATTGATGTCATGGCAACCAGGTAAGAAGTATTGTTCATTGCTATGCTACTCTCCCACTATGCCAACTCTAAATGAACACTTAGCATAGGCCAAGTTTTACCCTTTGTTCAGAGCACAGTCTCTTAGATGTCTCCTGCAGGTACATGGGGTATTATCATGGTCTGCACTGTAAGAAGGCAGTACTACCAGGCATCCCCTCCTCCAACTCCGAGAAAGAGAGCATGGATAGAGCTGCAAGGCTGTTCCCGACCCTCCGCCAGCTCAGATGCTGACACCTCAGTGGAAACATTAGCTGGAGTCAGGAGAACAGGATACACAATACTGCCACTTCTCTGCAGCAGGCTGATGAAGAAGTGCCCCATGTTGCTGGCAGTCAGAGGACAGCTGGTGAACCTGCTCAGCCCCAGGCAGGAGAAGATCCCATGGTTTTGGCCATTTGTGACTTCACTGACATGCTCAAGCAGGCACAAAAGTAGTGGGTGCTTTGTCAGGGATACTGGACAAATTGACACAAAGGCAACAGCACTGCACCAATGCAGTGGGGATTCTGCTGGCCCTGACATGTGAGGGTCTGACTGAGATTGGCAGCTCCAATGGAGAACCACACTCAGTGTTTGCCAGAGATGTGCATAGAGCATTATTCGAGCTATTGGTGCTCAGCATCAACAGTATCAACAGTAAGGTGACAAATGGATGATGGACCTTGATCTCACTCCAGGTGCCCCTTCCTCTTAAGGAATCAGGGCTTTGCTCAGGACAGTATTCACCCAACTGGAAGAGGAACCACATACCTTACCCGTGAAGTCTCCTCTGAGGATACTCCAGAGGGTGCCAGGCCTTTCATCTTCACTCTGCCTGCCCCCAGCCTGTGGGAGAAGGGTATACCAGCCACTGGCAAGACACACTCTACATGTCTAGTCCCTCTAGACAAAAATACCCCAAAACTCTAAGGCCAACAGACTTCACTGTGGATGAGGGTCCCTCCACCTGAACTGCAGACTCTGGGACTACACAGAGTTGTAATTGGAGGAAAAGAAAGAAGACCTTGTAAAGGCAAATAGGTGGCATGAGTGACATGCCTTGTAAATACATTTCCATATTTGTAAATAAAAGTTCATCATCAGTGATGTGAGTGAATATCTGCTAATCTGCCACTATACATTGAAGGTGCATATTAGCACTATGTGAGATTTTACGCTGAAATTATTTATTAGCCACCAAATAGGAATTGTAGTTTGGGGCATGGTATAAATCAGGAGATGAGAGAAGCATGTAGCATGGGCAACACAGTTATCATGGGTGATTACAAACTACATATAATCTGGGTAAACCAACTGAGCCCTAACATTCAGCATGTGTTTCTGAGTATGTTAGGGTTGGTTTTCCAGACCAGTGCTTTGAACAGCCAACTAGAGTACAAGCTATTGTAGATCTAGTATTATGTCATTAAAAAGGACCTAATTAACAATCTTATTGTAAAAGAATCTTTTGGGATGAGTGAACACAATATGATAGATTTGTGCATTATGTTTGAAGGTGAGGTAGTTCATTCTGAAGCAAATCCGTTAAATTTTAATGAGGGAAATTATGCAGGCATGAGGTTGAAATTGGCTGAGGTGAATTGGAAAAATACATTAAAAAGCATGACTGTTCAGCAACATTGAATAGTCTTTAAAGAACTATTACATGGTGTACAGCAACTATATATTCATTAAGGTGAAAAAACTCAAAAAAAGTCAGTCAACTGTGGCTAATCAAGGAGGTTGGTGGTGTGAAATGAGCAGCACAGTAACACAGTGCTACATGGCAACATGTTCACCTCCTTGGTAGATCACTGCTGACAACCATGACAAGTCGCCTGGACTTGCGTTTGCACTAAAAGACATGCAAGATGGAAGTACTTTGACACTTAAGCTCTGGTTTAAGGATTAAAGTGCAAAAAGGCTAAGCAAAGCAGAAATGCTCTGTGATGTAGGCACAAAGTGAGTAAGTGTAAAGAGAACAAGCTACCAGCCCTGACAGCACACTGCTCGAATCCATGAAATGGGTACCTGCCCTGTGCACAAAGTCTCCTTGCTAAAGCATTCCAATGAGAGGAGCTGGGGTGCTCTAAACTAAGGCATTGAAGTGCAGAATATACTCTACGTGGATCAGGGACATTGTTACGCTGATGTGGTGAGACTGATTTGTGTCAGATGCCAAAGTTTGTGGAAAGGACTGTGTGCAGTCGCTGCCTACTGACTATGCCCTTTACTATTGATGCCAGCTATCCAGAATGAAGGTCTGGAAGAGTAAGCAGCAGGCTGGAGCTGCCAGGTAACCTCTTTGACTTTCATGTTGGGAATTTTCAGCTTCTACTTTCTATCTAGCAGGTGGGAGAATGGGAAACTGAACATTGATGAGGCGTGATTCATAATAATGATGTGCTAATGTATGCTAAAGCATGCAAATAGGCCTCTCACCACTCGCTAGTGAGAATCCCATCTCATCATTCTACACTTGATTAGAAAATGGCACTTGATGCTTTCAATGTCAAGAAACTCCTCGCTGAACAGCTCACGTGATTTTCCCAATTCTCTCATCATAGCTCACGTCATTCAGGGACAGGGAAGATTTCACCCTACTTTCTGTTTTATTCATTAATTCTTTGGGAATGGGCTTCACTGCCTGTGCCAGCATTTATTGCCTGTCCCTAGTTGTCCTTGAGAAGTTGTTGGCAAACTGCCATCTTTAACCCTGCAGTCCACATGCCATAGGGACACCCACAATACCATTTGGGAGTGAATTCCAGGATTTTGACCCAGTGACAGTGAAGGAATAGCAATATATTTCTAAGGCTTGGAATGGAACTTGCAGGAGGTGGTATTCTCATGTATTTGCTGCCTTTGTCCTACTTAATGGTAGTAGTTGTGCAGAAGGTGTCAAAAGCATTTAATTGGTTATAATTATTTTTGTCTGGAGTCATGAAAGGTGCTTTCTTTTTATATTTTATATGGCCTTGTTTCACAATAATTCTTATTTATCACACCCCATGTCTGCAAAGTATAGTAATTAGTTTTGTTTTAACACAGTTCAAATACTGGCAGGGGTTCCAGCTTTGTTAGAACAGACAAAACACTAAGAGAAAGTTAGTTGTAGGCCATGTTATAGATGTGAGTAAGTATAAGCAATGATCTGTGATTGTAGGTAACCTATTGAAAGCTAAAGACAGATTTTACCTGTCAAACAGGTGCAAGGGCCTGGCCTCTTCTCTGCTATTACTCCCGTGCTGACATAGTGACACCAGAAAGTAGATCACCGTTGTTGTTGCCTCCACAGAAATTGGGTAATTTATGTTCAGAAGTGTCACCAACAGCATGAGAGCCTAACATCTGCACTTCAGATATCCACCAACACTTTAAAACACTGGATGATGCACTCAACTCAATGGAAGAGCCACTTGTAACTCACCAGTCATATGTCGACCACAACAGTTCAATGGCAAGGTCATGATTGTTGAGTATTTCTTTAATCTCCAGTCTTTCATGCCTCCATCCTTTGATTATGCAATACAGGGGCATCATCAGAAGCAGATGTTATTTAATTATTGTTCCTGGTCATTATCCATTATGGTGCTTGAGCACAAAGCTTTGTAATAAATGATGAGCGGTCTTTGTAGGGCTGGAGTTATTTTTGATGGCCAGTTTAACTTGTGTGCACTTGCGGTGACTACACTGTAGCAGTACAACAAGAACACAAATGCCAATTCAGAGAAGAAGGTCATGTTTTGGATACAGATGTACAAGTGAAGTGGATGGGAAGAATTATGATGTGATGGAAAGATGCACTCTAAAAGATGCTTACAGTTGCTAATTAAGCTGCTAAGAGCTTCTGTTAAGATTCTATTTAAAATCTAATTATTAAATCAAGTCAGTTTTTAAAAACCTTTATGAAACTTGATTTAAAAAATGTACGAAAAGGGAATTACTACAAAAGTAGTTTGCAATCATTACAGGATATATCCATAAAAAGTCTGTTTCTTCAGAAAATGATGTCAGAAATCCTTGTATGTTATTATGTAGTTCACTAGATTACTACTAATTTTGACATCATTGGTTTTGTTTAAGGTTTCAATTTGAAATACTTTTTTTATGATTCGGAATCAATGCTTTCAGATAGCTTATACACATTAAACCCCTCCTAGTCCCCGGCAGACAATATTGAAAATGGTTCTCTCTTTTCAGGTGTTACCTCTCTCTCCTTTAAATCTGCCATCATCCCCCATCCTCAAAACACCTTTGATACCACTAGTCTTACAAACTGCTACCACATCCTCAATATCCCATTTGTCTCCAAAGTCATGGAATTTAATCAATTGCCAAATCTGATCCAGTCTTTCTGAAGACTCCATGTTTGAATACCTCCAAACAGGATTCTTTGATTTGATTGGATTTGATTTATTATTGTTACATGTACAAAGATACAGCGAAAAATATTGTTTTGCATGCTATACAGGCAAATCATACCTTACATAAGTACATCAGAGTACTAGAACTGAATGCAGAATTTCGACTGGTTAGCAAGGTGAGATCACATGGAATCCAGGGAAGCTAACCAATTGGGTACAAAATTGACTCGAAGGTAGGAGACAGACAGTGGTAGTGGAGGGTTGTTTTTCAGACTGGAGGCTCGTGACCAGCAGTGTGCCACAAGGATCGGTACTGGGTCCAATGCTTTTTGTCATTTGTATAAATGATTTGGGTGTGAATATAGGAGTTTGCAGATGACACCAAAATTTGTGTTGTAGTGGACAGTGAAGAAGGTTATCTCAGACTATGATGGGACCTTCATCAGATAGGCCAATGGGCTGAGGAATGGCAAATGGAGTTTAATTTAGATAAATGTGAGGTGTTGCATTTTAGTCAGGCAAACCAGGGCAGCACTTACACAGTTAATGGTAGATCCTTGGGGAATGATGCTGAACAAAGAGACCTAGGGGTCCAGGTGCATAGCTCCTTGAAAATAGAGTCGCAGGTAGACAGGGTGGTGAAGAAGGCATTTGTCATGCTTGCCTTCATAGTCAGTGAATATAGAAGTTGGGAGGTATGTTGCGGCTGTGCAGAACATTGATGAGGCCACTTTTAGAATACTGCGTTCAATTCTGGTCTCCCTGCTATAAGAAAAATATTGTTAAACTTGAGAGGGCTCAGGAAAGACTTATAAGTTTGATGCTGGGAGTGGAAGGTTTGAGCTAAAGGCAGAGGCTGAATAGGTTGGGTTTTTTTTCCTGCAGCATCAGAGGCTGAGGGGTGAACTTATAGAGGTTTATAAAATCATGAAAGGCGTAGTTAGGGTCTTTTTCCCAGATATGGGAGTCCAAAAATAGGGGGCATAGGTTTAAGGTGAGAGGGGAAAGATTTAAAAGGGACCTGAGGGATTACGTTTTCACACAGAGTGTGGTGTGTGTATGGAATGAGCTGCCAGAGGAAGTGATGGAAGCTGGTTCAATTACAACATTTAAAAGGCATCTGGATGGTTACATGAATAGGAAGGTCTGAGAGGGATATGAGCCAAATGCTGGCAAATGGGACTAAATCAGTTTAGGATATTTGGTCAGCTTGGACAAGTAAGTCTGTTTCCATGCTGTGCAAATCTATGATCCTATGACCTATTGTGTTACAGCTACAGTGAAGGTGCAGAGAAAGATCAACTTTATTATATGAGAGGTCCATTCAAAAGTCTGATAACAGTAAGCAAGAAGCTGTTCTTGAATCTGTTGGTATGTGTGTTAAACTTTTGTATCTCCAGCCTGATGGAAGAGGGTGGAAGAGATTATAACCAGGGTGTGTGGGGTCTTTGATTATGTAGCTGCTTTCCCGAGGCAGCAGAAAGTGTAGACAGAGTCAAAGGAAGGAACGCTGTTATGAATGACAGACTGGGCTGCATTCACGGTTCTCTGTAATTTCTTGAGGTCTTGGGCACAGCAGTTACCATACCAAGCCATGATGCATTCAAATAGGATGCTTTCTATGGTACATCAATAAAAAAAATTGGTAAGAATCATTGCAGACATGTCAAATTTCCTTAGTCTTCTGAGGGAGTAACGGCATTGGTGCGCTTTCTTGAAAGTAGTGTTGCTGTGGATGGAGTATTGTTGGATAGGATAGGATAGATTGTTAGTGATATTTACTTCTAGGAACTTGAAGCTCTTGATCATCACCACCTCAGCACCATTGATACAACAGGGGCATGTTCTGCTAGTCGATGACTAGCTCCTTCATTTTGCTGACATTAAGGTAGAGATTGTTGTCTTTACAACATGCCACTCAGCTCTCTATTGCTTTCCTTTCTCATCGTTGTTTAAGATCCAACCCATAACAGTGGTGTCATGAACAAAACTGTAAATGGAGTTAGAGCAGAATTCGGCCACACAGTCATGAATATATAAGGAGTATAGTCATGCTATGCCACAGCGTTGAAAAAGCTCCTATCAAAGTCAAAAATTACATCCTATATCTCTGTGACAAAGGAAAATGTTCTCTCCTTGTCCTTGATCTGTTTGATGTGGATGATGATACCATTCTCCCACTGTTGTACATCTGGGTGACAGTGCTCTCACCTAGTTCCATTCTTACTTAATTGTTCCAAAGAATCACTTGCAATAGCTTCTCTGGTGTTCCCCATTGATTTATAATTGGTATTTCTCTATTTTCCATTACACGCTCCCTGTTGGCAACATCATTCAAAGGTGCAAGCTTCATTTTTGCATGTAATGACACCCAACTCAAACTCACTGCAGCCTCTCTCATCTTGTCCACTGTTACTAAATTATCAGATTGCACATCTGGATGAAAGTTCCTCAAATTAGATATTGAAAATTTGAAACCATTTTGGTGGACCCACGGTAAATTCCATTCTCTACCTGCATTCTCCAATGCTTTCTCATGGACCAGTCTGAAATTAAGCCTGTCCGTGCAGAATTTTGGTGTCACATTTGATCTGAAGGTGAACTTCCAACTGACTGATTCTACCTCGATAATAGCTTAACCCCAGGCTCAGCTCACTTGCTGCTAACAAACTCATTCATGCCATTGTTACCTTTAGAGTATTCCAAAGCAGGCCTGCCAGTCTCCCGCACTCTACCCTCTGTAACATGATGCATACAAACACAAGTGCCAATACTTTAACCTGGAACAAGTCCTATTCCCCTTTTACTCCTATGCTCACTGACCTTTATTGGCTCCTCGTCAATCAATGCTTTGATCTTAAAATATTCATCCTTGGTGCCAAATGCAATTGCCTTATCCCTCTTTTTCTTGGTAATCTCCTGCAATCCCTCTTAGATCTCTCCATTTCTTTAATTCTGGTCATTTGTGCATGCCTCATTTTAGTTGCCCCATCATTGGTGGCCATGTCTTCAGTTGCCTAGGCCCATGCTCTGGAGTTTTCTCCCCACCCCTCTGTGCATCTCTACCTTGTATTGTCCTTTAAGACATTACATTAAAACCTACCTCTTTGATTCAGCTTTTCGTCTTCTGACCAAATATGTCCTACTATGTCTTGGTGTCATAATTAGTTTTATAATATGCTGTGAATTGGCTAGGGACATATCACTACGTTGAAAGTGCTACATAAATATAAATTGTTGTTGCTCATCAATTAATGACATTTTTTTCACGTGAGCCTCCAATGCTATTGCTGTTGGAATTTCATGGAGCCTAGAATGATTTCAACATTTCAATTTCTTTAATTATATTTCAGATGACATTGGTAAAAGTTCAGTCGTGTTTTCTTGCTAACAACTTACTATTTGTAGCAGTAATTGGAGGAACTCGTGTGATGAAACAGTCCTACTGAAAATGAAAGGAAGGCATTTGTGAGAAGAACCTTGCTGTATGGTCCAGAAACTCAGGAAACATCAAGAAGAGGATCAACAACTGTATACAAGTGAGGTGAAGGTGCTGAGATGGATGTGTACTGTGAAATGAAAGTACAAGATCAATATCAATAAATAATCAATAAATCAGGAATACAACTAATATTGTGGAATCATTAAAGAAACTAGCTGAGAAGGAACTCAAATGATATGGCCATCTGTTGTGGACAGAGAGAGAAGGCATGTAGAGAAATGAGTGATCGAGATGGGACTGCAGAAAGGAGAGGAGGAAGGCCAAAGGTCAGGAGATGGGATGCAGTGGTGAGACGCTTAAACATGAACATATTAAAAGGATGGATGACTGACAGAAGGAGGTGGAAAAGGGTAACAAACCAGCATTGGGTGCCCCCTAATTAAATAGGAGACACTGGAAGAAACAGGGCAATTTTAGTCAGTGTTGTAATTTCTCATATTTTAATACTTCAAATGTGTTGAACGTCTGTAGCAGTGAGAGAAGAGGGAAATGATCATCTGCGATTCATTCATTCATACCACTTTCCCCATTCACACAACTGTTAAACTTGGGAGATTGATTTGATTTTGCAATAATATAAGATGAATAAAAAATTCAACTCGAATGGAAATGAAAATCAGAGAGATGCAAAATAGGCTGCCAAATCACCATTGACCAGTTTAGACAATAACACTGATATACCCCAATCTGAATGGGGACAAGATCTTCACAACCTGTTAGCACTGGTATTACTATTGTCCTTAGTGCAGGTTGGTGATATACACTCGGGGCAAAAATCAGGGGATTATTAAAACTCAGCAAACTAAATTTCATTTCTTCAATTTGAGAGACGTTATTGCATTTAGTATTTACAAAATTTATAATTTTCATAATACTTTTTCAGTAATTCCTCATTTCCTCTGTTTTCTTGTTTCTCTTAGGCAGTCCCTCAAGACCAAAGATGACTTTTCCTCACTCCAGCATTATGGGTACTGAGGTAAGAAAACAGTGCTGGATCTGTACACCCTGCCACAAATGGGGCATATGGATATGTTTGATGTGACAGTGATTGCGACCTTCCTGGATACTTCTTCTGCCATCTGCATGGGTTTGGACTAGAGATTTCCATTGGTCAGGTCCTTCATTATATGTTTTCTTGTGCCAACCATCCTGTAGACAGGCTGAAAGGCACATGGACAATTGTGCACATCTCCACAACCAGCATTAACTTCTGAAGTGAAATATGAGGCAAAGCCTCCACTGGCTTATGCTAATCTAGATCAACTTGCGACTGGAAGTAAACAGTGAGGGGAGAACCTGAGTGCTGGCACAAGTCACACCAGCAATTTAAACTGGGTTTCCAAGGACAGGAAAATATTTGTTATCCAGCAAGGTTGGGGATGGATGGTCCCATTCGAGCAAAAATGCTGGATAATGGAGAGTTACATTACTGTAAATATAAGTCAAGGCACTGCTTTGTCTTTAAGGAATTGAGGGGAGTAAAGAGATTGAGAGGACTCCAGCATGGCAGGGTATTACAGTAGAATTCTCACAACTGAAAATCAGGCTGACACCACAACTGGCACTGTAACCTTCAGACTGGCTTTTAAAAGAAAATCGATGGTTGATTTTACAGACAGTTGCTCCACGCAGTTTTGTTCAGACGCAATAACCATTGACTTGATGATGTTAATGTAACACCGAAGAACAATTTCTGCCAGCTTGGCATACTGTTATTAACGTTGCTTTAAAAAATGTATAATTTCAACACTGAAAGGGACCAGCTTTTAAAGAAAAACATTGAGTGTTAGAAAATCTGGTGACTATATAATTCCTGTTGAGTGCCGAATAATGCAAGGTTTATGATATGTCACAGTGCTCCAAATCACTGGCCATAGAGATTATAAAGCATCGCAAATTATTGTAGAGTATCGTTCCAAGTTATGCTACTGAATTTATTGTGATAGATGAAGAAGGGTTAGGTACAGAACTCACTTAGAGCAGCATGACCTGTTCCTGTGCTGTAAGTTCCATGCAATTCTTTGAATGAACCACATAGACCATTCCCTGAACAACTTTTTTTCTCTTACACTCCATGTATTAAAAGTACATGTTCTCTAAAAGTGATTACGCACATGATGACTGGCTTTACAAATCACTAAGATATGGGAAGGGAAGTGCTGCTGATTAATTTCTAAGACCTCTTAAACTCGGAGTTCCACCCCACCTCTACCCTTGCTCATGCTAAAAATGTTGGGGTGCTTGCAATGCTCTGCTTGCTGCCTACTTTCTGGAATACATGTACTCTATTGTACAAAATCACATTTTTGTTGTTAGTTGTCCTGACTGTCTTAGGATTCAATCTTTTGAAATATGTAATTGAATTGTTCAGGTTCAATATGTATGGTACTTTATATCTGTTATTTAATCAAGGATGGAAACAATGACTGTGTATGTACTAAACAGAAAGCATTAAGAAGAGAACAATGCTTTGTATATTAAAACTATTGCAC
>NC_063333.1:52442541-52467349 GCF_021869965.1 Rhincodon typus | reverse complement strand
CGCACCTGACCATATTCTTGAATATGGCCTAGTGCGGGAAAACGGGATGGTGTAGATAGTAGTGCATTTTTGGCGGTACATACTCAATGGGCCGAAGGGTCTTTTCTGTACTGTATGATTCTATGACCCACAATGCTTTTAGGGAAGGAATTCCAGATTTTTGACCCAAAGTCAGTAACAAAAATGGTGATATATTTCCAGGTCAGGATAGTGAGTAGCTTGGAAGGGAATGTACAGGTGATGGTGTTCCCATGCATTTGCTCCCCTTGTCCTTCTAGATGGAAGTGGTTGTTGATTTGGAAGGTCGTGCCTTATGATTATTGGTGAATTTCTGCATCTCGTAGATGGAATACACTGCTACGTCAACGTTTGTGGATAAGGTGCCAATCAAGTGTGCTGCTTTGACCTGGATGGTGTCAAGCTCCTTCAGTGTTGTTGGAGCTACACCCATTCCTTCACACTCTTGACTTGCGCCTTGTAGATGGTGGGCAGACTTTGGAGAATCAGGAGGTGTGTTACTCACTGCAGTATTCCTAGTCCCTGATCTGTTCTTGTAATCATGTATTCATATGGTTATTTGCATCTATTTGTATGCTTTGGAATGTTATTGTTACCTAATCTCGCTTACTTACATGCTGTTTTCCATTCTTCCATCTGTAGCTAGATGGTGAGAATTCCCAACATAAAAGTCAGAGTGGGTACCCCATGATGGTTCCAGTTCATATAATTTCTTCTTCTAGGCCTCCAGCTTGGACAACAGTCCCCAACATCTCAGGATACATTTCATGGGCGCATGAGGAAAGGCTGCCTGCAGGATGAAGTGGGTGGGCTCTGGCAGAAGAGAGGATAATCTCAGACAAATGAGGGACAGATGAGGAGTGGTTGCTAAGGGATGAAGAGTGGTCTCAGACAGGCCTGGTCTCCAGTCTAGAGTGAGTAGTCTTAGGTAGATATGGGGTGATCTCCAGTTGAGAGCAGGTGGTCTCAGGCAGATATGTGGTGATCTCCAGTTGAGAGTGGGTGGTCCCAAGCAGATATGGTGTGGTCTCCAATTGAGAGTGGATGCTGTTAGTTGGATATGGGGTGGTCTCACGCAGATATGGGGTGATCTCCAGTTGAGAGTGGGTGGTCTCAGGCAGATTTGCGGTGATTACCAGTTGAGAGCGGGTGGTGTCAGGCAGATATGGGGTGGTCTCAGGCAGATATGGGACAGTCTTCAGTTGAGAGTGGGTGGTCCCAGGCAGATATGGGGTGGTCTCCAATTGAGAGTGGGTGCTCTCAGTCGGATGTGGAGTGGTGTCATGCAGATATGGGGTTATCTCCAGTTGAGAGTGGGTGGTCTGTCAGATACGGGGTGGTCTCAGGCAGATATGGGGTGATCTCCACTGGAAAATGGGCAGTTCAGGCCTCGTAGGACTTGCTCACACCCCTGCCTCTGAAGACACTTTCGTTCGGGGTTCGGCTGCTGCAGATCGGCCCTTTAAACACGGGGCACCAGGCGGTTTTCCCGAGCTGGCACGGCGCTTGGAGCTCGGAGCGGGAGAGTTTCCAGCTCCGCTTCCGGGATGCTGCCGGGAAGATCGCCGCCTTGCAGCCCGCTTTATGGCTGCACCGTCTTCATCCTGACCAGAATTCCCCTGATTCTGTCCCTCCTTTTAGCATTGCGCCGCAACCACTCAAGACATCATCTGGACCTCGCATACAACTTTTATTTCTCTATTTTCGCCTCATTTTTTTTTTCCTGACACTATTATCACTTATGACAGTGAATCAGTGCCTGCCCTGCACATAATCATTAACCTTTCCACGTTCCCCCCCCCTTGCATCGCCAGTTTGTCCCCTCGCTGCTGGTCCCTATTCGGACTAAAGCCCTGGCTTCCTTCCCCACAGATTCTGGCTGAGCTGCTGAGCGTTTCCATTATGTTCTGGTTTTATCGCAGATTTCAGCATCTGCTGTACTTTGCTTGTTGTTTCCATCAAACTTTCACTGTGTTTATAGATATTTTATGAAAATGAGGGAAGACATTTCAAGCAATTATCCTTTTCTGTGGATCTTTTCTGACACAAGGTATCGCACCATCTGCCAATGTTCATATAATGAAGATGAGGAATTTGCAGCAATAACTTTGTCTAGCGTCACTATGGAAGACGCGAAAGAAGAAGCAACAGACACCCCGGGAAGTGACAAGATTCCATTCAAGTTCTGGGATTTTCAGAGATTCCAGAGAATTTGATGAGGATTTCCATTGCTCGTGGCTTCAACAAATACAGAAAAAATTCAGTGCTAAAGTCAGCTACATTTCTGACCTAAATAAATACTTTCTAGATTATATCAGTGGTTTTAAAGTGAACACGTTGTCAGTTGGTATTTTGTTTCATTGCAACTTACTAGGTAATAAATTATTCTTCATCAGATGTGTATGTTAGGGATTTATGAATCCGTACTAATTCAGTAAGAATTCATGATTGCAACATGTAACTTTTGGGTCACAGAGGACAATCCCAGCAGTAAACACTGAATGGATGTGTTGGGAAATTCCTCAACTCTGCAGACCCACCTTGGCCTGAAGTGACCCATTATGCACTAGTTTTGGTCTGGGGAATTATGGGTGGAATAGACTTGGGCTGTCACCTCAGAAACAATTCTGCAGCAGGCCAAGTGCTAAGTCTGATTAAAAGGCCCTCCTCAGTTCTCTGGTAGTTTGTTCCAGTTATTAGTTGCACTGTAGGCCCTGATCCCTCACATTCCATTGCTTATCTTACCATCATGCCAACTCATGCTCCCATCAACTCCAATGTCCCCTCATATCCTCCAAATACTAACTCATCACTTTTCATGCCCATTCACCCACTATACAGTTTGTATGAAACTAATGAACTGTACAGTAATCAAAGTGAAACTTCTTAGAAAAAAAGAGTATTTTTAAACAAAACTAGTGTCTCTACAACTTTCTAACAGTGTCCATCAGGCAGATTCACTAAAGTATCAATTATAGAAGTTTCAAGCACTTTAATACCTCAACTTCTGCAAATACACATTGAGACTTTGACAAAAGAAATCACTGAAAAATAAATTATTATAACCTCAAAGATGTCAATCAAGTAAAGTCAACATATCTCTTTGTACCTGTAGACAAACTCACATATAGTATTTTGTAAGAGTCTGGGCTCTCATCCAAGCCACATGCTTCATGGTGACTCTGCAAATATCCAACATTTTTTTTCATTTTGATGAAATCAAATTAGAAAACTAAAATTGTAGTTTTAGGACTAAATAAAGGAAGGTGCTTCTGCAGTCTCAGCATAGGCCCAATGAAGGCATTACATGGTAATATTTTTCACCACACATCCTTCCTGGTAATTTAAACTGAGCTTATTTTTGAGTGTGACATTTATATGATGTAAATAAGTGAATTATTTTACTTGTAAGGGGAAATGGCAGTAGTTGGTCTTGGAAGGACTGTGCCCAAATGTCAGAGATGTGTTGTCCACAGGTGAGAGCCCTAATCCACAGCATATTTGTCCAATAATCCTTTGTATATACTTCCTGAACTCATTTCCCTGAAATGAGGTCAGGACTTTTCTTAGTTATACAAAAAAATACTGTAGATGCTGCAAACTTGAAAAAAGAAATATGCTCAAATGTTACGCTAGTCAGGTGCCAACTGCAGATAGTTACAACTTCAGGTCACTGATCTTTCATCAGTTCTGCTGCCTTATTTATTGTTTAAGTCTTAAAGTATTAAACACTTGTCAATTTTGTCAGTTTTCAACATAATGGCAGTATATGTTGAGTGCCTTTCATGTAGTTAAATGCTAAGGCGTTTCACAGTATTATCATGCAAAATTTGAAACCAAGTCAAATCAGGAGATATTCAAAGAGGAAACGAAAAGTTTTGTCAAAGAAATAGGTTTTAAAAGAGGAGGACAGATTGTTAGTGAGGTAGTGAGCTATAGGGAAGGAATTCTAGCTGAATGCATAGCAGCCAATTGTGAAATGATGCACCATTGAAAATAAGAGGCCAGAATAGGAAGTTGCAGAGTTGGGGAAAGGCAAGCTTATGGAAGGATTTGAAAAGAAATATAAATTTTAAAGGGATATTTGGTGTAAACTTATAATTAAATCAGACACTCCTTAATTAGGGGACTGGGGCTTATTGATGGCGTAAATGACAAGATCCAATTTCTCCTTAGGTATTCTTCTGTCTCGAGTCTTGCTCAGGATATTAAGAAGAGAATGCTGTTTGAAATTGTGGGGTTATTTAGCAGTATTCTGCATTCATACATAAATGTTGACAAATAGGAGGCTGGAAGAACACAGCAGGCCAGGCAGCATCTGGTGGAAAGGAGCAGTGAACCTTTTGGGTATAACCCTTCCTCAGGACTCCTGAAGTCCTAAAGAAGGGCTACACCCGAAACATTGACTGCTCTTTTCCTCCAGATGCTGCCTGGCTTGCTGTGTGCTTTCCAGCTTCCTGTTTGTCTACCTTGGATTCCAGCATCTGCAGTTTTTTTGCCCACCATAAATAAATGTCACTCCGATGTCATAATGAATATGCTTCAGATTGGTGAACAAGATGACCTGCATCTTATACTTTGTTCACAAATTAACCTATCCTAAGCAACAAACTTAAGAGCACAAGGCTTTACATGCTATACATTCTAGAACTGGTAACCATGGTTAAAAAATTCCAATGTATCATATTACTAATGCCAATTAAATGAAGTGGCAATACAAAATTTCAAACAATATTTCGCTCTCATTGTTGGTTCCCATTAGACAAATCACCCAAAGCCACACTTGAACTTATGTGCAAGTAACAGGAACAGCTGGTGAGACAGACAGTACACTCTTCTGACCACATAAAAATAGAAATATTTAAACAATAATGTCCATGTTGAAAGAGTGGATAGGGAAATAAAAGCAGAACAAAACAGACAAATGCCAAGATTGAAAGATAGACGATTTGAGCTTGAAATTGTGAAAATTCATTTAATGAGCTCAAGTTCTTAATACTGATTTTATTGCAATCATATGATACAGTCTGTAAAATATAGTTTTTATTTTGTAGCATGCTAACAAAGGAACTGAAATATTTTTCAATTTTAATCTAATTACCATGAATAGAGCCTGGGCTTTAATTTCACTGTGGACTTAGAACCTCTCTGTTGCATATCAGACAGTGGTGGCCTACAATTAGATTGACTTTGTAAAATTGCTTACTTTTCAATAAATTACCACTCCCAGGTGACAGGTCATATTTGCACCCAATATTCTCTTGAAATGGAAGATTTTAAAAAGTCTTCATTAGAAAAATGAAAGTTGCAACTTGGTTAGCAGTGATATTGCATCTGTACTTTTTGAAATACAAGAAAGACTTTCTGGAACTGGTAGAGCTTAATACACAAATAAAAACAGGGATATGTTATCTACATTATCCTCTTTTAATATAATTTGGATAGCGGAAAGAGGTGCTGTTTTAAAAATGTGGTTAAACAACTTGTACTATGCTACTTTAAGATCATACCATCTGCAGATTAGAGTCAGACAGGCTTTGTCAGAAATGCCGAATTTGAGAAGTGCGAAAACAGTATCATTACACAACTTCACTCTGATTGGCTGGCTTTCATTATCCCTTACAAATATGTAGGCTACAAATTCCTGTGCAAGAAAATCAATCACAGAAACTTTTTAAAATTGGGTCAATTTAAAAACCCATAAAATTTATTAAATCACTCTAATTCAAGGAAAGAGGAAAAGATGGTCCAATGTTTATTCATTTGTTAACTTCTTTTGTGTTCCCTTGAGAGTCTTGCTTTTCAGAAAAAAAATGACAGAACAAATAACCATCTTCGATAATGCCTCAATTAGTACTTCCTTACTCCCAGTGTATATCTTGGATATCATGAAAATGGAATCAGAAAATGATAACTTCTTCTCCAATTATCACAGTTTAATGGTCTCTCAGGCGTACTTGTAGGAGCTTTCAAATTGATTAGATATGAGTCTTCCAAAAATGAGAATATAGAAGCTGATCAACCTTGAGAACACTGTCAAAAAACTGGGCAGCTGCCCCCACAGGGTTTAATCTGAAGTATCACTGTTGACTCAGGTATATCTAGTATGTTCATGATGGCTAAGAATTGCCCTACTTTGAGCTCAATAAAGATGTTATAGCCAATATGGAAATCTTGTCTAAGGCTTCAAGAAAAGCTGATATTGTAGCTATTATGCATACAATACCGGTGGTAAACTGCACACAGTGTTCACCTATAGAATGTTACAATGGATAACCATATTAGCTCTTTTGAAGAACTACAAGCCTGTTACTAACTTACAACATTGAATTGCAATCTTTTCAGAGAATAAATACCAAATTCATACAATTTTTTCCAGAACAAAATAGCATTTGAATGTTACTGCTTAAAAAGTCTCAGAGATGCCACTTTAAATTCTAGCAATTGCAATTCTTGGAATAGATTTCTTTTTCTCAGTACAACACAGAAACACAATGATCTGGATATTCAACTCACCTTCTTCACTTTGAATATTACACAGCTGACTGCGTTTGTGATAATTTGTTATGCTATTAAGACATTCAACTAAACATTCTGCACAGAACCTACTTAACTCCACACAGGCTGTTCAAAATGGGACCCTTTCCAAATGATAATTGTGGGAGATGTGAAGAGGGAGGAGGAACATTAACAAATTCATTGGCAGAGTTGCAGAATAATCTCACTCCAGAGAGAAGTTTTAGAACCTCTGATTGAAGTGACCAATATTTTCATAATACCCAGCACTGACATTTACCTTTTAGCATGAATGACAGACCTTGTAGTTCCTGGTACCATGAGACAAATGATCTTCCTAGTGGCAGAGTGGCTACTCATCCTACTATGAAAATTGAATGTCTCCCCTACTAAAACCAATGGCACATTGCCATTTTGGTAATATTTAGTTGAAATGCTTGGTCTGTAGGTCAACAGGGAAATTGGATCCACTCCAACATATGGAGGAATATTTGAACACTGCATGGAAGTGATAGAGAATACAATCATGGATTCAGATTGGCAGACCTCATAATCCACATGCATACAGTTTGGTTTAGCATCATAGGGAATTACTGTATTGTAATGATCGCATAAATATTGAATTACATGGATTGGAAACACTTTTTTTTAGCAGATAACGGGCCCTGCCAATCCAACAGGCCATACCCTAGAGAGATTCATTCAATTGCAAATCCCTAGATAGACTTACACTGAGTTATTTTACCACTTTAAGGATGTTTGCTAACACAATGCTTAAACAGCTAAGTGGTGAATGCATATTATATATTGAGGTCAGAAAGAGACGAGTTCTAAGCTTCATACTCATTAAAGGTATACTAGAATAAATATTGCTAAATTAGCCTAAACATCAACGTAGAATTCTGAATACATATTTACATTTTACAGACAATACCCTTAGGATAATAGAGCCTGATGATGCATCCAATGTGGAATAAATGGAAAGAAACAGAGAAATGGAGAAGTGATTTCTTACATTTAAAATGTTGATCTAAATTAAAAGCATCATCTTCTAGATAAGTTTATTTCCTGTTCAAACAAATTCATGACTTGCCTTAGCCAAAGTGGTGAGCACTTCTGAAAGAAAATATAGAAGGCAAGAGAAGAAAGATTATGACCTATATCAACCTATATTTGACAACTGAAACAAAAGTGTGCATTTACAGAGTCATGGCAAAAGTTCAGACATGATGGCAAAGCAAGTTTGAAGATCCTTATGACCTACTTCTGCTCCTACTTCCTATGTTGTTGTGTCCTTCGATGTTAAAAAAAGATCTAATCACGGATGACAACACATTCATGACATGTGTGATCAATAAATTTAAAATTTTCATTGTAATTTTCAATGCTTTAATATGTTTACTTTACAATTGACTTTGGGGTAATACTGGAGACAATGGCCCAGATATTTAAAAGGAAATGGGAAAGGTCCCATTGAGCAGACTGGGAATCAGAATCACTGGTTGGAGGCTTGAGATTGGGACTGGTGGGATGAACAGTTAGTAGACGGAGCTGCAAAAAGAAAAATACTTCCCTGAGGAGCCTTATTCCTGACCCACAAAGGGAGCCAACAGCTCTAGCCACCATTTCATGCTAGGACACCAGAGAGTGGGCAGCTGTGTGGCAGGTAAGAGTCATGTTCTGCACATTTCAATTTTTAACATCCCTCTCCTCCTAAATACTTCCCCATCCATCATGGGTGTGTAATGTGACTTTTTTCTATTAATTGATTTTATAAAACTCTGAATTATAAAACATGAAAATTTTGAAAAAGAGAAAAAGCACTATTTGAAAAATGAATTATGTTCTCTAAAAAGACTGTGCCCCCTTTATAGATCCCTTCCACACGTATACACTAACAAATGTGTCCAATTTATAAACTATTTTTACACTAGCATCTACTGTGTAAACCTAAAGGGATGCATGAATCAAATATATCCTGTATAAACTTGTGTGTCTCCATTAATTACTGCTTAACAAGCTTTTAACAAGCAAAATAATGCTAACATCAGATCAGCATGTTAACATGCGATTACTCTCAGGAGCACTTTTAGAAGAGTGGGCAAAGGTTAGTGCCCACTCGATTAATACTAACAAAATTACCACACCTTAACACACAATTAGTGTGTGCAGTAGCTTTAAAATTCAGGATAGAAAGCAGTCCTTTGAGGTGAAATGAGATCCCTTAATAGACAAATTAAATTAAAAATCATTATAATAAACTTGTTATTTGATAAATCATTCTTAATCTCTTCCTTTGGTTACCATACATCATTCAAATAAAGCAGAGGTTGCTTATTTCAGTTCTACAGATCTGGTCTTAATTTTGCAACAATATAGAGGTACAGCAGAAACAACAATAATGATTTACAAGGAAATTATCCAAACTGTGAGGCTATCATGAACAGAAAGGATTGAATAGGCTAGGGTTCTTTTCTATTAGAAAGAGAAGGCTGAGAGTTAACAAATTAGTTCAGAGGCTTTTAAAATTATGAAGGGATTTGGTACAATAGATGAGTGTTTCTAATTGGGCAAAGGGTCCAAAACTAAGGACTATCAATATAAGACAACCATTAATAATTCAAATGCAAAGTTCAGGAAAAGCATCCTTGTCAAGAGTATGCAAATATGGAACTTGCTATCACATGAAATAGATCAAGCAAAAGTCATAGACAATTTAGGTAAGTATGAAGGAGAAAAGGTTAGGTTAGTTAGATTGAGTTAGTTAAGTACGGCAAAAGAAGGCCATTTCATGCATATATCGAATGACCCATTTGATCCTAGAAATTCTTGAGAAATCCAATACTGGTCTTTAACTGATGAAGAAGTGTGGAAATTTGGGAAGACATTTAGACTGATTTCCCCTGTTTCTTATGTTAGATGCCTAACTCCAATTCTGCACCTCACATAGAAAACAGCTCCATTTATTTGCTGCAGAGATAGTAGGAACTGCTGATACTGGAGAATCTGAGACAACAAGGTGTAGGGCTGGATGAACACAGCAGGCCAAGCAGCATCAGAGGAGCAGGAAAGCTGACGTTTCAGCTCTAGACCCTTCTTCCGAAATGGGGGAGGGGAAGAGGATTCTGAAATAAATAGGGAGATTGGGGGAGGCGGATAGAAGATGGATAAAGGAGAAGATAGGTGGAGAGGAGACAGACAGGTCAAGGAGGTGGGGTTGGAGCTTTTAGCGTCTAATAAAGCTGAGTAGAATCGTGAGTTCAGGTTGTGGATTTTCCAACCCTGCTTCTTTGACCTGTCTGTCTCCTCTCCACCTATCTTCTCCTTTATTCATCTTCTATCCGCCTCCCCCTTTCTCCCCATTTTTATCAGAATCCCCTTCCCCTCCCCCATTTCTGAAGAAGGGTCTAGACCCGAAACGTCAGCTTTCCTGCTCCTCTGATGCTGCTTGGCCTGCTGTGTTCATCCAGCTCTACACCTTGTTGTCTCAGCTCCATTTATTTCATCAGTTCTGATGAAGAGTCACTGGACTGGAAACATTAACCCTGCTTTCTTCCCACAGATGCTGCCAGACCTGCTGAGTTTCACCAGCAATTTCTGATTTTGTTTCAGATCTTCAGTATTGCGGTTCTTCATGTTAGTTATAGTTGGTATTGGTTGTGCTGTAAATCATAGGCTTGAATTACATCTGATATGTACCAGAGTTCTAGAGCTTTACAGATTCTATTTGCCAACACGAATGACTATTTCTGTGTATTAACACTAAAAATTTAATTCTGATGTCCAAAGATTGTTGCTGAATCAATTAGAAATGTTAGTTTAAAATGTTCAGAGACAGAAAAACTACTAGTTTTAAAAGAATGATTGTATAAAATAATTTTCTCAGCATTCTTTTGCCCACAGATTCTGGCACTATCAGATTTCAATCTTAGAAATGTGCAAAATTGACTTCTTCATATTGGCTTAATTAAGAAAGAAGAAGAATAACAACTGTGCAACATCAGACACATGAGGTTGTTGCACAGCAAGTCTGGACACCTTGTCAATTGCCACACAGTCAGTGAGCCACATTCAGCCTATACATGAGCTGCCGTTCATCACTGGGGACTTGAGAGTATGTTGTAATCTGATTTACACTCACACTCCACTACAATCATGGCAGCAGTAATGGCTGAGAAGACAGAGAGACAGAAGGCTTTAAGGGAAGGAGCTCCAGAATATGGTGTCTAAGTGGATGAATGTACAGCTAATTATTGTGGTCAAAACAGCAGGCTTCCCCACCCTGGCATTATTTACATTCAGTAAAATGGTGAAGGTTAGGTGGCTATCTAATCTGTTGACGTATTTGGCATTTGTCTCCAGCTATTTTCAAGTCTAAGGTAGTCAAGAAAATGAGTGAAAGTAAACACTGGACTCAAAGTGGAATTGAACATAAAAACATAAGAACTAGTTCATTGAATTCCTACAGTGTGGAAACAGTCATTCAGACCAACAAGTCCACATTGACTCTTGAAAGAGCATCCCACCCAGACCCATACCCCGACAACCCTGCATTTCTTATGACTAACACACATAACCTACACATCCCTCGACACTATGGGGCAATTTAGCATGGCCAATCCACCTGACCTGCATATCTTTGGGAGGAAACTGGAACACCTAGTGGAAACCCACACAGACACGGGAAGAATGTGCAAAATCCACACAGACAGTCACCCAAGGGTGGAACTGAACCCAGGTCTCTGGCACTATGAGGTAGCAGTGCTAACCACTGAGACACAAGCAGGAGTGGGCAATTCAGTCCCTCGAGCCTGTTCTAACATTTAATACAATCATTATTGATCTCATCCTAATCTCAACTCCAATTATCTGCCTGCTCATGATGACCCTTTAATCCATCAGTAATTGAAAAGTTGCTGTCATATGAAAGTTGAACGCAGAGGTGAATTTGTCGCTTATAGCTGTAAGGGCGATTGTTCTTCAAATGCTTAATTGGTGTCCCATCATCCTGTTCTGATAGTTCAACTGGATGTTAAGAATCACATTAATTACTTGAAGAAGAGTGCTGATGGAAGTTGAGAGTAAAAAATACTAGCCATTACTTTTTTGTAGGATTATGCTGTGTGCAAAATGGATGTCATATTTGGCTACAAACAACAGCTGTTATGTCTCAGAATAGTGCCTTGTTTTTGAAGTGCTTTGAGACATTGCTGAGAGACATCATATTGGACTACAAAAAAGTGTTTTATTTCAAATTAAAACAATGAACTTTGAATTTTTAATTAAATTAAAATAGCAATTCAAAGAATGACACAGATCCTGAAATTTTAATGATTTTAACCAACAGATAAAAAAAGTTTCAGTATATGTGAGCTGGTGCAGTGGCACACAACACTAGGGACCTGGGTTCAATTCTTGGGTGACTGTCAGTATGGAGTTTGCATGTTCTCCCTGGGTCGGTGTGGGTTTCTTCCAGGTGCTCCAGTTTCCTCCCCCAGTCCAAAGACGTGCAAGTTAAGTGGATTGGCGGTGGTAAATGTGGGGATAGTTGAGGGGGATAGGGCTATCATGGGGTGGCTTCAGAGGATCAATGCAGGCTCAGTGGGCTGAATGGCCTCTTTCTGCACTGTAGAGATTCTATGTCATGCCCAGACACTGGGTAAGATTCATCAATTCATTACCACTGAATTTATACCTGCAGTTATTTTGTCTCCATAACATTGGCCTTTAAAAAAGAATACATTTTGGAATCAAGGTGTAAGAATGCCTGTACTATTTTGGTCTTCTGACCTGCTGTCATAACACACAGCATTGAAATGACCCCAAAACTCCTATAGTTGGAACACAGGAACTTAGGAGCATGAGTGGACTAATCCACTCCTCGGGCCTGCCCTGTCATTCAGTTACACCATGGATACTGATAATGAGGATGCCAGTGTAGCAGTGAGGCAAGGCAGACAGGCCTGAGAGAACCTGATAGTGGCTTGATTTGAGAGTGAAATATTTTGCATTAGCATATCTCAACACTTAGATCCAAGAGCGAATATCAATGCTTGATTTCCAACTTTAACATATAAAGCCACACTGTCATCAATTCTAAGTGTTTTTGTTTGCTTTGCACCATAACCTCCTGCTCAGATTCCTGGCCAGAGTATCGGTACGGAGCCATGCAGGGAACTGCACTTATATGATTCAAATTTTTGTTTGTCTATCACCAAGATTTACAGGGGCTGCACCATGCTGATTGACTCATAAAACTCAACCATTGAGCTTCAGTTCCCACTTTCCAGAGGTAATGTTCATCCCAAAAAACAGCAGAGAATGAGAGCTTTGCTGCTCTTCACTTTGTTGCACATGATGCTAACATGAGCATCTAGGGTGATTGATGCCCATCAAAGTAGTCAACGTGGAAAACATAAATAATCATAAGTATTAACAGGTGGAAAGAGACTATTAGACAGTGTCAAGTGGAGTTGAACCCGGATTGACTTCTCTGTCCTTCCATCTTTCTATGCCTATCACTTCATGCCACCTCAGCAGCCACAAGCTGAAATTGAGAAACCCTGTTGACTGCTTTGCCACCTTGCCTCAAATGGCTTTGTCAGCCGTTCTCTCATAGTTTGGGGCCTGGTGGCCTCTGGCCTTCTGGGGCTCTCTTGCACAGGAGTGGGTGCAACCTCTTTAACCTGACTTGATGGAGATATTTGGGTTCCTGGCAGATTTGAACGTGTGTGGCAAGGCACTTCTGCAGTGTCCTGAGGTGACAATTCCTGGGTTTCTGTCTGATACTCCTCCTCCCTGTTCATGCACAATGTCACCTCCCTCCAGAGAAGCTGGAGGACATGGAGGGAGGTCAGGGTGCCTTGGTTCATTATTGCGAAGCCAATTATTGAATGCTCACATGCTGGAGTAAAGGCCCCAGGCATTTCAGGCACATACTAATTTCCCCGTTGGACCTGTCTCTCCACAATGGCTGACACTAGGCAGTCGTGCACTTGTACCCGTGAGCCACAACATCATACAGAGCTTGGGCAGACTCCTCAGACTTCCAACCTGTATGATTTCTGGCACATTTATCAGATTTTCGCCTGCTTGTCTGTGCATCACTATCAGCTTATTAATGACTGAATCCAGAGGCTCATCATTTGTATCTGGCTCTCCAGGAGCCTGTTCTCCAGTGAACCTGTCAATGTCAGCAACCTTGACTGTTTCTTCCTCCTCTAGCTGTAGTTCCATGTCTGTGCTGTCCTCACTGGAGTGTGAACATACTTACTGTCGATAGGTAACCCACTGAGGAGAATGCACTGGTGCAGGGTGAGGAGTGGGGAATGGTCACCATCACACTGACTTCAATGCAGGGACAATGCTTACAATGTTTGGCATAACTAAGTTGCATGCCTGCAGCTCACAGAGCTAAAAAGAGGAGATAAGGAGTTAAATAAAAGAGTTGGGTCGCAATATGAGGAAAATCAAAATTATTGGGGTTGACAGGGAAAGCAAGGCAGAAAGGAGCATGAAAGTTTCAGGGGTCACCTAAATTGGTTGTGCCTGTGACTCATTCTGTAAGGTTCAAGATGTACTACCTTCCATCCCTCATCCAAATCATAAGCGTGCAAGTGAACCTAAAAATAGCTGCCGCCATAATGGAGTGGGTCGATTAAGTTTTTTAAAATTATTCTCTGAGGCAACAGGCTCTACTTCTATGTGATGCTGGGTCCTTCAGGTACAATAGTCTTAAACAGAACTTCATCTAATTACAGGTTAATGGCATCTGTTATGACAGAATTCTGGATGTGAACCTCATGCATTGACTTGTTGAAGTTGACTGTAAGTTCCGGTCCTAAGCAATCTTGACCATGTCATTGAACATTACAAATTCATCCTAAAATGGCTGTGAAGCTGAAATAATGACAGGCAAAGGCAAAGTTTCATCTAAATCCAACAATTTACACATACATTGCTCACCTCACACCTTCGACTATAAAATGTGAACACTTTATCCAAGAGTCAACATTACATTCAGTGGGTAATGTTGTGGGGGGAGAAGCTCTCATTCTCCCTCCCACATTTGCAATCTCCCGTTTTTATTTTAAATAAAAACCAAAAGAACTGCGGATGCTGTAAATCAGGAACAAAAACAAAGTTGCTGGAAAAGCTCAGCAGGTCTGGCAGCATCTGTGG
Source organism: Rhincodon typus (assembly GCF_021869965.1). Lineage (NCBI taxonomy): Eukaryota > Metazoa > Chordata > Chondrichthyes > Orectolobiformes > Rhincodontidae > Rhincodon > Rhincodon typus. The sequence goes on along the minus strand of NC_063333.1, from coordinate 52,452,634 downwards.
AGGAGAAAACAGAGTTAACGTTTCGTGTCCGGTGACCCTTCCTCATTAACTCTGTTTTCTCCTCCAAAGATGCTGCCAGACCTGCTAAGCTTTGCCAGCAACTTTGTTTTTGTTTTTGTTTTTATTTATTTTATTTATTCGCAGGATGTGGATATCACTGGCTAGGCCAGTATTTATTGCCTAAAGGGCAGTTAAGAGTCAACCACATTGCTACAGGTCTAGAATCACATGTAGACCAGATCAGGAAAAGTTAGCAGTTTTCTTCCCTAAAGGACATTAGTGAACCAGATGGAATTTTCTTGACAATTGACAGAGGTTTCATGGTCATCATTAAACTCTTAATTTCAGATTCATAATTGAATCCAAATTCAATCACCTGCCATGGCAGGATTCAAACCCAAGCCTCCAGATCATTACTGGGGTCTCTGGATTAATAATCCAGCTATAATATCACTAGGCCATTGTCTCCCCAACAAATGTGCACCAAATGGCTTGTGAAGACTACATCTCAATCAGCTCAATGATGTGCAAGGTCCACGAAGTGGCATCTTACCACTGCCTGGGAAAATAGCCAACTGCAAATAAATGAGGTGGCATTTGGTCATAATAACATGTTAATGTCTGGAAATAGGCCCCTTACTGCTCTCTAGCGAGATTATTATCTAGCTGTTAAAGCCTTGTGCGCAAATTTTTTCCTCACATTGAGAATCTAAATTTTCTGTTCTCGCCATATTTTCCTGACTTGCCATTGCTCATGTTTTTTTTAAGTCATAGGTTATAGAATCCCTACAGTGTGGAAACAGGCCCTTCGGCCCAACAAGTCCACACCGACCCTCGGAGCATCCTGCCCAAACCCATTCCCCTAATCTACACATCCCTGAACACCGTGGGCAATTTAGCATGGCCAGTCCACCTAACCTGCACATCTTTAGCCTGTGGGAGGAAACTCAGAGACTTAGAAGGATCCACTACATGATGCTGTGTTCCAGATTCCCCAGTCAGTGGAAATATTTTTACGGCAATTACTGTGTGAAGCCCCTTATGAATTTCATATGTTTCAATTAGATCACCTCTCATTTTTCTAAACACCATGGAACATAGGTCAAGTCAATTCCATCTCTCCTCATATGATAATCCCCTCACTTCAGGAGACAGCTGCTGAGTTTTCTTTGTACTCCCTCTGGGGCAACTATTTTCGTCCTAAGGTAAGGGGACCAAAATTACATATAGTACTCCAGTTGTGATCCTGGAATTGCTCTCTGCAATTGTGATAGACTTCTTTACTTTCATAATCAAATCTCTTTGCAGCAAAAACTAACATGCAATTTGGCTTCCTAATTACTTGCTGCACCTGCATGTTAACTTCCTGTGATTTATGTACTAGGATACACAGGTTCCTCTGAATGCAATGATTCAAAAATATTCTACTTTTGTAGCTTTGATACCAAAGTAGATAACTTTACATTATGCCGCATTGAATTCCATCTGGCATGTTATTCCCCATTTACCAAATCTGTTTATCCCTCCAGTCTTTTTTGGACCTCACTGCTTACCTCCCTAATTAACTTCATATTATCTGCAAAATTGGATTATGTTTCCGCCTCTTCATCTACATCATTAATATAGATTGTAGATAACTAAAGCCCAAACAGTGATCCTTGAGATGCCATACTATTTAAAGTGTGTGAACCTGAAACTGTTCCATTTAGTCCATTTAGTTGTTTAGTTTCCTGTCTGCTAACCAATCCTCAACCCAACCTAATATACTATCCTCAGTTCCATAAATATCATTTTTGTGTAATAACCTTTTATATGGTATCTTATCAACTAGTCATTTTAAAATCTAAATATACTACATTCACTCAGTCCCTCAACTATCTTACTAGTTGCATCCTCCAAAAGGCCAACAGTTTTCCTAGACAGAATTTCCCTTTCATAAATCTGTATTGGCTCTGTTTTATTTTATTATGATTTCCTAAGTAATAATTGGCAAACGAACCTCAACACAATTAAGTGAGAAGTGGTACATTTTGGTAGGAAGAGTAAGCTGTTTATATTGCTTGGAAGGTGCTTGGTCAGGTGAGATTGAGGAATGAAAGGAGTTCAGAATACACCAACCATTAACAGTTCTGTCAAAGGTTAGAAAGCCATCAAAGGCACATTTTTATTTGTAGAAGAATGAAATAAGAAATTATGAAGTTATGGTAAATTTGAATTTAATTTTGGTTGACACCATTTATTAATGTAATTCTGATTGCCATATTACAAAAAGAGTTAAGAGTTAACCAATGTGTCTGGAGTCACATATAGGCCAGACAAGACCAGGACAACAATTTCCCTCCCTAAAGGACATTAGTGAACCAGATATTTTTAACAAGAATTGACAGTCAATAGATGATTTCCATTAAACAATCTTTTTATTCAATTACACCATCTACCAGGGTGGCATTCAAACCCATGTCATTAGTTTGGGGCTCTGGATCACTAGACCAGTAACATTACCACATCACCATCTCCACCAGCCTCTGAGCTGCTCTTGCAGGCACAGTATTAATATGAATAGTCCAATTCACTTCTGTTTAATGGTAACACCTAGAATGTTGACAGTGAGGGATTCAGTGATGGTAATTCCATTGAATGCAAAGGGGTGATAATTAGATTCTTTTTTGTCAAAGATGATTACTGCTTGGCACTTGTGAGGTGTAAATAATACTTGCCACTTGTCAGTTCAAACCTCGATATTGCCGAGGTCTTGCAGCATTTGAATATAAACTGCTTCAGTGTCTAAAAATTCATGAATAGGGCTGAATATTTTGTAATCATCAGTGAACATCCCCACTTTCTTCTTAGGATGGACAGAAGCTCATTGGTAAAGCAGCTGAAGATGGTTGGGCCAAGGACACTCTTCTGAAGAACTTGGGCTCTTGTGGCACAGTGGTAGTGTTCCACCTTTGAGCTGGAGATAATGGGTTCAAGTCCCACCTATCTCTGAACTGGTTCTTTAGAAAAATATCTATCTTGAGGAACTCCTGCAGAGATGCCCTGGAGTTGTCCAACAATCACAAGCATCTTCCATTGTGCCAGATATGGAGAGTTCTCTCATTGTTTCCAGTTTTGCTAGGGTTCCTTGATGCCACACTTGATCAAATGTGGCCTCAATGCCGAGGGCTGTCACTCTCACCTTACCTATGAAATTCAGCTGTTTTGTCCATGTTTGAACCAAGGCTGTAATAAGATCAGGAGCTGAGTGGCCCTGGCGGAACCCAATCTGAGCGTCACCGAGCAGGTTATTGCTGAGTAGGTGCTGCTTGATGAGGATGATACTAGAAATACATGGTTGTACCTATCAGAAAGGGATTGAAGGCTGGATCAAGTTTCTCTTGGAAAATGGTTGACGGTGGCCTAATAGATAGCGTTTAAATTATGTAACGTTTTGCTAGAGTGACTACAGAAAGAATGTTTCCTTTTGTGGGGATGGCTATCAATATGAAATAACCACCACGAGATTAATAGGGAAGTTCAAAATCCAAAAAGTGGCAAGGATGTCAAACACACTATCACAGCCAATAATTGAAGTGAATAATATAGATGCATTTAAGAGGAAGCTAGACAAGAATTTCAGGGAGAAGGGGATAGATGTGTATGATGGTAGATTTAGATGAGACAATGCTTGAGTGGAGCACAAACACCAGCATGGACTTGTTGGGCCAAATAGCCAGTTCCTTATGCTGCTTATTCCATGTAAGTGCCTTGTTATCTCATCAATTATAATGAACTTTAGCTTTTTTTTTGCTATTGGTATTAGACTAAATGTCTATTGTTCTCTGTTTTCTCTCTTCTTTATTGGTTAAATTGAAGTGCTCTTTTTGTTACCCTGTGTGGAAAATATTCTTGAATTTGAAGAATTATGGAAGGTCAAAACCTATAAATTCACTGTTCTGCAGCTGCTTCATTCAATGTCTTTAACAGATGCAGGTCAGAAGAACTCCAGGATTCGTTGTCTCTTATTCCTATTGACTTTACCACTTGTAGCAAAACATCTTTTCCTAAAACATTGGCAAGAATTGTGTCTTTGGGCAGCCACATCTATCAAGGAACACGTGAACTCTTTGGGAAGGTAAAGCCACTGTTGTGGTTAGATCCTGTCATTGTCCAAAACACCCTTCATCAGGTTTAACAGAAAGAATACTGAGGTTCTACATCAATAACAATGGCCATAATTTACCTGTACAAAGATTATTTGTGCACATTCCTAGAAAGTTATTGTCCATCCAGATCCTCAATAATGTCCAGAGGAAACAGATTGATGCACAATCATCATTATGGTTAGTGCCATGAATCCTAAAAATATTTCAGAACAATTTTGGAATGTTTAAGTGAACATGGAATAATGTGTCAGATGAAATATTTTCTTATGTATACACACTGAATTGACTGCACTGCCAAATATTATACGGAGGTCAGAAGAAAGAGATGCAATATTAATGAAATGTACAAGATTCTGAAGAAGTTTTATAGGTTAGATGTTGAGATAATGTTTTCACAGTTTGGGGAAACATTTATTTGAAGAGTTGTGAATCTTTGGAATTCTTTGGACCAGAGGTTTGTGGTGTCTCTGATATTGAATACATTTAAGGACAGGATAGGTAGAATTTATATCTCTTTGGGAATTGAAGGATGACGGAGAGCAGGCAATAAGGTTGAGTTGAGACAAAATCAACTATGAGCACATTGAAAGGCACAGCAAGCTCAATGGGCTACATGAATTCCTCCTGCTCCTATTCCTTGTATAATATAGAAGATTAATGAGTGAAAGTTTCTTGATGTACCATTTCAGAAAAGTGTTTCGCTAAAGTAAATCAGATAAAATTGGAAATTAAAATCAATAAAATATTTTAACAGGTTTCCTATGGCACAGTGAAAATAGCACCCAGACCACAAAACTTAAAAGAAAATGTAGCAGTTTGGTATAGAATTGTGTATGAGGCCATATAATTCACTGCTATTCAAAGAGAGAATTTCTCCTAATTATAGTTTCTCATTGTAATATTACAGCTTCTTTTGTCAGTGTTACCTTTCAGTTATTTCTTATTTCAGATGTTTGTGGCAAGTGATGAATTCTCTAATTGAAATCTAGCTAACATGTGACAGTGAGCCTTGTGTAACTGATAAATGTTTTCCAACGTTTATTACAGCTTTCAGAACCTAATTTTTGCACATTAGCTGTGCAATGGCATTTTTGTATCAGATCTGTATAATATTGCACTGATCTTGTTCCCATTCCTCATGCTGGTTCTTTTACTTTAGTTGAGCTAACAGTGTGATGTAATTGCACATTCTGGAAGCAACATACATTAAAACATAGGACCCTGTTCTTTGCTGACAGAAAGAAAATATACACATATTTGGTGATAAAAGATTCACCTAAAATTAACTAGCTTGGAAAGACAATGGGGCCAGGCTCATTAATACATACTGTACTATATTTCAACAGTTATTTTTGAGCAGCAGAGTGGAATAACTGAAATGTGCTATCATATATCACATGTATATTAACTAGTTCATGGATAGCTAACAGCAAAACCTGGAAAGTTTTCTCACGCTCTGTCTCTCCCTGGTTCATCCTCATTCTCCTGTAAGTTAGTGCCCTCTGATAATAGCAACTGGAGAAACAACAACTCACTAAGATGTCAAAGATGCATTAATTCTTTGTCACTGCTATGGATAAAGGAGAACAATTAAACTAAACTTGGTCCCAGATTAAAAATTTAATGTGTCAAAGACTCTAAGAAATTTTAACGTGCATAGTCTTTGTTCATCCTGTCTGTATTAGACACCATCATTTTTAAACACTCTACCTGTGTTTGTGTGTATTTTGACATTGAGCTTTTATTTTCTCATGGTTTGTAAGTAGTAAAATGTTTCTTTCTCTCACTCAAGAAAACCTTGTAATTAGTTCCTTCATGTTTGGTCTATATTTTTAATTCATAGACTCTTAGAATCGCTACAGTGTATAAGCAGGCTATTCAGCCCATCGAACCCACATAACCCTTTGAAGAGCAATGTATGTGATATAGCTGTATGCCAAAAAAAAATTTAAAATATTTGTCGCAACCAATCAAGAGGGGTTTAAAAAGAAGGGAACTGAATTATCCCACCTCATCTAGTTCTAATAATTTGTTGAATTGCTTATTTAAAGTTTTATTGTTAGATGCTCTCTTGTCGACAAGAAATGTTTCAATTAACCAGTCTATTTAGTTGTTCTTGATCAGGTTTCATTTTCCTTTTTCTTATCTAGTTCAGTTAGTAACGTCTATGTATAGTCAAGGGGTATGATTTCTCCTTTGGAGAAAAAAGTCCCCTATTACTATACTTAAGGCCTTGATGTTCTGCTTCCTGTTTGGTGAGAAGAATAGCAGGCATTATAATTTAATCTGTTGAGAATCAGATTCTTGCTGTCAAGGTCAACTTTAGCAAAGTCAAACATGGTGAGTAACATTTGTGGAACACAAATGCCAGGCAACAACCATTTCCAACTAACCATTGTCTCTTGACACCCAACATCCGGTTCATCACCACTGACCAAAACTGAACGGGACTAACCACCTAAATACAGTTGGTACTAGAGCAGGTCAGAGGCTACGAATCGTGCAGGGAGTAACTCATCTCCCGACTCCCCAAAGCCTGTTCACCACATACAAGGTACAAATCCGAAATGTGATGGAATACTCCCCACCTGCCTGGATGAGTGCAGCTCCAACTACAATCAAGAAGCTCAATACCATCCAGGACAATGCAGCCTGCTTGATTGGCACCACATCCATAGCCTCGAGCACCAACGCTCAGCAGCAGCTGTGTGCACCATCTACAAAATGCACTGCAAAAAATCACCAAGGCTTTTTAGACAGCACCTTCCAAACCTATGACCAATTCCATCTAGAAGAAAAAGGGCAACAGGTACATGGGAACACCTCCGCCTAAAAGTTTTACTCCCAGCCACTCACCATCCTGATTGGAAATACATTGCTCTTCCATCAGTCTCACTTGGTCAAAATCCTGGGGAACTCCCTCCCAAATGGCAATGAAGTGGCTCAAGAAGGCAGCTCACAACCTCCTTCTCAATGGCAGCTAGTGATGGGCAATACATGCTGGCCCAGCCAGTGATGCCCACATCCCGTGAATAGACAAAAAAAGTGGCATCTTCCTATAGCTGGTACCTCTCCCTAGGATGCCTAAAAGAAACTGCAAACTGAAATTAATGTGACTTTAACTTCGAAACAAATGCATGGTGTTCTCTCATTTCAGTGTCCAGCCTGTCTCCACTCTCTGGTAACCAGCGACACACACTGACCGACTTTTGGGATTTTTCTGTTTCTTTGTGTCATGGACCCTTTTTGCCAGGCAGTAGAACAATCTGTTTTTAATTCACTGAAGTATTAATCACCTTGAACAAAACAGAAGTTGCTAGAAATGCTCAGTTCTGAGTTCTGAGGAAGGGTCACCGGACCTGAAATATTAACTCTGATTTCTTTTCTTCACAGATGCTGCCAGACCTGCTGAGCTTTTCCAGCAACTTCTGTTTTTGTTCCTGATTTACTGCATCTGCAGTTCTTTTGATTTTTATTAATCACCTTGGCTCTTCAAGTCAAGATTCAATGTCTCATAAAAAAGTAAGTTAAGAAACAAACCTCCAGAGTTTTAAGCACTATAACCACAAGCTCACAAATTAATTTCCTAAAATGACTAACCATGTCTTCCCCTTCTTAACATAACAAAACATAATGTAAACATAAAGTTATGCATTGTTTTTAACTCTTTGGAACAGAATTTCAGTAGGCCAAATATGACTATGGCTGACAAACATTAAGATGAAACTTAAATCTTGTTTTGATTTTTATACTTTTCCTGGAACTTGCATTCAGTTTTACTCTTTATCTTTATTTTGAACATAACTCATTTGTCTGACCATTTGTGTCAGACACTTTTCACCTGCTACAGCCCATCAATCACAAATATACAGAATCATGCCAAAATAGCCCTCACTCTCCTCTGTCAATTACAGGATTGATTATTCACAATTTATCAGTCAAATTGTATCATGATTCTGGTCACAGGTAAGAAGACTGTATCGTGCTGCCTATTTTGGAGTCAAAATTAATTCTCTAGGGCCAACACTCCAGGATGAAGTTCTGTGTTAAGCAAAGGTTATGTGTACAGCTTTCAACAAATCACAAAAGATGTCCAAAGTGAATATCTTACCTGAGCAATTCCTATACCATGTAACTCATGCTTTATTAATCCCTTCCATCTTCAATGCCAGTTTGGCACATCACTCTGTGTATGCTTCTTAAAACAAAAGCTTTTAAGGTGCTATTGGATGGACTTCATAGCAGACTTTAACAATTCTTAAATCAGTCACAATTTAAATTTTCTGATTTAAGCTCAAATTTGTAGCACCAAATTCCCACTTTTCTTAAAACAATTAGCTAATTCAATAATTTGGCATAAAACATGCCAGATTTAACAGGGATAAGCTAGTTTTAGGAGCTTACGACCAGCAGTTGATATCAAATTGAGACGCAGCAGTCACTTCTCACTAGTTCCTCGGCTGGGAAGATAGCTGCTCTAATGAAAATACACCACTAGAAGAAGGGGAATGTAGAGTACATCAACATAGAAGTTCGAGTGTTTACCAAAAGTTGAAGTGGTCTTTCTCTCCAAGTGAGCAATAAGAGATTCATTTTAAAAGTAAAACTCAGCTTGCAATGCAGCTTTAGAATTAAAGACACGGTTTGATCCAAAAAAACAGTGCACATGAATGAAGAATTCTGTCAGTTTGACCCCTATTAATCCATTCATCCATACTGGGCATAATCCATTAATATATGGGTAGGTAGCAACTGGGAAACTATTTAATTTGGATACTGTGTTGTTGTCAGGTCAAGCGTAAACCATTTGAAAAATATTATTCACTTCAGCAGGGACAGAAGATGAACTCATCATTAGCAATATGGATACCACCATTTTGATGCACATTTCAATGGCTCTGGTAATAGAGGAAGTGGGGTCATGTTAATATCACTGGACTAGTAATCTGGAGTTCTAGGATAATGCTCTGGGGACAAGGGGACAATCCCATCATGGCAGATGCTGAAATTATAATTTAATTAATAAAGTTGGAATTTAAAAACTAGCCCAATGGTGATCATGAAACAATTGTGAATTATATAAAAGAAACTGGTTCACTAGTACTCCTTAGGAAAGGCAATAAACTGTGATGTTAGTTCGGAGTCAAATGTATCGTGGTTGACTCTTCACTGGCCTCTGAAAGTATGCTAGAAAGCCATTCAATTATATCTAATTGCTACAAGGCCTAAGTGAAAACTTACATTGAAGGACAAGCTGGTCAACCTCGGCATCAATAATGAACAGTCATCCCTAACATCCTCCTAACATCTAGGAACTTATGCCAAAATTGGTAGAGTTGTCCCACAAACTAGTCTAATATAGGCTTTCCTTGCAAACACCATCATTACAAAATCAAAGGTAGCAGTATACAATTGAGAGGAAGTTGAATCCTCAACATTGATTTGGATCCTATGATTTCTCTTGCCATCAGGTCAAACATGCACAAATAAATCTCCTGCTCATTACAACTTATCTCTGCTTTGGCTAATGAATCAACACTCCTCCATGTAGAACATCAATTGGAGGGAACACAGAGGTAAGAGTACATAGAATACATTGTGGGGACTTCAAAATCCATTACCGAGGGTGGTTCAGCAACACTGCCAGTGGTCAGGTTTGTTGTGTCTGAAGGGACATAACCGCTAGACTAGGTCTGCAGCACACGTGACATTGCCTTCTCTAAACTACCTTTCATGTATGCACTTATCTATGACAATACAGGTAGGAGAGAGAGCACTGCACAGTCCTTGTGTAGGTGAAAACCTGTCTTCACTTTTCGAATACCCTCCACTGTTTTATGTGGTATTCACACCATGGTAAAAAGAATAATTTCTGAACAGATCTAGCAACTCAGGACTGGGCATCCATGAGGTGCTGGCCACCAGCAACAGCAGCTGAACTGTAG
>NC_063333.1:52390021-52442041 GCF_021869965.1 Rhincodon typus | reverse complement strand
TCCCTCATTCTTCTTTGTAGCTCTGCCTTTGCTGTTTCATGAACTCTCTTCTTTACCTCTTGGTGATATTTGTTCTGCAAAGTATGAAGATCTTTCCCCTTCTTGTCAATCATGCTTTGGTTGATGTGATCATTCTTGTTGAACCAGTTTTGGTGTTTTCTGGTCTTGTAGTCAATTGTTTCTTCACAACATGAGATTATGATTGTCTTCACCTCTTTCCACATTTCCTCCACTCATTTAAATTTTTATAAAGATATTGTTGGAAGTTCGCTAGTCTGCTTGGCTTTTGAAGCCACTTAGTGCTGAGCATTTTTATGAACTGTTCCTTTGTTTTCAGCTGCTTCTGGTGGCATTTGATGGACCTTGAGGAGCAGATGAGCCAGTAGTCTTTCCAGCAGTTGACTGCATTGGTCATCACTTTGGTTAATGAGGACATCCTTTAGGTCTCAGCATCAAATGATGACATAGTCAATCAAATGCCAGTGTTGTGATCATGGATGCCTCCAAGAAGTCTTGAACTTGTGTCGTTTTTGATGAAACAATGTGTTGGCGATAACCAGCTGGTGTTCCATACATTTAGTGAGCAGGAGAATCCCATTGGTGCTGTAGTTCCTGACTTCTTTTCCAATGGTTCAGTTTCAGCGTTGGGCGCCCTTTCTAACCCTGGGAGTGAAGTCTTCAAGGAGGATAGTTTTATCTTCCTTAGGGATGTTGGTGACTATGGTGTCCAGGGTGGAGTAGGCGCCCATCATCATGTTCATCTGTGGCATCAAGAGTTGGTGCACAAGCACTCAATGACTGCTGTCTGCTGGTTCATGGCACGTTGTAGATGGAGAGTTGTGAGGCAATCATTGATGCCAGCAGGGAGCTCTGAGTCAGTTGAGTTCATTTTCAACAACAAATCAAGTTCCATGCATCCTGGGCTGATCCTTGAGTTTTCCTCTCCAGGGGAAGGGCAAACCACCGCCTTCTTCCCTCAACTGCCCTTTGTCTGCAATATCAATGTTGAAGTGCCTGAGTTCATCAGCAATCAGGGCAGTTCTTCGTTCTGAATGATTGCTTTGCTCATTGGCCATGAGGGATCATACATTCAAGTATGTTTCACTTTGGTTTTCAGACCACAGGTAGATGAGCCCACTGGATGTGGTTTTCCAGCCAGGTTGGTGAGGGGACAGACTATTTTTAGAGCATGTTTTCTTAACCCCTTCTCCATGTGGGGTAAGCAGAATGGATCCTGAAGAGATCTGTTTGGTCGTGAAGAAAGCTGCTGAAACGCTGTCCTGTTCCGATGCCAAGGCGCAACAACTGAGTCATGCTCCACCGCCTACAAGCCAGTCTGAAGCTAGGGACTTCCATGTCTGACAATCCTGTCTCTATCGTGTGTGTGTGTGTGTGTGTGAGTGAGAGAGACCTCTAAACTTGTGCAGGACATCTTTCAATGTGGGAATGCTGTTGTACATCAACAGACACACAGTGCTTGACAGAATGTTGATCCAGTTCCAGGTAAGGAAACCTCGATGATTGGGGACCTTGGGGATCTCTCTACTACTGCTGTAGCCTTCATCTATCATTGCAGCCACTCATATTACATGAGTATCTTCCACTGGATCACCATTTTGGATTGCACTCTGTCTGGTTCCTCCCCTCCCACTTTACTGTCATGGCTGGCCCTGCCAGGAGTTGGGAATTCCTGATGGAATTGCTTTCGGGATCAAAGAAACACTTAAACCTTTCCACCACAGCAAGGTGACAATCGAAGGTTCCTCATAATCCTCAACTCCTCACTGTCTTCAAAGATCTGTTTATCTCTTCTTTAAATACTTTCTGATCTATCTTTCCCAATTCTCTGTGGTTGAGAATTCCAGACATTCGTTACCCTCTGACAAAAGAAATTCCTTCACATCTCAGTTTTAAATAAATTCTATAACATCCTGTGAAGGAATAAAAATAAAGACGAAACTTGTTTAATCATTTTTGATAAGTCATCCCAGGCAAGTATATCCTTTATTGAATATGTCAAAACTGTACACAGTACACCAGGCTGCCCTCAACAATGCCCTGTTCAGCTATAACAAGACATTGCTGTTTTTAAACTCCAGCCCCTTGCAATAAAGGCCAAAATTCCATTTGTCTTAATTACTTGCTGCATCTGCATGCTGATCTTTTGTGTATCATGCATAAGAAAACCCAGATCCCTCTGCGTTATACTTTTTTGGAGTCTGTTTCCATTTAAATAATACTCTGCCTTTGATTTTTTTCTACCAAAGTGCATGATCCCACACTTTCACACATTAAACTTCATCTGCCAAGTTTTTGCCCACTCACTCAGCCTATCTGTATCCCCTTGCAAATTTCTTGTCCTCATCACAATATGCCCACCCACTTATATTTGTATATTCAGCAAAGTTAGATATATTATACTCTGGCTGCTGCTCTAAGTCATTAGTATAGATAGTAAATAATTGGTTGTTGCAGTCCACTAGTTACATCTTTCCAACCTGAAAAAAGACCCCTCTGTTAATCAATTCTCAATCCATGCCAGACATTACCCTCAATACCATGAGCTGCTATCTTGTGCAATAATCTTTATGTGGCACAATGTAGAATACTTTCTGGAAATCCAAGTGAACTACATATAGTGACTTTCTTTTAACTACCCTTTATATCTTTGACCCACACCGGCATTGTGCCTGGTCAAAGGTTAACAGTTTAGAGTTGCCGTTCACTGTCAACATAATGGCACAGCACCATAAACCAGTGCCTCTCACAATGTACAGTTGCACAGCTGCCATTTCCTTGCACATGCAACTTTACGTTCCATTTGCTCGAAGCCTCATAGCTTATGTCTCCTAATTCATATTCCCCCTTTCAACCCTCTACGTTTCTGCTTCTCTTTCCCCGGTGACCACTTTAGCCCAATGACTTACGATTGTTTAGTGTGGGACCATCACGTACAGAGAAGACTTCAAATGGTTCAAAACATTCAACTTTATTCACCAGCACCAAAAGGAACTGAAATCCATACTCCAGTGTACTGAGCTAGGATTGTGTGGAACACAGTTTCTGGAGTATAGAGTAAGGCTTCCCCCAGACTAATCCAAGCATCGGAACCTTATCTTTAGGAGCTCTACTGTTTGCACCACCTTAAAGAATGGGCTGCATAGTGCCTACATTCAGTCAGAGGTTTCATAATGACATCATCAGCTATGGTTGCAGAGGTCTCCCTAGTAGCCATTCATATAAGACGTCAGGCCTGTCAACCACATCAGGAACATGAAAGTTCTCAAGGTTATATGCTTAATGGTTACATGGAACTTGACTATTGGGTCTTGTTCCAATAAATGCAACACCAGTCATGTCAAAAAGAGACAGGATATTGTAAATGCTGCATGAGTACTGAATCCTGCTCCACCCGACCCACATCATCCATGAAAGGCATCATTAAGCATAAGAGCATGTTTCGTTATACTTATAGATCAAGCTCAGAAGGAACCAGTTCCATGCCCCAGGTTACTGTCGATTGGCTGTATTTGATGGCCCACATTATTGATGTGCCCAAAACAGGATTTCCAGGACCAGTCCTCTACTCTGAGTTTAGCCAAGGCAAGTGATTATCAGGAGGGTAGAAGAAATGCTTCAAGGACATCTTTAAAGCCTCCCTGTAAAAATGCATTATATCTACTGACTCATGGGATAAAAGTTGCTCAAACTGGAGAAGAAATATTTGTATAAGAGACAACCATTTTGGGCTTCTCCAACAAGTGCAGGGAGAGGACATTCACAAACAGCACAAACAAATGAACACTTAATGGAAGAAAGCTTAATTTAGTAGTTCCTAAACTTAAAAGGAACCTGTTACCTCGGTTCATATGCTAAATAAAGCTCAAGGTCTAGACGTCACTAGATTTCTGAAGGTTTATTTCAAATAGTGGAAAGAACATTCAAACACCTAGATGACCCACCTATCCTGTCTTCAGACAACACCTGCCTCATCTGGGGCATTGAGCAAATCCAGCATTGCACTGGATAGTTACCTCAGGACCCACAAATGTGGAATGGAGAGAGTGATCCTCAGGCCCGGGGCACTGCCTGGGAAGATGATGGCAAGAGGACATGCTGTAATTAGACAATGGGATTATGTTGTGAGGGAGTAGAAAGGAAATGTAAAATAAGATCAGTGGCTAAGTGTGAAGATTACAGGCCAGAGAAGTAAGGAAGAAATTATATATGTTTCAAGATTGCAGTTGTTATAGGGAAATGAGAGGATGCAAGTGCAGGTTTAGAGAAGGTAGAACAGTGGGGATTGGTGCATATTTAGAGAGCAGATGGAGTTGTTAAATGATAGAAGTATGATCGGTGGGGTGTGTTGGATAAGGAGAGCATAGTAAGAGGCCAGATGACAGTCAGAAACTCAAGTGTCTAGCAACTCCTGGAAGTGTCTAGTCTCCAGCCAGTGAGACTGATGTTGTTGTCTTGTAAACAGCATCTACTTAATTGAGAGAGTTTGGCAGGAGGAACTGCAGAGAATGTCATAGTTGGAAGGAGTGAATCCAGTACAGTTAGTCTCTTTCTCAATGTAGGCAAAACGAAAGAACTGATCATTGACTTCAGAAAGAAAGGAGGAGAACATGCCTCCATCTACAAAAACAGAACTGAGGCCGAGAGGGTGGAAAGCGTCACATTCCTTGGAGTGACGATAACCGACAACCTGTCCTAGACTTCCCACGTAGATGCGATGGTCAAGAAGGCACAACAACGCCTCTTCTTCCTCAGGTGGCTCAGGAAATTTGGCATGTCCATAAGGTCCCTCATCAACTTCTACAGATGCACCATTGAAAGCGTACTGTCCGGCTGCATAGCGGCCTGGTATGACAACTGCTCTGCCCAGGACCATAAGAAACTACAGAAGGTGGTGTGCACAGCCCAGACCATCCATGGACTTCATTTACATGGCTCACTGCCGCGGAAAGACTGCCAACATCATCAAAGACCCATTGCACCCTGTAGTGATCTCCTACAACCTCTTCTGTCAGCCTGAACACACGCACCATTAGGTTCAGGAAAAGCTTCTTCCCAGCCATTATTAGACTGATGGACTCTCTAACTTCAAATGATGCTGATCTTACTAACATTGATCTCACCTAGTGCACACCCTGTGCAATGTAACCTGTATGCCTCTGTTTAAGTCTTTTTGATCTGTACATCCTTGCTTACTATGATCTGCCTGCACTGCTTGTAAACAAACCTTTTCACTGTACTACGGTACACACGACAATAAGTCAATCAATCAATCAACCCAGACAGAGCAGGGTTTAGATGGACTTCAAATGAGGTTTAGAAGGCACAAAGGAAATTAGAAAGAGTGGGGGAGAAAGAATGGGGAAATGATGTATAGGAGGAAAAGGACAAGGAATGAAAAGGAAGGGAATTTTCAATTTGCTATTTTTGAAAAATGCCATAGCCAGTCTCGGGTCAAGGACCCATGAAGAGCTTCCAGTGCAGGGTAGAAAGACCAAAAATATGCAGCTGAGAGAGTTTGACACAGAATAACGACCAGTGTAGGACAGTACAGTCTACATCATTTTTTAAATAAATGGTTTATTTTTAATCTTTGAAACCTGAAAATAATCCTGGGGGAATTCAAGTAAATTCCGTTCCAGTGGCTGCTGAGCAGGGGCACTCACTGGGTGGGGTGGGGAGAAGAGAACGTTCCTGTGAGATGAACAGTAAGTACCAATATCTGGAAATTTAAAGCACACACAATTACTATTAAAAGCAATAAATAAATGTGAAGGCCTAGAATTTCTACTTCTTGTCTGTGTTTGTGTTCTATTACAACTAATGCAAAAGATTTTAGGACTTTTAAAATAAATTTTAAATGCACATTTTGCTGAGTGCAACTTGAGATTCTATAATCTTTAATGTGGTTAAAAAAAAATCAGACTAGAAGTAGGTGGCTCCCACAAAACAGCTCCTCCCGCCTGGGTAAATTAATTACCATTGGGAGTCTCCACTAATTGTGCCTGTTGCAGACTTTTGGATAGGCTGTAAAAATTTAGCTGAGTCCTTTGGGCTCAAAGACGCCAATAGGAATGTTTTAAAATGTTATGAACGTTGTTTTTAAAATGATTTAAAATGTTTATTTTTTGTGATGAGCCAATCTTCAGAGTTATTCAAACATTTACATGTTGCCGCTCTTAAATATATAAATTAAAACTTAATTAAAGACATTTTTAAAAATAAATTTTAATTTTTAAGCACTGGTTCTTGACAGCTTGGTGTTTTGCTAATGTGTTTGAGCAGAAACTTGGAGGAAAGGGAGCACTCTTTAGCAACTGGTGCAGTTTTAGGTTCAATTTGCACTGGAATTGCTGATTGCATCTAAAGGAGCGACTTTACTCCAAGTGTGAAAATACAGGATAAGAGAACATCAAAGAATTAGATTTGAAATGATGTTATCTCTTCATTTTCCCTTTGCAATCATTCTAACATTTTGATGACTGTGTATAGTTGTCTTCCTTAGTGACTCCTCCGTGGAAGTAAGTTTACCCATTTTCCTCTGATTGGATTCACATATTTTATGCCCCTTCAATTAGGATTTGTTATGACTGTTATTCATATGAGGTATGAACCAAAATGTTACAAAACATTTGCACATATGCAGATATGGTATTGAAGGGTCAGCTTGATGTCATGGTGATGACGGACAAATTGTTAGACACTTTCTGTTAATGTAATATTCCAATCTTGGTAAATTGCAGATATCCCATTTGTAAGAAGGTGCCCCATACAGTTACAGAATTATATGACTAAGATGTAATGCATATGCATGGCCTCTTACCTCTGTGTTATCTTTTATTGGTTGCCTCAAAGAATTGTAGCAAATTTAATACAGTTCTATTAGTTGCAGTAAAGTTCTTAATAATAATCCAAGCTATAATTAATGGCAAAACATAATGAGCATTACATACAGGATTTTTTTTTACTTTTAGGGTATTAATGTTTGTCACTCAAATATATTCATGTTTCTGAAACTTCTTTTCTTTGTTGCTCTAGCTGAAATGGAGACTATGTCTGAACTGTCTGTTTCTCAGCAAGGGACAAATCATGTTAACTTTGGATCACAAACAGTTCCTGGAAATGGTACTGAACTGCCCCAGCCACCATCACCTGCCCAGCTTCCTCATAGTGGTCAGCCTGCTACTAGGCCCCAACTTTCCAATTTGCATCCTGGACTTGTTTCTGCACCTCTTAGCCCACAGCTGGTGAATCAGCAGCTGGTTATGGCCCAGATATTAAATCAACAATTTGCTGTCAACAGACTCTTGGCACAGCAATCTCTAAATCAGCAATACCTGAACCACCCTCCTGTCAATCGGACCATGAATAAACCATTAGAACAACAAACTTCATCAAATGCTGAAGTGTCTTCCGAAATCTACCAGTGGGTTCGTGATGAGTTGAAGCGAGCTGGCATCTCCCAGGCTGTGTTCGCACGTGTGGCTTTTAACCGAACTCAGGTAAGACCAAAACCACCTTCCCCATTGTATATTTAGCATTGCTGGTGAAGCCATTGCTAGGGTCTACAGGATCATCGCATTTGATTCAGTTTAATTTGTGATGAGCTAATGTTGAGAAACTCCTTAATTTTCTGAAAGTTACAGCAGACTACAGACCTTTGTGGAATCGTTGATATTCTGTGAATCAATGTACTTATTTTGAAAGATATAAAACTTGGCAGCCAATTTATCGTGCACATTTACAGACAACATTAATGTATTGCTGGCAAGATATTTATGATTATATTTCTGAAGGACTAACAACATTTATTTCACATTCTTTTGCAATTTATTTACACTTGTGTAACTTGTTAGAAAAAGTAAAGATTTATAAATCAGTTTGAGCTATTCTAGTACTACTACACAGAACTAATAACCATATTTTTTTTATGTGCAATGCCCTGATTATTAGCTAGGATGCTTTCTAGTTCCTTATACTAACCTGTTTAAAAGTATTTTTACTTCATGTCTGAGTTAATGTTGTTAGTTTGTAATCCAGTTAAAGATACCTGAAAAATGTAGTACATGGTCTTAGAGATAAATATTCCTCCCCACTTTTTGTTACTTTATTAGTAACACCAAAATATGCAAAGAAAGTGATTGGGACATTTTAGTGGGAAATGTTCACAAAGAATAATAATAACTCATGAAGCCTACAAAAAAAATCCACAGATATTTATTCTCACATGTAGCTAAGTGTTTTGATTTAAATGTTTTCTTAGCCTTGGTTATAATTCAGAGCTGTTGGAAATTACAAGTTCCTTTGAGGATTCAAATTTTAACTTGTGAATATTTTTGGC
Source organism: Rhincodon typus (assembly GCF_021869965.1). Classification (NCBI taxonomy): domain Eukaryota; kingdom Metazoa; phylum Chordata; class Chondrichthyes; order Orectolobiformes; family Rhincodontidae; genus Rhincodon; species Rhincodon typus. The sequence continues at coordinate 52,433,682 of NC_063333.1, read as the reverse complement.
ATAAAATGCTGAGCAACTAAATCAGTTTTATTTTTGGCTTATTTTCACAAAGGATAAGGTGTAATTACTGTGTAATTACTTAAAAATATTTTTAAATTATAAAATCTTATAAAATATTATAAATAAAATATTATAAAAATATTTTTAAAATATATCACTGAAATTCACATTTTGGGAATATGTTATTTTTAGGATTGTAGAAAATGCTGATACCTGGGTACAGTCAAAAGGAAGTAATCTCTTTGAATGTTTCAGATACCATTGTAAATGTTGAGTGCAAAGCTCATGGAGTTTATATCAACCATTGCAGTCTATTGACGAATTACTTTGAAATCATTTTCATGTATCTGATACTTTAAATAATTTATGCTGTATCCTTCATGGAATGAGGCAAGCTTATTGCAATTGTGCCTTTTCTTTGGTTGAGGCTGATGTCATAGTGGACATTGTTGGTTTGCCCTTTCCAGTGACAATGTAATGAAATCTTTATTGAGGAACTAATGATGGTGGTAATATTGTTACAAATTTGCTGAGTGATGTTTTATAATTGATTACCAGAAAATGACAACAGTGTATGTCTCAAATCATGTCACATTATTTTAGCAAATGTGGCAAGATATAGAGAGCGATTAGAGCTGAATTTAACTGAGAGTAGAGGCAGGTTTGGGACATGTGACAAAAATGTATTCCCCAATCGAAACCACCCACCCATTTCAACAATCTATGAAAGCAAGAGTTCAGGTAGCTGCTTTGAATAGGATATTTGATGCAAGTCTCATTACATACAGCCCTTAGACCTTTACAGTTGCCAGCCTGCTTTCCTGAGATGTGGGGAACCTGGCAATTTCCATGAGGCAAGGACTGAGTAGATTCTGGAGAGAAGCGTCGCCTTCTAGGCCCAAGTGCATGCTTTAGGAGCCTCCATGATCGGTGCCTACCCCAACAGCCTTGACAAAACCACTCATCTTCACACTTCCCCTAAGCTCAACCACATTTCAATAAGATCACCTACATGCTTCTAGACTCCAATGCATACTGGCCCAAACTACTCAACCTTTCCTCATTTTTGGCAGCAGCATTATGAACCTTCGCCAATGCCAATTTATCTTTCCTCAGATAAGAGGCTAAAAACTGTTCAGAGTATTCCAGCTACAGTCTGACGAGTGCCTTGTATAATTTGAGCAAAACCTCCCTACTTTTATACACTATTCTCCTTGAAATAAAGGCAAACATTTCGCTTGTCTTCCCTAATACTTGCTGAACTTGGATGCTAGCTTTTTGTGATTCATCGACAAGGACTCCCAAATTCCTCTGTTCCATATTATTCTGAAATATTTCCCCATTTAGATAATATTCAGCTCCTCTATTCTTCCTACCAACGTGTGGAATCTGATATTTTCATTTATCATATTGCATCTGCCAAGTTTTTTGCTCACTCCTTTAACTCATCTATATCCTTCTGCAGACACCATGCATTATCCTCACCACTTGACTTGCCACCTATTTTTGCGTTATCTGTAAACTTGGCGATAATACATTAACTTTCCTCATCCAAGTCTTTAATATATATTGTAAGTAGTTGTGGGCCCTAGCACTGATACCTGTGGCACACCACTAGTTACAGGTTGCCATCTTGAAAATGCCCCTTATTCCAATTCTCTGGCTTCTATTAGTTAGCTAATCCGCTATTAATGCTAACATACTGCCTCCAACACCATGCTGTCATATCTTATCAAGAAGCCTGCTATCTGATACTTTATCAAATACCTTTTGAAAATCCACATTTACTGACTTGCCTTTATTTATCTTCACATTGATTTATTAAATTTGACAAGTATGACATACCCCTCATGAAGCCATGCTGGCTTTCCTTGGTTATCTTATGTATTTCTAAATTCTGTGCCAATACTTTTCGTATAATAGACTCTAATATTATCCCAATAACTGATGGTACACTAGCTAGTCTACAGTTACCTGTCTTTTTGTCTCCCCTCTGTAAATAGAGGTGTAACATTGGCAGTTTTCCAATCCTGTGGGAGATTTCCAGAATCTAAGGATTCTTGGAAGATTAATACCAGTGCATTTACAATCTCTGTAGCTACTTAATTTATTATCCTGAGATGCATCTCTTCAGGTCCAAGGGACTTATTAATCTTTAGCCAAATTATTTTCTCAAGAACTTTCTCTAGTGAGAGTTATTGTGTTTATTTTCTCTCCTCCTTTTGCTCCTTGACTATTCGGTAATTTTGGAATGGTGTTAGTATCATCTAATGTGAAGACTGATGCAAAGTATTTATTCAACTTCTCAGTTACACCTCAGTTCCCATCCACATTGCCTTCAAATGTCCTGTGACATACCTTTGTTTAACATAATTCAACATGAATGTTTAATTCTGCCACAAGATGCTTTCTTGCGTTATCTGACATTTGCCGTTTCAAGGATATGACTGCAGGTATAGAGTTGACATCATTCGTCAACATTATACAAATTACAACTTTATGCTTGTAATAATTTATGGTGTTTTCTAGATGTCTGTCATGCTTAATGTTAGCAAGTTATGGCACTGCACAGCCATTTTCAATCATTGCTGTGAAGCTAATTAGACAAACAAATGCAGATTATCGCAAATTGTGTAATAAAACCAAAAAAGTGACAAAATAAACGTACAAAAATGTGTTCTAAAATAATAATTGAATTCATCTATTCCTATATTTTAAAATAGAAATCAATTTTACAATGGGAAGAAAATCTTGTAATTATGTAGACTGTTTCATGTCACCATTCCTTCACTGTCACTGGGTCAAAATTGTGGAATTCCCTCTCTAATGGCATTTTGGGTCTAAATATAGCACGTGGACTGCAGTGGTTCAAGAAGGCAGCTAGAGATGGGCAAAAAGTGCTGGCCCAGCCAGTGACACCCATGTCCCACAAGAGAATACAGAAAACTATCAATAGCCTAGGGGTTGCCATTGATCAGAAACTGAACTGGACCAGTCACATAAGTGCTGTGTCTGTGAGAGCAAGTCAGAGGCTAGGAATTCTGTGGTGAATAATTCGCCTCCTTTCTTCCAGTGTTTAAAAGGCACAAGTCAGGAGTGATGGAATACTCTCCACTTGTTGGTGGGTGCAGTTTCAGCAACTGTCAAGAAGCTTGGTACCATCTGGGACAAAACAGCCCATTTGATTAGCACCCAAACTTTAACATGCACTCTGTTCACTGCCAATCTACAGTGGAAAAGTGTGTACTATCTATTAAACAAAATACAATAATCATCAAGGCTCCTCTAAATTCAAAATCCACAAACACTAATATCGAGAAGGACAAGGGCAATAAATCCAAGGGAACACTACCGAGTTCTCCGAAAAGCTACACATGATTCTGACTTGGATCATGTAACTGTTCCTTCATAGTAGCTCTGTCAAAATCCTTAAGCTCCATTCCAAGCAGGACTGTGACTTTCAAGAAGCCAGCTCACCTCCACCTTCTCAACAGCAATTAATGATGGACAACAAATGCTGGTCCAACCAACAATGTGCCATATCCTGTGAATGACATAAAAAATGTAACAACAAAAGAAACAGTGACGAGATAAGTGACCAGTTGACGTATCAAAGAGATGTCACTTGATTGATAAAGGTTGCCAGGATGCGAGGACAACCCCTCTGCTGTTTTTTCAAATCATGTCTGGGAATGTTTTACATCCATTTGACAAGATAAATGGAGCTTGGTTTAGTATGTCATGCATGAGATAGCACCAACCATGGTGTGATAGGTCTTCAAATATTATTCTCCTGAATTAATACCTATCTATTATTTAGAAGCTAAATATTGAGTGAGTATAATACAGAATTCAAACTGTGATAGTAACTGTTATACCTGTGGATGGCTCTGTGATTGGCACCTACAGTGTTAAATGCATGTCTTGTAACACTGTACAAAATCTTCTATCTGTTGTATTGAGTCAATGAGATTTGCTGTCCATTACAATACTAAAATATGGGATCAGTTTTCCCTCTCAGGGTGAAAAGGAGAGGTTAGAACCATAGATAGTAGGAACTGCAGATGCTGGAGAATCCGAGACAACAAGGTGCAAGGCTGGATGAACACAGCAGGCCAAGCAGCATCATAGGAGCAGAGAGGCTGACGTTTCGGGTTAGAACCATGCTTGGAAACTGTCCTGTGCCCTGATATTCATGGGGTCTATCCATTGTTGGCCAGAGTGCTTCCATCCTAGTAAAGATAATGGCAGGCTCTCAAAGATAGAGCATGCTCAGAGGCCTTCTAGCTAAGAAGCAGATGCAGATTCAGTAGAAAGTAAGTGAGGGCCAGGGTGCATCAAAATGAAGCTGCCCTTTCACAATTTTAAACGTGAATTTTAAAATAGGCTACTTTGCAGTCTGACTACCATAGTAGCGGAGGAGCCCCTCTATAGGATGTCCTCTACCCAGGCAGGAAGGGAAAGCTTAGTATATTTTCCTTGAGATCACTGTGCTCCTCCAGAGCTCTACTGCCCACATCCCGTATCAAATAGAAAAAAATTCAAGTTTCTGGAATTCAGCGCCAAAACCACTTCTCACTCGGTGCACACCCTCACCCAGTGATCAGGAATTTAGGGCTGGAAAACACTGGCAACATATTTCTTCACAAAGCCCTATCCGTGATGACAGTTGTAGATATAGTAAACAAAATTGCAACATCAATCTTTCTAAATGGTTCAAAATTTTGCTACAACTCCATACAGAGGCAATCCTCTCCTACTGAAGATGTAAAATGGACAGTATACCAGTACTTCTGGTGACACTATTTTCTTGTCGTCATGCTAGTCTTGGGTATTCGGACTCTCGGATAGTGTTCAAAGATGTACATAGTGTTAAATGCTATGTTCATGCTTCTGAGTGATGTAGATGTCTATTCATCTTTTGCACTTAGAGACGCTGAAGGCAACATTTCCATTTCTGCTAATTGTAGGATCTTCAGTGATGTGACTTTCTGTTATTCCTTCAGGGGACATGGGCGTAACTGGCTGAGCCAGCTTTTATTGCCCATCCCTAGTTGTACTTGACAAGGTGGTGGTGAGCTGCCATCTTGAACTGCTGCAGTCCATTTGGTGTTGGTAGACCCACAATGCTGTTAGGAAGTGAGTTCCAGGATTTTGATCCAGTGACACTGAAGAAATGGTAATTATTTCCAAGTCAGGATGGTGAATAGCTTGGAGGGGAACTTGCAGCTGGTGGTGTTCCCATGTATCTGCTGCCCTTGTCCTTCGAAATAGCAGTAGTTGTTGATTTGGACGGTGCTGTCTAAAGAACCTTGGTGAATTTCTGAGGTACATCTTATTGATGTGTCATGTGACTGTTACTTGTCACTTATTACCCCAAGTCTGGATATTATGCAGGGGCTTGCTGCATTTAGACATTGTAAAGACTGTACAGGTTTATTTTCTGTATTTTTGATCATGGACTAAAATGGGAAAAGCATTGTTTTAAAATCAAGGACTATGAAAGAAATTGCTGCACTTTTTAAAATGAAGTTACTGAAACTCGGTACATATGTTGTTGACACTACAGCTTTGTTCAAGTAGTAGAGGAAGATGTTTGTAGATGGCCCAACATCGAGGTATGTGTGTGGGTTTCCTCCGTGTGCTCCGGTTTCCTCCCACAGTCCAAAAATGTGCAGGCTAGGTGGATTGGCCATGCTAAATTGCCCATAGTACCCAGTGATGGTTAGGTTAGGTGGGTTAGACATGGGAAATTAGGGGAATGGGTCTGGGTGGGATGCTCTTCGGAGGGGCAGTGTGGACTTGTTGGGCCAAATGGCCTGTTTCCACAATGTAGGGATTCTATGATTCTATGAGAAGTTGCAGGAAAAGCTCAGCAGGTCTGGCAGCATCTGTGGAGAGAAAACAGAGCTAATGCGTTGAGTTCCATGATCCTCAGAACTTTCTTCAGAACCCCTTCTGAAGAAGGGTCACTGGAACCGAACCGAAAACTCTGTTTTCTGTCCACAGATGCTGCTAGACCTGCTGAGTTTCTCCAGCAAGTTGTGTTTTTGTTTGTTCCAGTTGCTATAAGCTGTAGCGTTTAGCCATTAACAAAGAGACTATGATGTTAGTATACCGATTGCCGAGTGCCTTCAGCAAAGAAGCGAAAGAACCTGGAAAAAGGATATCCGAAGAACAGGTAAGCAAAGGAAACATCTCAACAAACCCTTTGAGCTGGTGCTAGTGAACTATGTTTCTGAAGAAGGATCTAGGCCCGAAACGTCAGCCTTCCTCCTCCTCTGATGCTGCTTGGCCTGCTGTGTTAATCCAGCTCTACACCTTGTTATCTCTTTGTTTCCATTCTGTTTTTCCTCCACCCATAAAATGATTTTTTTTATTGTTCCTGTCTAAATGTGTGTAAGGGTTTTAAAAGGGAGTTAGAGTTTTAACTAGTAGAGCCATATATTGATATTGCATAGCTGTTTACTTGTGATTAAAGATTACTTGTTTGTAATAAATAGTAGTTTTGGTTAATTACATGTTTCTAGTCAGTGTTTTCTGTTAACTTGATAACAACAGACAGATAAATTGGGAACTTTGCGTGTTTTTATTTAATCATTTTGTGTCCCAGGGGTAGTGGGACTTGAAATTCAGTGCACTTTTCCAAAAGGTTATATCAACATGCACTGCACCAGTGTCTGAGGAGTCATGAATGGTGCTGCACATTGAGCAATCATCACCCCACTTCTGACCATATGACAAAGGGAAGTTCATTGATGAAACAGTTGGAGACAGTTGGGGTCAGTACAGTGTGAAGCTGGAAGAACACAGCAGGTCATGCAGCATCACAGGAGTGGAAAATGCTGACGTCTCGGGCCGGGACCCTTCATCAGGACTGGGGAGGGGGAAGGGAGCTCAGAAATAAAATTGGGTTTGGGGCTGGGTGAAGACAGGTGGGGTGGTGATAGGTGAATGCACGTCGGGGGTTGTGGAGATTGGTAAATGGGAAGGGTGGGGTAGATAGGTCAAGAAGGCAGGGATGAGAGGGAGGGCTGAACATGGGATGAGGCTGGGAGTAGGGAGATTTTGAAGCTGTGTTGAATTCTATGTTGAGGTCATTGGGCTGTCAACTCCTGAAGTGAATATAAGGTTTTGTTCCTCCAATTTTCGTGTGGCCTTATGTGACATTGGAGGAGGCCCAGGATGGACATGTCACCAAGGAAGTGGGAGGCCAAGTTGAACTGGCAACCGGAAGGTGGTGTTGACTGGAGCATACAGAGCACAGATGCTCCACGAATCTGTCACCAAGTTTGCGCCTGGTCTGTCTGGTGTAGAGGAGACCAGATTGGGAGCAACGAATGCAGTAGACCAGGTTAGAAGACATACAGGTGAATCCCTGTTGGAATGATTGTTTGGGGCATTGGATGGAGGTGAGAGGGGGTGTAGGGGCAGGTATTGCACTTCCTGCAGTTGCAGGGAAAGGTGGTGGGGTTGGTGGGGAGTGTGGAGCAGACGAGGGCGTCACGGAGAGAGTGGTCCCTGCAGAAAGCAGATAGGGGTGTGGAGGGGAATAGTTAGACCTAAGACACTACCCTCAGGAAATCCTGCAGAGATTACCTGGAACTGAGGTGATTGACACCCAGCACCTACAATCATCCTCTTTTGTGCTCGGTATGAAATTAACCAGGAGAGCTATCCATCTAAACCCATTGGCTGTAGTTTGTTAGAGCTCCTCGACATCACAATCAGTCAAATGAGGCTCACAGTCAAGGGCTGTCAGTCTCACCTCCCCTCTATCCATGTTTGAACCAAGGCTGAAATGAGGTTAGGAGTTGATTGGCACAGGCAAAACCCAAACTAGCTGTCACTGAGCAGCTTATTGTGAAACCACTACTACTTGATAGCCCTTCTGTTGATGACTCCTTAGGTCATTTTACTGATAATCAAGAACAGGTGGATGGGATGGTAACTGACCAGGTTGGATTTGTCCTTTTCGTGCACGGTTTATACCTGGGTAATCTTTGACACTGTTCAGGTAGATGCTAATATTGTAGCTGTACTGGAATAGATTAGTTAGGGGCATGGCTAGTTCTGCAGCACAAATCTTTAGGGCTATTGCTGGAATATTGCCAGGCCCCAAAGCTTGTGCAGAATCCAGTGGCTTCAGCCATTTCTTGATATCACATGGAATTGAACCGACTGAAGATTGTCATCTGTGATGCTGGGCAGCTCCAGAGGAGGCTAAGATGGATAATCTACTTGTGGCTGAAAATTGTTGCAAATAGTTCAGCCTTATCTTTTGCACTAAAGTGCTAGGTTACCCATCATTGAAGTTGATGATTTTTCTTTTTATTCACTCATGGGATGTAGACATTACTGGCAGGGCCAGCATTTATTGCCCATCCTTAGTTGTTCTTGAGAATTGACAGTGAGCTGCCTTCTTGAATTGCTGCAGTCTATTTGGTAATGTTGATATTTTGGAGCAGCCTCCTTCAATGAACCATTTAATTATCCACCACCATTCACGAATGTATGTGGTAAACTGCTCAGTTGACTCGGTGGCACTTGTTTGGTTCAGGATAACACCAGAAGAGTGAGTTTGATTCTTGTTCTGGCTGAGGTAGACTTGCAGCTTTCCTCCTTGACCTCCCCCTGAGAGTTGAGGACTCTCACAAACCACTGCTGACAAAAACACTGCCAACAAAATGGCTCAAAATGAAAGATTAGAAGATAATGAACCAAGGACCTGCCTTTGGGCAGGGCACACATGGACTTGAATGAATAACAATTAATGTAAAAAAAGTTATTGCTGCTAAACAATGGACAAAAAGCTTGGATAGGAATGTATTTGGAAAACACGAGAGTTATTACACTGTTATTAGGTACCCTCTCCCCTCCCTCACAGTGTTCCACTGATTCTTGTTAAAACATGCACCTTACTATAACACATTATTTGGATAGTTTCCAAGTAGTGCATTATAGCAATGGTATGCTGTACATGCTTAGTAAATTTTATCCTTCAAACAATTAGCAATTTTTCATGCTTTTGATTTTCAGCTATTTTGAATTAAACCTCTTTAATGTGCATCAAAAAGTTAGCACAGACCTGCTGCCAGTCACATGTAACCTGGGAGATGCAAACTAACTGGTGGTTTAAGTCAGGCATTTATTTCCCCTTCCCCTGTCAAATGCTTTAATATAAAACTGCATTATCTCACAGCAAAGGGTTTGTTTTTCTGATTTGATTAAAAATGTTTAAAATTCTGAATTTACGTTTGCTTTTCATCCTTGGGTAGACTGATGTTGCCAGGGTTGGTAAAATACACAAAAACAACTTATTCCAAACCGAAATTCATGCATCCAGAGCTGATTGAGAAGACGTGGGCCAATTTCTCCCTCGAGTGCAATGCACAAAGCTCTGTTAGTTAACATGTTGGTATTTCTTGACTTTCCATGGAGAAATAAATGCCCAGGGAATGTCTGCTCCATCATGTTTATCCTTCAACACATGAACACTTTCCTTTTCAATTGACTCTTGTCCATATGCTCACAGCAACGTTGGGCTTTTGTGCATTTCTCCATAACAGGCACAATCAATCTAGCCATAGATAAAACAACCCTCTGTTCACTGTTTGGAAAATGAACTTTTTTGTTAGCTCCTGTTGTGATAGCTTATGCTGATGACCAGCTCCCAGACCTTTTTACTGTACTTATAGGAGATTGGGAATGTCCAAGATTGGCCTGGGCTAACCAAATCTGCAGTTTCAATTTTCTTTAATTTAAAAATCAAATGGTCTCACACTTCCTAACTTTACATTTCTGTTGTTTTTTTTTCCATTCTGTGCTCAATGTTGTTTAACTTAAATATACGACTCTCTATTCCTCTGTAGTTCTTGTGATAGGGAATTCTGTAACCCAAAATTGGAGACGCGGGGCTGGATTTTCACAGGTTTGGACCAACTCTGGAGGCCTTCAGAAATGTGAGTGGATGCAGATGTCCACCCCTATTTGTGGCAAATGGCTACTGGGTGGTTCAGGACAGCACCAGCAGAGTGAGTTTGATGTCCTTTCTGGCTGAGATAGACTCGGAACATGCCTACTCATCCTGCCGCTGACAGTGGGAAGCTATGGCAAACCACCACTAACAAAACACTGCCAAGGAAGTGGCTTAGGATGTATCATCGGCAGATAATGATCCAAGGATCTGTCTTTGGGCAATGTACACAGAAATTAATGAATGATTTTTTTTTTTTTGCTGATGGAGGGAGAGGTGGTGTGTAAATCAAAGTTCAACAGGGCTATTTTGCTTTTCCAGTGGCTTTAGCCTTTAGTATGGAAATCACAGATTTATGGAGGAGGTATAAACACTTATGAATTGTAGAAGAAGTCTGTTTAAGTGTGATTATCTTGAGGTTATGTAGTTACCCATTCTTCAAGATGGAGTAAAACAAGCTGCAGCTGTCATTTAGAATTAAAAAGCAAATATCTGCAGTTACAGTGCATTTATTGACAGATCATCCGGTTCAGCTGTGAAAAAAATACTGATCCTGCAGTTGCAAATGCTGACCTTCACTGTCGGCAAGGCAGATATCACAGCTAAACTCATTATGAATGCTTGATTAAGTTTCAAAAGCTCCAAACCACTTGTCTTTGTGAGTAGTGATAGTGTTGAATTTGCATTTTGATTGAGTTTTAAGAGGCTGCTAAAGGATTAAATGTCTTTGATATCGTTAGTGAATAGAAGTTTATTTGCTTTTTCAGGAGATTGACTGACCACTCGAATCATTTAAAAAATTGAAATGGTTTTCATAAATGAGAATTTCTTTTTTCCCCTATCAGACATGTATAACTGAGAGTTGTCTTAGATTGCTAGAAATTCTGTATTCATCTCCAAATTTGAGGTCTGTCCATAGGAAGTACTGAATGAGTAGTTATGAAGGTTTCATTGAGGTATGGGAGCATAACAATATGGAGGTGATATGGGAGTATGAGGAAGCATGGGTGCATGGTTGGAATGGGTGGGTGAGGATTTCTAACAATCTTTCCTCAGCATTCATCCATATCCATGGTCATCTTTTGTGGACCTGACTCAATTGTTCCTCAAACCCCTCTCTCCGAGAGCAAAATTTTTAAGAGCAGAGTGATTACAATGAAGTCAGGTCTGCTGTGTCAGGAAGTTTTCCACCTCAAAATGGCATAATTCCAGCCAATGATCCCAAACACTACATTTTACTTCACACAGGTTTAAGCTTATTACGTTATATTAACCATATCGTCACTAAATCATTTTGGAATAGTGGCCAAGAGTACTTTCAACATTTGCAAAGTATATTTAATGTGTTGTGCATAGTTAACAATTTATTCAGTAAATTTTTTAAATTTGTGAAATGGAAATAGTCTATCCTCGTAGGAAAGTCATTGATTTATATAAGCACTTGGATATTAGCCTGTGATTTATTTTATAATACAACTGACTTAATGAATGATGTGCTTAGTTTAGATGTATGATTAAAATTGTTTTAAAATAGATATTTGAGCATAATGGTTGGGACTCTTGTTAATGGTGAACCTAATTGATGGTGATGGTTTTGAATAGCATACCATATAACAATATGAAAAATTTTGTTTATTACCATTGTACAGTAATGTCTGGAACTGATACACTGATCATAATGGTATAATATTGTCATGGCATATTATGAAATGTTTCATTTCTGTAGTGAATAAAGTCTGTGTGACAATTCCAACTAAATATGCACTCCTCACAGCACTGAAATTACCAGACAGTACATCCGGAAAACATTCCAACAATGGTATTGCCAGCTGTAAAGTAGAAATGGTAGGAAATCAGGGCAGAAGTTATTTTGGTGTTAAGGCTTTAACAATAATTCACTAAATTAATAAAGAATAATTTATAAGTTTGCCCAATTTATGTGACATCAAAAAGTTGAAAACTGTCAAGACAAAAAACATATACATATATGTATGTATATATTATATGTCAAACTCTTTGAAAATGAAGTTTGTATTCACTTTTTTGCCAGATTACCTTATGAAAAACATTCTCAATCCACAAAGTAGACGTACAATTCTTGAAGGTGTTCTATGCTTCTTTTCCTTTACACTGCCATTATTTCTATAGCCTGTTCAGTTCATGTCCTTTCCTGAATCTGAATTGATCACAGCCATTGTCATGATTTCCTTCAGTTTACAATCTACCTGCTAGGCTCTTTTAACGTTAGCTTGGGTGCATATAAAATCAAAACTAGGGTGCATTGCATTTCACAATTTTTTTCATGTTTGCATTTTCCTCCAATGGTATCATTGAGATTCTCATAAAATATTCCACCATTCTCCATATTGTATATCTCCTTAGACAAGTTGATCAGTTCTTCTGTTGCCTTTTCTCCAAGCTGTTTTATTATTTCTTTGATGATTCAATCAAATCCCTTTACTTTTCCTGTCTTCATTTATTCTGTGGAGGAAGATCAGGAGATCCTGAATCACTCTGGCAAATCTCTTCTATCCCCAGTTCTAAATCAGTTGGCTTGCCATCTTTGTCATAAAATAGAAACAACAACTTCTACTTACATGGAACCTTTAACATAATGAAATGTTCCAAGGCAATTGACCAAATGCTTGGCAAAAAGGTAGGTTTTAAGAAGTGCCCTAAATTAGGCAAGTGTGGTAGGGAGAAGGAGAGATGCCGTATGGGAAGACCTCGTCTAGGCATTTAAAGCATGGCCACCAATAGTAATGTAATTACGATTAAGACTACATGAAAGACAAAATTTGACAGCACAGTATCTCAGATAGGTGCGGAGTTGGAGATTACTGAGACAAGGAGAGTCAAGGCCACGGAGAAAATTGAAAATGAAGATGAAAATTTTAAAATCAAGACATTGCTTGCATGGGGGCTAATGTAGATCAGTGAGTGTGGTGAGATAAGGGAACGTGACTTGCTGTGCGTAAAGACGCATGCAGTGGTGCTTTGAATGGCCTTGATTTTGCTAAAGGTAAATGTGGGAGATAGCCAAGAGTGCCTTGTTGTGATCGGGTAACAAAGGCATTGGTGGGAGTTTTAGCAAAACCTGAAACACGGGCAAAGTTGGGTATTGTTACAGATGTGGAAATAGGCAGATGGTGCGAATATGTGGTCTAATTCTCATCTGGGGCCAAATGTTGTTGATTTGATTTGATTTAATTTATTATTGTCTCATATACGGAGATACCATGAAAAGTTTTGTGTGTTGCGTGCAGTACAGGCAGATCATATCATACAAAATGTACTGGGGTAATGGAACAGAATAAAGAATACAATGTTATAGCTGCAGAAAAGGTGCACAAAGAGTGAGATCAACGTCAAATTTAAAATTTGAGAGGTCCATTCAGGAATCTAATAACAGCAGGGAAGAAGCTGTTCTTGAATCTAACACCAAGATTGTGAACAAACTGGCTTAATCTTAGACTGTTGCCAGGAAGAAAACTGTAGTCAGAAGCTGGGAACAAAGTTTGAATCAGGGTTCAAAAACAATGGCTTCAGTGTTTCTTGTCTTTAATTGGAAGAAATTTCTGTGTGTCCAGCAGTGGATGTCAGATAAATTGTCTAATAATTTAGCAACAGTGGAGATGTTGAGAGAGGTATGATGAGAGCAACTGACTGGATATCAGTAGCCTACATGTGAAAACTAACACATGTCTGTGGAAGATGTTACCAAGATGCAGCATGTGGATCAAAAAACTGGATGGAGTCAAGGATTGACCTTTGGGGACTCCAGAGATTTCTGTGCTGATGCAGGAAGTGAAAGACACTAGAAGTGATTCTTTGGTTAAGATTAGAGAGATAGGAATGAAAACATATGAGTGCAGCCCAGGACCATGTGGGAGAGGCATTGGAAGAGAGTGGCATGCTCAGCCAAAGACACTCACTGGTCTTCAATGTGCTTTTTCTATCTGTTCTTTACTCCTCGGATTACGTAAAAAGCATAGAATTCTTCTGCGGGTTTATGATGCAGTGGTAGTGTCCCCACCTCTGGGCCAGGAGGCCTGGGTTCGAATCCCAACTGTTCCACAGGTGGATAATAACATCTCTGAACAGGTTGTTTAGAAAATGTTGATAACTCTATCAATTCCTCTTTGTGTTTGCTTACCTCCTTCCTTCAGTCTATTCTTTATTTTCTCATTGAGATTATCCATTCTTTCTTTTATGCCATTGCTCCAATTCGTTATTCTGCTCTTCCCATCATTTCATACTTACCTGGTCAGTCTCCCTTCTTAGAAGATGCTGTAAAGAAATCAGACCTAGTGTGACCATGTCAAAGAATGCAGTCTCCAAATATGAAGAATGAAAAGAGATCTTAAGGAAGGAAGGATCAAATAGTGAATTAGAGTGTCTTATACAAGTTTGAAATGTGGACATTGAGAAAAGTGGAGAGAAAGTCGAGAGAGTTGCAAAATGTTATTCTGGAACAGAATGTAGAGAATTTGTTGAAGAAAACACAACAGCCTTGGAAGAGTTCTCTGAATGGTAAAGGAGAAAAGTTTGTAAGTGAATAACCTCATAAAAAGACAAGTTAGATTAATCATTTTCTAAGGCATGTGATACTGAAGGAGGTAATTATCTATTTGTATGTTTGTATGTAATTGAAGGAAGGCTAGAAAGATGTAGACCAAGAGGAAGAAAGAGAATGATGATGTTAGACCACTTGAAATTGAAAATGAGTAACTTCTATGAGTCACTGAAAAGGAAAATGCAAGTCCACAGCAATTGGAGTAGTGAGTAGTGGCCCTGTCCCTAGGCAGGAGAATAGGTAATGTGCAGCTATTTTGATACACAATGGAGTACAACTTATCCGATATTTGAATTTGTGAAGAATTTTTTTCAATTTAAATTTGATTGCACTGTGTGTACTGTCTTTACTTCAATTGTAAATCAGTCAGAATGCACAAAGAAATCACTACTGATACATTTTTAAATTATTACAATTGACAAGGCAACAAATGGGCATGAATTGTATTTTTAATAACTTGGGGTTACTACTCTAAATTCTGTGCTTCACCCTTCTGTTATTGTAAATCTGATTATGGTCATATGTACAGCTGCAGCCATCCATAAAGTGGTTAAAAGCACAGTGACTGATCCAAAGTGAACATTAAAGGTAGTCAGCCATTTTATGCACAGTCAGGTCTGTAGGGAGCAAATCTTATTTTTTGCAGAATCAGTACTCTATGGTTTATTTGGCATCTGCTTAGGAGTCATTGAAGTGTATTCTAACATTAGCTTGGCATCACTTTGCAACAATATGTTACCTGTGCATGAGTAAAGTTGATGTGTTTATAGAAGTATAAATGATACAAATATTCTCTGAGAAAGAAAGATCTAAAAATATTTATTTCAGTGTTAAAATCAATCAGAACAACTGATTTGTGTAACATCAAAAGCTGATGTTTACAAACATTTATATATATTAACCCAGTATAAGTTGTATTCATTTTCGTGTGTGGGTATTTTTACAGCTAGCACAACATCTGTTAACAGATGGCAACGAAATGCACATTAACATTTACATAGTGAATGCTCCATAGTCATAAGGTCTGTGCAATTTTGTCTTCTTTTGACTTTATTTTTGCTTTTTCCCAACATTTTTTGTTTGGATATATTTCAATTTTAAAATGCTTTCTGGAGGTAGCTTTACTGTTTCAAAATTGTTAATAAGAATTTTTTTAGACAAAAATGTGCTGAGAGTTCAACAACTGTATGCTTATTGTGACTGTAACATTCCTGTGATTGTATAGACTACAAAATTGTTCACCCACTATTTCTGCAATATCATTCCTACTTAACTGTCCACAATTGTGCAATTGTAAATTTTGTCTCTATATGCCTCATTAAAGATCTACATAGTGTTCTTCGATATTCTGGTTTATGTCATGAATGTCAGTATACTGCTAGAGAGGACAGTTATAACATTCGACTTACAATTGTGGCTTTTTTTCAAGAATCTAATTGAGCATTAATGTATTCTTATTACCATTGAACGTTCTTGCTGAAACTCCAGCACACCAGTGAGAGAATAATTAGCAGTTCCTGGTCAAGTTCAGTTCACAAAAATAGTACTATGTTGTTTCTGCTTATTCTTTTACACAGGGTCTATTGTCTGAAATTCTCAGAAAAGAAGAGGACCCAAAGACTGCCTCACAATCTTTGCTAGTCAACTTGAGGGCAATGCAGAATTTTCTAAACCTGCCAGAAGCAGAAAGGGACCGTATTTACCAGGATGAAAGGGAGAGAAGTCTCAATGCAGCCTCAGGGATTGGAACTACACCTTTGATAAGTTCTCCTAACCGTACCCAACAGGTAATCATCAAACAAAAAATCCAATTTTGTGTATTTTTTTAGCTGGTCTTGAAATTCTACTCTGATCTTTTTCTTCAAGAGCAGCCTTTCTATTGAACAGTGTTATGAAAATAATATTATGGCTCAGTGTATTGCCCGGATTATTCAATTTTATAATCTCTGAAGAATAGAATACTTAATAATAATTATTTATGTCGATGTGGAATACTGCTCGATTTGATGAATTTGAAAGAAAAATGCTCAAAAGACTAAAACATCCCACTTTTTGTAAAAGGAAATTGCCAATGCGTTTTGTGATCCTTTTCTCCCCGTGGCCTTGTTTGACCAGAAAATGAATTTGTAAATTAGGCGTGGAGGTCAGTGTGCCTCATATGCAGTGCTTTCAATTTTTCAGCGATTCATTTCAGTGCCTGAATAATCAGGAATGGTATAGATCAGGTGTGCTCATCTCCTTCTTGATACTTTAGTCCGTGCTCTGTGCGGAAGGCTCTGTATGGTGGTGGAGACACAAAAGGTTTACGCTGTAGTGCGTTTTGGTGAATGAGCAAATTGAAAAATGATCACTTTGGAGCCATAATTTCAAAAAAATCCTTTCATTTCTGAATCAGACATTCATGGAACAAAGGTTTCCTTTATCTGCTGGCCACAAGCTCCTTCAGTAAAATTAACTTGAATAGTCTCAGCCCAGTTAATAGTAAACGTAGATCTGTAGCACATAACTACCCACAAGCTGTAGTACAGTTGACACCAAGACTTTAAATCAAAGTGGCAATGTGTTTAGAAACACAATGTAATTCCCCTATAAAATTGAAGAAAATAGAATTTCATGTTAACAGACTCAGTGTTTGTCTGCTGATATTTTCATAGTGTAATTTCAAGCCCTGAATAAAACTAATCTATTCAGAGTTGAAATGGGACAAAATCACAGTGCTGTGTCTAGGATTCTGAGATTGGGTGTAAGACAGTTGTGGAGACAGAAAAAAAAAGTATTTTTAATCTGCACCTGATCATGCTACACCTCTTTTTTTGAGTTCTGGGTGCCTAAAAGAGTGAAGGTGCTCCACTTCGCAACGCTAACACTCATTACGATCAGCACAGAATGGTACTTAAATAATTGAAACTTTAAAAGGTGTTTTTTATAATGTTGGCATGCCATTTGTAATGTTTACAGTCACTGTAAATTTTCACTCTATAATATCTGTGATGAAAACAATTCTAGATTGTTAATAATATTCACATTATCATTTATGTTTAAGCAACCATTTGTTATAAATGAAATTATTTTTGGCATCTGTGCTATAGGGATCTATTTTTGTAACTTGGATGGAGGGACAGCTGCATTGTAGATGACATTTGATAAACTGCCACATAAAAAGGTTGCTGCACAAGATAAGAGCTCATGGTGTTGAGGGTGATATTTTATTATGGATAGAGGATTGGTTAACTAATAGGAAACAGAGAGTTGGGATAAATGGATTGCTTTCAGGTTGGCAAACTCTAATTAATGGCATGCCACAAGGATCGGCTTCAACTAGTTAGGAAATGTATTACTGATTGCATGAAGGAATAGACTCTTGTAGCCAAATTTGCTGATGATGCAAAGACAGAAAAGCAAGTTGTGGGGAGGACACAAAGAGATATAGATAGGTAAGTGAGCAGATAGATAGTGGCAGATTGAGTGTAATGTGGAAAAATGTGACATTTTCTACTTTGACAGGAATAGAAAAACAAAATGATATTTAAATGAGAAGAGCTGCAGAATTCTGAAATACAGGGGATTCTTGGTGTCTCTGTACATGAATCAGAAATGTTAACATGCATGTAAAGCAAGTAATTATAAAGTCAAATGGAATATTGGCTTTTTATTACAAGGGAATGAAGGATAAATCTAGGTACGCCTTGCTACAGCTCTAAATAGCATTGGTGAGATCATACCTTGAGTGCTCTGTACAGTTTTAGGCTCCTTACTTCAAAAGGGATATACTTATTAGTATATCTTATCTGGATTATTGGATGCAGTTCTGGAATCTACATTATAGGAGGGATGTGTTAGCACTGGAGATGATGCAGAGGAGATTTACTAGGATGTTACCTGGGCTGGACAGTTTCGTTTATGAAGAGAAATTGGACAAATTGGTGTTGATTTTCTCAGAACAGAGTACATTATGAGAGGCATTGGTAGAGAAGACAGGAAGAAACATTGCCCCTTGATGAAGGGATCAGTGATGGGGGCAAATATTTAAGGCAAGGAGCAGAAGTTTTAGAGGGGATATGAGGAGAAACATTTTTATCCAGAGCGTGGTGAGAATCTGGAACTCACTGCCAGTAAGGATAGTAAGACGCAGGAACCCTCGCAAGATTTAAGAGTTATTTAGATGTACACTTGAAATGCTAAGGCATACAAGGCTATGGGCCAAGTTCTGGAAAATCAGGTTGAAATACATGGTTGTTTTTTACTGTCGCTAATGCAGTGAGCCAAAGGGCTTTATTCCGTGCTGTAGCTCACTATGACTCTATTGATACATTGGTAGCAATTTAGATAAAATTTGAGAGACTGATTTCTGGAAGGAAGAGGTTGTTTTACGAGAAAGGATTGAGCGGGTTGAACCAGTACTTATTGAAGTTTAGATGACTGAGAGGTGATGGAAGTGCTGGAGTTGATCTCATTCCCGTTCATTAAACATCAAAAAATAAACCTGGGTTCCTGTTCCTGAATACTCTGCATTGGTCCCTATTCAAGATACAGGGATATGAATGGGACAGGATCTACCTGGTCAAGTTACCTGCTAACTCCCACTTTCAAGACTAAGAAATAAATGTGGCCATACACAAGTTTTCAGAGAATGGCAGCATGCAGAAAGTCCTGGCCTGGGCTCATCATGTTCAGAGGAAGTAAAAGGGCAACAAAATTGCCAATGTGGCAATAAGTAAGAGTATTGGTAATTGTTAAGTAACATCTTGGGCACATTTATTTCACTGATACTTATAGTGCGCACCAGACTGTGATTATTTCTTCAGGTGCCTAAAGATTTGTTTAATGGAAGAGGAAGGGGAAGATTTTTGATATTCTTATAAAATGTTCTTGATTCTTGCATCAGTGTTCTGGAGCCTTCTTATTTTAATTTTAAAAAATCTTATTTTTTTTTTATAATGTTACCTGCTGCGTTGTTTTCTGTAGTACCTCATCTTAAATGTTATAAAGAAGATTTTGATCCTTTACTTTATCTTAATCTTGTAATTATTAATTAGAAGCAATGCCCTGCCCTAGTTTTAGCTTTCAGAGCATTACCTGATAATTTCAGTGGCAGCAGTGTCAATGCTTAAGCAGCAAAACACCATGAGAACTTCAGTAAATAAATGCATTTCAATTTGGCAACATATGAGTGCAAAGTATCCTTTAATTCTGTGAGGGTAAACAAGTTTCACAGCACAGTATACCAATAATTAATTGGTAATCAGCAAATTACAGAAAGCATTGTAGACACTTGCAAATCATATTTTGGGAAGTGATGTCTCATTCTGAATGTACTTAAACGTATTTAGGAATTGTCCTCTCCCACAGACTTTGGGAAGAAAAGTGCTGGTAGTGCTAAGTTCCAGATAACCACCATAATTCACTCAAGCTTGTACTTTTTGTAAGTTATGTGTATTTTATATTAATGGAAGAATCCCATTAACGCATTATCAGCAGGGAGATATTCCCTTTGTGTTTATACTTCTTTCTTATAGTATATTATTAACTGAGATTAAACCTTTATCTAGGTCAAAACGTCCTCCATTACAACTGAATGGAATGGTAAATCGGAAGGCTGTGCACTTAATATTAATGCTTCCATTTACGATGAGATTCAGCAGGAAATGAAGAGGGCCAAAGTGTCCCAAGCATTATTTGCTAAGGTTGCAGCAACAAAGAGCCAGGTAAGAAAAAGGTGCAGTCTGCTTGTACTACAAAGATGATCTCTGATATGCTCATACTAATTGACCATCGTTCAGAACCTTCGCTGTTTAGTCACTTATATTGTAAAAAGTCTTCATGGCTCATAATACTCAATATAGATGATAAGGAAAGCAATTGTGAACCAAATATTTTTGCCTCATTTGTCAGTACCAGTTATCCATCGAAAGCAACTTTAATGTAGTTTTATGTTTTATCATATTACATTTATTTTTACTGTTTTGATTATAGAAATGACCATTTGCAATGTAATCATAAACAGTTTTAATAGTTTTGTATGACATTCTACTTACTGCTGTTTTAATAGAGGAGAACTAGAGATTGTATTTGCATAGAGAAGGTGGATTAGTATGGCTCAGAGACTTTGTCATGATTTGCTTTAAGTGGATTTTTAATTGTTAATATCAGTGAGAAAAATGGGATTGTTCTCGTGCTTCTCTTTAATCGGAATACTTCCACCTGACCAGCAATCTAGGTAGGCATCAAAACTTACTGAAGGTATCCAGTTTCTTTAAAGGAAATAACTCATACGAGTCAGAGCTGAAAGTTTCTGGTAGAGTGTCAAGAGTTCAAGATTAATTGAAGTAGCCCTTGCATCTTGGTTCTCTGTTTTATGTTCAATGTGTGAATCTTCAATGCAGTAAAGTGTTAGTTTGGCTCAGTTGGTGGCACTCTCATCTCTGAGTTAGGACTTGAGAATGTATTTTAAACTGGCACTTTAACATAATTTTAAGGGATTGTTGCATCACTGGGCTGCTGTCCTTTAGATGACATGTTTGTTCTAGAGGCCTTCTGGCTGGATGCAAATGTTGGAAGAAAAGCGCAAAGTTGTCCTGGATATCTTTCTTTCTTTCTTTAGATGACCCTACTAAAAACAGATTAATCAGTCAGTCATCTGTTTTTACGATATGCTGAAACTGATTGACCATCATGCAGAACATGCACTGTGTTGTCACTTTTATATTATGAAAAGAAATGTTGTTTCATAGCAGAAAATGCTTGATTTGGATGATATGAAGAATAGTTGTGAACCAAGTAGTTTTGCTACATATGTGGGTGCCAGTTGCTCATCAAAAGTAAACTTAATGTAGATTTCCATTTATATTTTAAAAGGTTACTTTTCTTTTTATCATTTGATTATAGAAATGACCATTTTCAATGTTACAGCATTCAGATTTTAATAGCTTTGTATGACAATCTTCTGCGTGCTAGTTTATGGGGGTGAATGTATCTGTTTGAATGATTGCAGTGTCTTTCAAATCCGCTGTTGGTATTTCCTGCATCACAAGAGTGATGATGATTAAAAGTAATTAAAAGTAATTAAAAGTAACTTATGTGGATGTAAAGTGATTTGGGGCATCTTAAGGACCCGATAAGGTGTTATGTAAATGCAAATTTAATTTAGTTTTCATGATCAATAAGAAACATAATAACAGTCATATTATGTTGATGTTGTTGTTCCAAGTTTTCCTTAATATTTTCAGCATATTATTGTTTGTTTCCAAAACATAGCTGAAAGCACACAATATTTGCTCCTTCTTCATTTATTGACCTTACATTTATTTATACTGCAGTATGTACGACATTACAATCACTAAGCAGCAATAATTACTAATTGAAGCTAATGAACATATTGGAAAAAAAAGTTTTTAAGGTTATAGGGAAGAGTATTATCAACAGTTCCAGCCAAAATGGCAGAAACATTTGCAGATTGGGAAAGTGAATGCTGAGTAGGTTTAGTCAAGGCTCTTGCCGAGAGTCGCAGCATTAGATCCTACCTCCAGGGTCCCCAAACAGATAGGGGGTGTGGGATAACATGTTTATTCTGTGAACAAATGGATTTCCCAGCATGGGTTACAAATGCTGACCAGCTCTTGGATGTTTGAGACTGAAGCATCTTTAGAATTGCACTGACCACCTGAGCATGCTGTCTTCTGCATCTGACACTCTTCCCCAGTAGTCTTGTTTTGAAATCTGAGGGGCTGCAGGAACATGACCTTTCCAAAGGACAGGGAGAAGAGGCCAGCCTCAGCCTGTCAAAACAAGCAGGCATTGTGGAAGGTGAATGTCACCAGCAAATATGTGGCCCCTCTAACCTGGCAACAGTGTGCCACCAGGACTCAGGAGCTCAGGGCAGAATGACAGGTAACTTCCAAGATACATTTAGAACCCTGCAGTTTGATGTTGCCAGCATTCCTCAGGACAATGAAGCACACATAACATTACCTCTCTATACAGACAACTTGTCACATCCCCATCTGAGCAGTAAACAATTTCACTATATATTGCCCTATTACCTTCTCGTACCCATTCCTCACAGTCACTCTCTACAAATGACGTCCTTGCCTCTTCCAAGCTAACACCCTTCCAACTGTCATCTTTAACAAAAGACCAAACTTGGTGAGAGGCAGAAGTTGTGTTTTTTTGGGGGAGGGTATAGAGGGGCAGTTCTGTCATGACAATCACATCAATTAGTCACTGCCAATGCAAACCTTCTGCACCATAGAGAAGAAGGTCTTGCCCCAGGAGACTGCAGATGTTTGCAATAATCTGTCTTGAGAGACTGAAGCACCGTGATCATTCATGTTGAGGAAACTGATTCTCTGTCTATTCATACTGTGTTGAGAGGTCTCATCTCTCCCCAGATGAAGCTTGATGCCCATGACCTTTGCCGTGTCTAATGTGATGTGGCTGAGGAGCAAGCAACTTCAGGTGTTGACCCTGCTCATGCTGTTGACAGTAACTTTGCTCCTTTTGCACCCCATCAGAGATGCCAGGGATACAACAGATATGCAGCAGTCCTTGAAGAAGACTGACAGCTGGGCACTGCAACCAAAGGTTAATGAAGTTCTAGAAAAGGAAATTTCCTTCTAAGAAGTTGGCAATCCCAGATGATAGTATTGTCTGAGAGAATATGGCCGTCACAGGAACTGTTCATTGTAAATGATCTGTTTGTCACTTTGTCAGAAGGAGTTTTTCCCTTTGTGCAGTCGCCTTGGCCACCCTGATAAGTTTCTGACAAACCAGGACACCAGCAACTTGTTCATAAAATCCTCAAAACTAAAAGTTAAAATTATTCTTATTTTTTTTTAAGCAACTTAACTATTTACCTGAGAGATCCAACTGAGTTCTTTCCTTGCTTCAGGCAGATGAAGTTGGGTTCCTGATAATTTCAGGGAATTTAACTTCCCACTGTTGCCTGAACCCATACATACTTGACTGTAAAAAACAAAATTCTCCGGTGTTTGGGGATTGAATTTTTTTTTATGGTGACCATTTACAGCTGCAAAAAAGTGGAACTAACAATGCCAGCTGGTAGAGTATTCCTTCAGTTCAAGTCCAGGTCAGACAATAACCATAAGAGTCATTCAGGTTATAGCATGAGCTTATTTTCATCTCAGAGTGTACCGACAGTAAGGTAAACAGAAAAAATACAAAGGAATAAGTCAAAACAATGATCATCATAAAATATATATTTTCTTAGTTACTTAAGAATTATTTATAACTAAGCTGTAATGTTGTTCACCTGTGTCCAATAATACAAACTGAACTGAATATGAAAATTGTCCATGGTGTCACTATTACTACTCAACACAAATAACAGTATGCATTACACAAGTTAGGCCTCAGTAACTCTTGAATTAAAAGAGAGTTTTGGAAGATGCCTCCAAGTGACACTATTTACCCTCTTCAAGAAAACTAACTTGAATAGCATTTTGATCGAATCTGTGGAAGGGATGCATAATACTAAGGCTTGAAATCCTATATGAACTGCTAGTACATGTCATAATGACAATTTACGGTATATTGACGGCACTATTTATCACCAGTGAATGTAAACACAATTTCAGCACTCAAAGGACATATAGCACATAATCAGTGATAAGGCAGAATACACGACTGTGAAATCAAATTATCATTTTTCTTTATGCTAAGAATTAGGATACTGCTTTGTATAGATCTTGACAACATCAGGCTTTACTTCTGTTCATACAGCAACACAGATATATTTCTTTGGAGATGTGACTGTTCAGAAAGGGAGACATTGTATAATATTACATTAAAATATTTCATGAGGAAGGGGAGTATGTGTGTCACTTGCTGAATGAATATACAGTCTGCAACAAAACAGAGTGAGAACTCCTGTATCAAAGGGAGGTTTCTACATGTTGAAGATTTATGTGTGGCTAACTTCCTTCCATTAGAGTACTGTGGTAAAGTCTTATCGCCTGTCTTTTGTCCACTTTAATGGAACATGTCTCTCAAATGTCTGCCATGGAACACATGATAAATTCGGTGCCACCTGTTAGATCTTGCCTTGAATTGCACAGTAAGTACAGTGGAAACCTTTCCATTATGTGGACATGATGTAAACGTACATCTTTTAAAGGACAACAGATCATTAAGGATTTCCAAGTTCACCGACAAGTCAAAATAATCTGCTGCAGAGATCCAGTTCTTCATCAGACTTGGCTTTTGGCAAAAGCCTGAGGCAAAAAAGAAAGCATAAATTATTAATGCACACAGGAACTTCCAAGTTCAAACAGAAATCTCGATACGGTGACTCCCATTACAGGCAAACTCCTGGTCCCGATGAAAATTTAGCATCCACGTTTACCATCCACTTTCATCAATGAAAACTTGGGAGAAATCTTCCAACAGTAGCTGTTTTCTCTGAAAAATCATTTAAAAGTGGCAAAACAATGTTTTGCTTTTGGCACTGAAGGTTAAGGGGAGAATTGGGGATTTATAACATGATTAATAAATTCAAGATTGTGTGCATTTTAAGATTGGAAGATATATTTCGCAGTGAGAAGCTAATTCATTGTATTTTATGGAATGCTTATAACAAAGTACTGTGGTTTCAGAGTTGTAGAATCAGAAAAAAAAGTGCTTTACACAACGTTAGAAGTAGTTAACATATTTATGGTGATAACTCAACAGGGAGAGAGATGAATATTGTTTGCAGTAACAATGTGAAACTATGGTAATAAACTGAGCATTGTCTCGTCGCTGGTTTAGAATGGAATTGTACTTATTCATAAAATATGAAAATCAAGTATGGTAAAAGGATATGTTTAAAGGTATATTCATTATAAAACATGGAAATTTCATGAGTATAGAATCTCAATATTTTCTCTGTTTTAGTGACTAACAGTTTTTTTAATGGATGTTGATGGTAAAATCCTAATATGGTGAAACATGCTTGAATTAATGAATATTGTCTTCTCATTTTGAATTGAATTGTTGATTCCTTTGAAATTTGGTATTCTTGTGATTCTGTCCTGATCAGCACAAGCTGATAAACTTCAGTAGGATGTCTTTTTTTGCAAAACTCAAGTTCTGTGCTACCAAACAACTATTTGCATTTGTTTTTATTCAAAGTACTTCAGATTGCGGGGATCTGAAGTAAAAACAAAGTGCTGGTGAAACTCAGCAGATTGGGCAGCATCTGTGGACAGAGATAGATAAAGAAGCTAAAGAAGAAGAGGCTAAAGAAGAAGAGAAATTATTGGACTTGAAATGATAACCCTGATTTTCTCTCCAGGTAGTGCCAGACCGGCTGAGTTTCCTAAGCATTTTTTCTGCAGCACATTTTACATATCTCTTTCTGCGCTTATGCTTTCTTGTGACAGGGTTGGACAGGAAGGGGAGTCTCAATTTCTTGCAATGTGCAGTGAAACCTAACAATTTTTCCAACGTGTTTCGGAACATATTGAAACATCAACCTTTTCTCTCCACCGGGAATCATTTAAGCAGCTTAAAGAGCCTAAAATGTTGTTCAATTACAACTTGCTGCCCTGTGGCCTCATTGTAATGCGTCACGAGTGCAATATGCAGCTTTTTACTCAAGGAACAAGATTGCCCAGGAGTACTAGCTATTTTCAAGGCACCATTCTTCTAATCTACCTCACTACTGAAAGAAAAGATTGGCAGTCAAATTGTTGCAAGCTTAGCTGCTAGCTGTCAGTCATCAATAACTGGTGCATTCTCCATGGCAACACCTCTACCAAACAGAATCCACTTGTCAATCAACTTGCACTTCCCTTTCAGATAGTAGAATTGTTGTTAATTGTGAGATGTTCTATTGAGTACAAGACAAAAAGCTTCACCAAAGAATGTTTTTCTTCTCTGCAATACTCATTCTGTGCCACCAAATGACTATTTGTGTGACTGAGTGTTGATACCAATTAAGGGGAAGCAATGGCCCAGTGGTATTATCACTAGATTATTAATCCAAAAACTCGGCTAATGTTCTGGGGACCAGGGTTCAAATCCCATCACTGCAGCTCATGGAATTTCAACTCATTACAAAAAAATCTGCAATTAAGAATCAACTGATGACCACAAAACCTTTGCCGATTGTCATGAAAAACCCATCTGGCTCACTGATGTCCTTTAGGGAAGGAAATCTGCCACCCCCTCACCTGGACTAACCTACATGGGACTCCTGATCCACAGCAATGTGGTTGACTCTGAACTGCCCTCGGAAATAGCTAAGCAAGCAACTCAATTGTACCAATTGCTTTGAAGTCTCAACAAAGAAATGAAAATGAATAGACTACCTGGCATCAACCTAGGCACTGGACATGACAACTGTAGAAACAGCCCTGTTGGCCCTGTCAAGTCCTTCTTACTAACATCTGGGGCCTCAAAATTGGGAGAGCTGTCTCAAAGACTAGTCAAGCAATAGCCTGACAGTCATACGCACAGAATCGCACCTTATAGACAATATCCCAGACATCACTATCACCATCCCTGGATATGTCCTGTCCCACTGGCAGAACAGGCCTAGCAGAGGGGGCGGCACAGTAGGATACAGTCGGGTGGGAGTTGCCCTCGGAGTCCTCAATATTGACTCCAGACACCATGAATTCTCATGGCTACAGGTTAAACATGGGCAAGGAAACTCCTGCTGATTACCATGTACTGTCCTGCCTCAGCGTATGAATCAGTACTCCTCCATGTTGAATAACACTTGGAAGAAGCATGAATGTGGCCAGGAGACAAGATGTATTGTGAGTGGGGATTGCAATGATCACCACACAGAGTGGCTCGGCAGCACTACTACTAATCAAGTTGGTCGGGTCCTAAAGGATATA
Organism: Rhincodon typus; assembly: GCF_021869965.1. Classification (NCBI taxonomy): domain Eukaryota; kingdom Metazoa; phylum Chordata; class Chondrichthyes; order Orectolobiformes; family Rhincodontidae; genus Rhincodon; species Rhincodon typus. Next base: position 52,406,285 of record NC_063333.1, on the reverse strand, counting down.
GTAGCTAGAGTGGGTCTGCAACAGGTGGTGAGGGAAAATTTACTTGACCACATCCTTACCAATCTGCTAGCTGCAAACGCATCTGTCCGTGACAGTATAGGTAAAAGTGACCACCACACCGTCCTTTTAGAGATGACATTCACATTGAGAATACCCTCCATATGTTGTCCGTGCTATCACCGTGCTAAGTGGCACAGACTTCAAACAGATCTGGCAACTCAAGACTGGGCAACAGTGAGGCGCTTGGGCTGTCAACAGCAGCAGAATTGTACTCCAGCACAATTTGCAATCTCACATCCCAGCATATTCCCCACTCAACCATTACCATCAAGCCAGGGGATCAACCCTGGTTCAGTGGAGAGTGCAGGAGGACATGCCAGGAGCAGCACCAGGCATACCTAAAAATGAAGTGTCAAGCTGGTGAAGCTACCAAACGACCTGACCTCATCACAGCCTTGGTTCAAACATGGACAAAAGAGCTGAATTCCAGAGTTGAGGTGAGACTGACAGGCCTTGACATCACATTTGACTGAGTGTGGCATTAAGGAGCCCTAGCAAAATTGGAATGAAAGAGAATCAGGAGGCAAAGTCTGGGCTGTTTGGAATCATATCTGGCACGTAAGAAGATAGTTGTAATTGTTGGAGGTCAGTCGTCTCAGCTCCAGGACATCTCTGCAGGAGTTCCTAAGAGTTGTGTCCTAGGCCCAACCATCTTCAGCTGCTTCATCAATAACCTTCTCTCCATCATAAGGTCAGAAGTGGGGATGTTTGCTGATGATTGCACAATGTTCAGCACCATTCTTGACTCCTGACATACTTAAGCATTCCATGTTCAAATGCAACTAAATCTGGACAATATCCAGGGTTGGGCTGACAAGTGGCAAGGAACACTTGTGCCCACAAATACCAGGCTTTAAGAGACAATAAGAAACAGTCTGACCACTGCCCTTTGACATTCAATGGTGTTATCATCACTAACTCGCCCACTGTCAACACCCAGGGTTACTATTGACCAGAAACACAAAAGGAATTACCACATAAATACTGTGGCTATAACATCAGTTAAGAGGCTTTGAACACTGTGGTGAATAACAGACCTCCTGACTTTTCAAAGTCTGTCTACCATCTACAAGGCACAAGTTAGGCGTGTGATGGAATACTCCCCACTTGCCTGGATAGGTGCAGCTGCAACAACATTCCAGAAGCTTGACACCATCTAGGACACAGCAACCCACTTGATTAGCACCATATCCTCAAACATCCGCTCTCTCTACCACTGATGCTTAGTAACAGCAGTATGTACTATCTACAAGAAACACCACAGAAATTTGCTGAAAATTCTTATTCAGCACCTTCCAAACCCATGGCCACTTCAAACTAGAAGGACAAGGGCAGCAGATACATGGGAGTGCCACCACCTCCTGGCCATTTGCCACTCTGACTTAAAAATTCATCACCATTCCTTCAGTGTCGCGGGGTCAAAATCCTGGAATTCCCTCCCTAATGGCATTGTGGGGTCAACCCACAGCAGGTGGACTGCAGTGGTTCAAGAAGGCAGGTAGGGATGGGCAATAAATGCTGCTGGCCAGTGACGCCCATGTCCTGCAAATGAATAAAAAAAAGTCCACATGGAAAGAATTCAGGGCAGATCAGCTAGATTGTAAGTAGTATCTTAAAGGAAGAAGAATACAAAGAGTGGTAGAAAAATAAAGAGAGTGAATTTGAAAGCTTAGAGCTTTGTCAGCTGAAGACATGGCTGCCATTGGTGGAGTGATTTAAATCAAGGATACTGAAGTCGAGAATCATAGGTAATTCAGAAAGTTGTGGAGCTGGAAGAGATTATTGAGATAATGAGGTGTAAGACCATGAAGAAGCTTGGGAAAAGATATAAGTTTTAAAATTGAGGCATTGCTTGACAGTGTGTCTGTATAGGCCAGCAAGCACAGAGGTGATGGCTACTGGGTTTTGGATGATGTCACATTTACTGAGGGTAGAACATGTAATCTTGGCATGGAATGATGGAGTAGTCAATCGAGAATAAGTCAGTCACTTCCTCAGCTCTGAGAAATGCACAAATGCTAAACTCTTGCTGCTGTTCCATGGCAAAACTTATTTAGGTACAAGCTGCTCAAACATTTTTTTTGTCATTCCCCTCTGCAAAAGTGGACAGCCCACACACTGATATCAACTATTGGTAAATGGAACGTGGAAAAAAAAATAAGAATTACTGTCCTCAGATGGTGTGACAGTAACTATTACGATAATGGAACATGGAGGCCATCTAGTAACACTTGTCAGTGGTCAGTCATGTTGGCTCTGCTTTGCTGGGATTTTTCAAAACATGCTTGCTAAGAACTGTTGTGAGAGATCATGGAATGGTATAATTTCAAATTTGAGACTTTGTATTGATGCAGCCTATAGTTGATGGCAGTGTTTTCCATAAGGACTGAGCAGAATAGCTGAACACAGAATGAGAATTTTTTTTTATTCATTTATGGGACATGGGCGTCACTGGCTAGGCAGCATTTATTGCCCATCCCTAATTGCCCAGAGGGCAGTTAAGAGTCAACCTGTGGGTCTAGAGTCACATGTAGGCCGGACCAGGTAAGGGTGGCGAATTTCCTTCCCTAAAGGACATTAGTGAACCAGATGGATTTTTCCTGACAATCTGCAATGGTTTCATGATTATTATTAGACTCTTAATTCCAGATTATTATTGAATTCAAACTCTACTGTCTGCCATGGCAGGATTTGAACCCAGGTGCCCAGAACATTACTTGGATCTCTGGATTAATGGTCTAACAAAAATGCCACTAGGACATTGTCTACCTGTTACTAAGCAGATGTACTGAGTAGAAAATTAAAACCCAAAAGTGCATAAAGGTAAAACAAGATGTTTGAATATCACTGGAGTAAGGAAACATTATGTGGCATGGGCAACAAACAGATATACTTTAATGTAGACTTCACTTACTTCGAGAACCTTGCCAACGTTAACTTTCAGTGAAGGAGATTGGCAAACCAGTTGTGTGAAATTTTCAGTCATGTGGTGTGGAAATACAGATTAGGTTTCTCAAAAGCCATTTAAAAACACTTAACCATCTTAAATGTTATTGCCTATAGAAAATCTGTTGCTATGTGGTCTGACATTTAACTTGTAGGAAAAATTTTATTACAACTCCACAAATTGAATTTTACAATGAAAAACTGAAGTTGCTGAGCAGAAATGTGCAATGTATACAGAGGAAATCTGGATTCTCTAAACTTATAGCTTTTCATAACTCAAATTTCTAATGGCGTGGGTGGCACAGTTTAGCCATTTATAAACCGCACATTACTAACACCCACAGCTTTTATTCCAGGAATAAAACTGATATTGCTCTTTTTACAGGGAGGGAGGGACTTAATAGATATTAGAAACAGAAACATCCAAGTAGGAGGTAAGAAGAAGAATATGACTGCCATTCATATATTAACACCCCGATCTAAAAGTTGGAGGTTTATTTTGTGTATTTGGTGTTGATTAAAAGTAATTAAAACCTGGTAACTGTTTGCCAATAGAGCCCGGTCCTGATCTCCAGAGCAGTAGTGCAGCATGAGTTCTAGTCCCTAGGGAACTTTTCTGTCACAATCGACTGACATAGTCTGGAAAAGTTTAGTCAATTCTCTACTGAGCCACCAGTGAAAGGATTCAGATTAACTTTAACAGTGTATTGCATCAAGTGGGGAAAAGAGCTTGTCATGATGGTCTACCATTTTGTAAACGGACCACCCTGTTTCTGTAACTGAAATCTTGTTCTTTCCTCTGGAGAGATTACTGATTGAACTGTCTCATCCAGACTGAAATGGTGGTTCTGTAGACAGAAAAGAGTGGGGAGCAAGTCTGAGTAATTAATAAAACAAAAAAAAATTGTCTGAAATTGTTTTTGCATTTTGTTTTCAAAATATAAATTTCATTGTGATGTAACAACTGTGCTTCTGGCAAAATAAGTTAGCTTTTTAGGTGGTATTTTGCTGTATAATAAGGTATCTAATCCTTATTACTGGTTTGTTGATGCAAAAACTCCTTTAAATTGACCATTTCAACACATGGTTTCCCCTGAAACTAGCTGTGATAATTAGCGTGGGTCTAATGAGACAGAATGTCACTGATCCTGTGCTGAACTGTTGTGTATCAACGCCACAGACAGGAACTGTCAAGCCTGCCATCTGTGACAAGTCCTGTGCAGGCCTGGCATGTTAAAATTATAGGCTTGAGCATGCTCACTAGAGTGTGATGAACCAATGGCTTATCTTCATCTTTGCAAAAGCTGTGTTGCATATTTTTTTTTCCTCTGGCAGACCACACAGGGGCTTGTTCTGAAGAACATTTTCGCTAATCTGATCAGTCAGCCAAATACTTCGGGAAAACTGCTTTAATGATCCACTAATTACCACAAGTCAATATGAACTATATTATTAGTCTGAGGGAAAATATTCCATTAGGTCTCCCCCTCGGGAGTTCCTCTGCTTTGTGATGTCACAGAGTCATAGCCCCTTCTTGTAATTAATTTTATTTACACACGCAGACTCAGAAGGTCACACCTGCACAACCCAAGTCAACCAGGGAGCTGGTGGCACTCGGGTTTAATCAGATCTGTCATAATTACCATTATGCATGTTTCTGACACATACTGTGAAATATTTCAATTTAACTGCCGCTAACAGAAGAACCAGATGTACTGTGAGTACGGCAGCACTGGAAATGTTATTCCTAAAGATAAGCTTTCCCTTTCCTCTGTAGTTAATATGCCACAGTAGCTGAAATATCCAGTAAATTATGATCTTGAAAGTAGAGTAGGGTTGATAACAGCCGATTAGACAGTTTAACCACAAACAGCTTGTTCATTTTTCAGAAATGCAAACCACATGTTCCAAATAATAGTGTTTCCTGCATTTTTATAACTTTTATTACTTTTGCATTCTAGCTACTGTTTTCCTACCCCTTTCTTCTTTTTTGTGTTATGTTCATCTTTCAAAATTCTTGGATAGAATAAAAGCTGATGACTTTGGTTAACCCTTTCAGTATGTGAACCATACTTTCCCCACCCCTTCTATTGGATGACTTTGGTTACTCATGTCTTTGTTCTCTGCTCTGCTGGCTTATCACTGAAAATTTTACACTAGAATTTCACAAATTTTCACATACATAAACACCATAGTTCTTCTCAAAAATTGCAATGCAACTTGTGAACTGTCAAGGACATTATAAGTGCTTGTCAGAAAATTTGTTTTCTTTTGTTCTCTGACTTTTATTTGTTCTCTGCTTCACAAAATTAGTCAAATGGTACCTTTTTCCTTATTTCTGCAAAATTGGTTTCTGCTAAGTCCAATTAGATACTGACTATCGGATTTAATGGGGTAATTCCCAGTCTGGCAGTAATTTTAACACTAGCTTATCAGAGCCTAGACATTAAGTTGGATTCAGACAGTATTTATTGTTGCTCACAATTTCCTATAATAAAATTTCGCACAATTGAAATAAATGCTACTAATTAGCCTACTATTGGGAGAATAGGAAAGCTGAAGTAAATTTACAGACACTATAAATTCCAAATTGTTTATTCTATATACTCCATAGGAATTATATAAAGCAGGTCAAATCTCCCCAACCTGAGGAAGAGTATAAACATTGCAATTGTTACATGGGAGTGAAGAAAAGCAGAACAAACAGTGGAATACAATTTCTCAGGGAAACAGAATGAATGTGATATATAGGTTTGTCAGAAGATATAGTGCAGATGTAGGTTGTCAGAAATTCGTGCTCTAATATTGAAAACCAATTTAACTACATTTACCATGGCAATGAAAGTGAAGCAACCATTAATATCTTGTCATATAAGTCACCAGTAAGTTATTTTGTACAGGTTACTGTATCCACTTGTATTTAATTAGAGGCTAACAAATATCGTGGTCTGTATCCCTTTCCATTGAGTGCAGGGAAATGGTTAGAGAAATGGGAACAATTTTGCCTGATTGCTCATTTTCCCAGGCTGCTCTGTATTATCAGCTGTGTGTAGGTGGATATAAGAATTTTCTCAGTCAATCCTGTGGCCTACAGCAGCAGAGATTTTCCTTGATCTTGGAAAAATAGTACAGTTTAAAATTACAAGCAATGGTTAGACATGTTTAATTAGGGATTTCAAAGAGCTTTACATTATAAGTGAGTCAAAATGTGAATGTTCTTTCTGATGCAACCTGCTGTATCTTGGAGAGATTCATTGAGATATTAGTGAGAAATGGTTCATGTTACAATTTTGAAGATGTAAGGAATACAACAGTCTTCTTTCAAAAGAACGTGAGTTTAGATAATCATTCCAATATTATTGTCAATCATATTGTTAAGAGAGCCTTTTCTACTGCAGTGAAGCATTCCAACAATCCTTCCCACAAAAACACCCATATTTACTCACCAATTGTTGGTTACAAAATAATTTTGCATAAATATACAGACTGTGATAAATAATGTTGTTTACAATCTAATTCTCCCTCCATGGCAGGGCACTTATTTCTGTACAGGTAGCTCTCCTAAAACGCAGTAGTTGTGTTTTTGTGTAACCTCACGTGATAGAAAATCACCATAGAAAATTGTATTATAGGGAAATTGCAATCAAAAATAGCTATACCTGTACAGCAGAAAGTTCACATTATCCAAACAGTGTCCACTATTCATCAATCATGTTACAGCCAATTCGCATTAACAAAATACACATTATAGCAGAAATACCTGTACCATTTTACTTTTTAGTAAACTGCTCTGGTACAATTTTGCATTGAAGGCACTGCAGAAATGCAATCTGTTAACAACTTTAGGTCACATTTTTGCTCGAAAGGTAACTACTCCTGAATGATGTGTGCTACTGTTAATATGCAAGTCATCCCAAAATGATTAGCAAGGAATTGCCAGAAGTTGCTTGCCAGATTAGCGGCTCTACACTTAGTTTTGCAAAAACACTATGATCACCTTTAATCACCTTGTGATTTCATGAATTTTCTATATTTGCACATTAATCACATTAATTGCTCGTTAAACTTGCCACAGTAAGCTAGGTCCAGTCATTTTTTTTCTGATTGTGCTTTTTTTCTCTCTAAATCCAATCTGACGTTCTGTCTCTTCATTTGTCTTTGAGAACCTCATTGCACATTGAATTCAACCATCCTAATTCACCCTCCTTCTCAGTCCTAGCTCTGTTTATTTCTTAGTGCATTAATTTCATTGGTGAAAGAAATGCACTGCTTTTCGCTGTGTTTACCAAGGTCCCAGCTGTTCTGTTGCCCTCACTGCACCATTATCAGCTCACACTCTCAGGAAGTTGGTGAGGTAACGCATTTAAAACTTAAATGTGCATGAACAGATCTAATTAAAAGGGGAGGTAAAATGTCCTGCTTTATCCACCACAGTGTATTTGCACCACAAGTTTAACATTTGTGTGAAGTGGTTTTGGTTTCTTGGCAACACTTGTATTTATGTAATACAAGGCGGATGTCAACACCCGAATTTCACGTTCCTTCAGTGTTCAATCAGGCCCTGAATCTTGAAGAGGGCTGCATTTGTGCTATAACTGCAAGGATTAATTATGAAGCTGCTTTGCACTGACCTGGTAGTTTAGCTGAATACTTTAAATTAGGTAACATCAAAGTGCAAACCTTCGTGAAAACAGTAATAAGGGAAATGTTATAAGATACTAAGAGTTGTTTTAGATGGAGATTAATGGATGGATTGTGAACAAAGGTGGGCTGGGGCTAGGCATCTGGCAGTTAATTTGAAAATATTGATAAACAATTTCAAAATCAGATATATTCTTGAAGAAAATTGGCAAAAGGAATCTTAACCACTCTAAGTGTTATAAACTCCAAAAGCAAAAAAAAAAACTCACAGTTGTCCTCAATTATTGTTGCAAAGTACATCTGTGATGATAGAAATCCCTCTGCATAAGTCTAAACTGTGTGGGCTTTGTGGGGAATGCATCTGAGTTGTAACTTTCTTTTCTCATGTATCTGAAGGTGTATTACATGAAAGAGACACCTCGCCCCCAGACAAGTGAGCCGCACTAAAGTGAATGTGCCCACACATAGAGATACTGAAAGTCAAAATAAGGTTCTAATGCATTACTACATTAGTTGTTTTATGAAGGATAGGTTTATAATTGACCTTGAATTTATTACAATCTTAAATATGTTTACTGCAAATGCAGCTTGTTGCATTCTTGCTTTCAAATTGTAAAATTCTTTGTTAGTTCTTTTAAAATTAATGGATCCCGCTATAGTTTAAATATAAAAATGAAAGATTCTACTAGCACATACTACCCTAAATTATTTTTCAATTTTAAATTCAAATGTTACTTTGTGGTGATAATCCTCATTCCATTTTCAGAAAAAAGGACCACTAAGTATTATCGAAGTTCTTTTTCTGTCTTTGTGTGAGATCCACATATAATTCTTAATTGAAATTTCAACACTTAATATGACTTTGTTCATTTAAACTAAACCTTTCAAAGAGTGTCATTATGTTTGACACAATATAATCTACAACTGTGATTATTTTACACCCAATATAAAACAATTGTGGGTGTTTTGTTTCATTACATTAATGCATAATGAAAAATTGCTCTTACATTTTATATGAATTGAAATAAAATAAAAGATTAAACAATTTAAATTAATATATGCATATAAATTGTCGAGAAAATCAAGAGGTAGGATTTTACAGTATCTGCCACTGGTGGAACAGAGCTTGGAGGAATGAAAACTCTCAGTACTGTCCTTGTGTCAGTTTCACATTTCTGTTCCAGACTGGCAAGACTCACCAGAATGGGTGTACCCAGAGACCCCTTAAGCCAGTTAATGGTCTGTCTTGTGAAAGTTGGAGACTGACTGATTCCTGCAGGGGGAGTCCATTTTTCTTCCCAGGAAGGGAAATCAGGCATAGCATGTACAGAGTAACTCGGATTCTGTTTGTATGTGGACTTGAAAAATTCCCAAAGTAGGTGGTAATTACTCAATACTTTACAGTTTGAATTGAATGTACAACATTGCACCATGACATATGATTGGGCTGAGAGAGATGGAGTGAAAAGTGAGAGCCCACAACCTCCCAATCATCACAGTGGCCAATTGGTGGCTGCCCAGTGGGAAGATTGCCAATTAGAGGGCAAAGTATGACTCTGATCCCAATCAGCGGGAGTCATGCAGCAGAGGGGCAATTCTGTAAAGTGGAAGCTGATCATGACTGCACATTTAAAGGTCCCCTGCTCTCTCAATGTTTATTACGTTGATCATGGCCAGTTCCATTAAGAAATGAGTTAGAAGAAAAACATTCAGGCACTGCCTCCTTCACCTGCAGAATCTGCTGATATAAGTAGCCATAGTCTCATCTGCAGGCCTTTCCTTCCACCCTTGTGCTGCCTCATTATACCTGAGATAAAGCATTCCCAATCTTTTTCATGCATGATGCCTAAAAAATTGCAGCGGATGGCAAAAAGTTGCAGTTAAGTGTGATCTTAACAACTTCAGTAGTTAAAGTCTGAACTGGCATGATAACGTATAGTGTGGTTGGGGGACAGGGGGCATGGTGACCTGACTGAATCATGGCCATCAAATCCAGTGCATTGAGTCAAAATCCATATTGCTGGTTTCGCGATGTGCTTTGCTAACCATCCAAACCCGCAAAAAATTTTACTGTGTTTTGTTAAAATCGATGTTAAGACTTCTTAAAAAGTCTTAAAAAGACTTTTGAAGGCAAATTTCATCTCGCTTACATTTTTTGGACAGTGTAATAAATTTAAAGGATAGTTGATGCTTTGTAGTGTAATGAAACATTTTCTACTTATTTCATCCACTGTTTAATCCACAGATTAAATGCAAGGGGAGTTTACCATAGATTATCCCAGCAACATAGCTCATCTACAATTTCAGGACATCTTATCTGCACCTGTAATATTTCTGTGTTTCAAAACAGCCATTTTTCCTTTGACGCAATCTTTATACAGCATTACATGCGTTAATGCTCTGATCTGTAATTCTTACTGTGCTGGTACCTAAAGATGTTGTTTCTAAACAGTGCCAATTTAGAAAGCTGTGGTCACAAATTGCTAGTTGAAACAGTTGTATGGATAGCTCAGCACTAGTCAAGAGCATACTTGTTCCTGACAAATCCTTTTACCTTCTAGAGTAAGTTAATACTCTTCACTCCCTATTCTAATACTGTAAACTACATTAACTGTGGGATTTGCCCTGAATCACAGAATGGATTTTCCTAGCGACCTGAACAATGTAGACAATCTTGGGAAAACATGATGAGATTAGAAAAATGTGATTAACAGCATTGAGAAAACAAAGTCTGATCTTACACCCAGGGTTTGAAAGATGAGATGAGAATCTTGCATTTGATTGACAAGAGGCTGACCCGCCAGCATTTACATCTCATTGCTTAACTTCACCTCATTTATATGTAATTTCCTCTGCTCCAATGCAGCGAAGAGAAACAGTGGCAATTTCTGACCTGAAAATCTGTGTGGGTACCAGACAGCTCCAGCTTACCACTCACTCCTCTGGGCTTCTACCTTGGACAGCACTCCTTAACATATCAGGTTCAATTCCATTAGCAGTGACATGTGGCACCCCTGATCCATAGAGCTTGGTATCAAACCTGCACCAACCACTCTGCATTGTCATGGCACATTTTGGACTAAGCTGGAATATGGTTCTCCACTTTAATGCTACACTTTGGAGCGCACCTTTCATTGTAATACTACTGCTAGGCCACTTCGTGCACAGGAACAAGTACCCATCTCACATATTGGACCAACGTGGATCTAGAGGTCTTTCACTTCCTTTCTTAGCACTTACTTATTTTGTGCTTACTTGGATCCATATAGTTTATCTATCTCCCTGTACATTGTATTTCCTTTTCATGTTTTGCTGCTTTGGTAGATGTTGTCAATATAGACTTCAGCAAGTTATTCGACAAGGTTCTGCATGATCAGCAAGGTTAGATTATAGGGGGAGCTAGCCAATTGGATACAAAATTGACTTAAACGTTGGAGACAGAAGGTGGTGATGGAGGGTTGTTTTTCAGACTGGAGGCCTGTGATCAGCAGTGTGCCACAAGGATCAGTGTTCAGTCCACTGCTTTTCGAAATTTATGTAAATGATTTGTATGTGAATATCGGAGGAGTGGTTAGTAAGTTTGCAGATGACACCAAAATTGATGGTATAGTGGACAGTGAAGAATGTTATCTCAGAGTACAACAGAACCTCGATCAGATAGACCAGTGGGCTGAGGAGTCGCAGATGGAGTTTAATTTAGATAAATGTGAGGTGTTGTATTTCGGTAGGGCAAATCAAGGCAGGACTTATACACTTAATGGTGGGGTCGTAGGGAGTGTTGCTGAACAAAGGGACCTAGGGGTGAAAGTGGAGTCGCAGGCAGATTGAGTAGTGAAGAAGGTGTTTGGCATGCTTGCCATCATTGAGTGTAGGAGTTGGGATGTCATGTTATGGCTATACAGGACATTGGTTAGACTACTTTTAGAATACTGCATTTAATTCTGGTCTCCATGCTATAGGAAAGATGTTAAACTTGAAAGCGTTCAGAAATGATTTACAAGAATATGTGATTGGAGGGTTTGAGCTATAGAGACAAGCTGAATAGGGTGGGGTTTTTTCCCTGGAATGTCGGAGCTTGAGGGGTGATCTTATAGAGGTTTATAAAATCATGAGGGCCATGGATAAGGTGAATATCCAAGGTCTTTTTCCCAGAGTAGGGGAGTCAAAAACTAGAGGGCATAGGTTTAAGGTGAGAGGGAAGAGATTTAAAAGGGACTTAAGGGGCAACATTTTCATGCAAAGGGTGGTGTGTGTAAGGAGTAAGTTGCCAGATGAAATGGTGGAGACTGGTACAATTACAACATTTAAAAGGCATCTGGATGGGTACGTGGATAGGAAGGATTTAGAAGGATATGGGCCATTTGCTGGCAAATGAGACTACATTAGTTTAGGATATCTGGTCGGTTTGGACGAGTTGGACCGAAGGGAAGTTTTTCGTGCTGTACAACACTATGACTCTATTTAGATTTATCATTCTTTTAAGCCAGGTAGCTAGTCCTGAGTGTCAGCGGTCATTTGTCAAGGGGGTGTTTTTTCTTGTGGTATGGCACTGAAAACGTTCCACCTACAGCAACATCTGTGGCAAACACACTGCATGTGCTTCAACTAAATGGCTATTATTGTCAGTCAGGGACAGTAAGTCATGGGCAGTGCCCAATTTCAGTCCAGGGTTCTGGATATGATCAGTCAGCTGCTTGAAACAGGCAGGGGCAGGGGTTCTGTATCACCACATTCCAAGGAGTGGGCCATGGTTAGTCTTGTCGGTCCAATGCAACCAGTCTGGGGAATTGCACTTAGTCAGTTGTGTCAGTCAAGGGTCCAGTCGCTCATCAATCAGGGCTGTCCTTTCTGGGTCAGTCTGGGAGGAGCGCTGTCAGTCCTGGGGGAGTCTGCTAACTGACTGTTAAAGGGAGTTATCAATAGCCACTGCTTTGGTAGGGAATTTGAAGAAGTCTATTGTGGTGATTGTAGGCAGCATATGTGATGCTGAGAGGGCGATAATTATGAAGGATGGCAACTCAACACATAATAGTGTTTGGTGGACATGGGTTACTGCAGGAGGGGTATCATCGATGGTCACCACCACCCAAGCTTCAACTTGGGATCAGTGCAGCATGATGGTTGGCATGGCTGAATTGTAGAACTGGGGCTTGGGGCAGTGTTGAGAGATGAAGATGCAAATGAAAGCATTGGATGAGAACACTTGAAAGGTCAGAACTAATGGGATCAATGAGAAATGCGAAGAAGAAAGGAACATTAAGATTTCTGGGGGGCGAGGGAGTGGGAAGCGGGGGTTAAGTGTTAGATTTACCAGGTTGAGCCTGTGACTCTCTCTAAAGCACAGCTGGTGTTGTGTTCCATCTTCATCTGAATTGCAAATACACAATGGAAGTAGAAGATGGCTGCTACAACACTCAGCGGGTGGAGTAAGAGTTTGTTTTGTGTCTGAGTATTCAGGCTCTACGAGTGAGCAATGCAAGGCCCTTAAAGAGCAAATGTATCAATCAGGGACTTCACAGTACAGGTTGAAGATATCTGTAATCATAGTACCCTGCATAGGAAATGCATGAAATGTCTAACAATGTGGGATACAAATCCATTTCACAAGAAGCCTTGACTATGTCACTGGTCATTGCAGATTCATCATAGTGAAGTAGAAATAATCACTGAAACTTTAAAAGTATCACCTTTCACAAAGACAATCCAAAGTCTCGTAGACTCCATAAGGGCATGGAACTGAGTTCCTCTCATTTTGAACTGTATGTATTTGACAGCATGTTCTTGTATGCAGTGCTGCCTTTCTTTGGTGATGTGGGAATGAGGAGGGTCAAAGTTTCAGTTCTCCTGTGGCACTTACAATGTTCTACTATAGTTGTGCAGCAAAGCCTTCTTCCGCATGCATCAGACTAAAATCCACTATAACAAAGATCCATCCTTGTCGAAGTCTCCATGTGCACCTGCCTGGAGGACAATACCAAACTGTCACTTGCATGTGATGCGAATGCTCACTGCTAATGTTACTAAGAACCTATTCTATTTCTGATATTCCCCACACAGGTTCATTGGAGCCATGACCAATGCTCCAATAGCCACAGCTTGGCTCATTTTCATTGTGGCTGTAGTGCAACAAAGGCTCAGAGAAATGACGAAGGACAAATGCACCAGCAGGTCCAGGAACAAGTCCACACAAAGAGGTTGCAGCAGAAGATGCAAATGTGCAGAGAAGTTCTGGAGAAACAGGCGCACCAGCAAGCTGAGGAACAACAATAATCTCCAGTGACTGCCAAAAAACCTCCACATTGAAGAAGTCCTAGCTAAAGGTCCCATCAGGATGTGAGGAAGATACAGGAAGCCCAGAGTCAATTGTTCTTGACTCTATTTCCTTCAAATGGACGAGGTGCATTGCCGTCGCAGACTGAGGATGTCTCGGAACACTGTCACAGAACTCCTCGGATTGGCAATAACCGACCTGTCCTGGACTTCCCACATAGATGCAACGGGCAAGAAAGCACAATGCTTCTTCTTCCTCAGGCGACTCAGGAAATTTGGCATGTCCATAAGGTCCCTCACCAACTTCTACAGATGTGCCATTGAAAGCGTTCTGTTCGGGTGCATAAAGGCCTGGTATGGCAACTGCTCTGCCCAGGACCAGAAGAAACTACAGAAGGTGGTGCGCACAGCCCAGACCATCATGGAAGCCAACCTTCTATCTACGGACTCCATTTACATGGCTCACAGCTGCAGAAAGGCTGCCAACTTCATCAAAGACACATTGGACCCAGTGATGCTCTCCCACAACCCTTCCATCAGGCAGAAGATACAGTTGCCTTAACACATGCACCAACAGGTTCAGGAACCGCTTCTTCCTGGGCGTTATTAGACAGATGAATGGACTCTTTAGCCTCAAATAATGCTAATCTTACTAATGTTGATCTCACCTAGCACACGCCCTGTGCAATGTAACCTGTATGCCTCTAAGTCTTTTTACAACCTCTGATCGGTACACCCTCGCTTACAATGATCTGTCTGTACTACTCATAAACAATGCTTTTCACTGTACTTTGGTACACATGACAATAAATGACTCAATCAGTCAAGTCATCTACTAGACCAGGACTTGGTGGCTTGAAGGATTGGGTGGCCATCCTGTCAAAGTGACAGCTGCATTACCCTTTTTATGTAACTAGTTGCTTTCAGTGATCCAATAGAGGCCTGTCAAAGATCACTCAATCCACAACCCACAAGTGTATCAAGGCTTTTACCAAGGCAGTTTTTGCCAGATCACACCACTTCATTTTGTTTCCCAACAATGAAGTCAGTGATGTAGACTGAACTCTAGGCTTTGTTAATATGAACAAAAACAGAAATTGCTGGAAAGGCTCAGCAACTCTGGTAGCATCTGTGAAGAGAAATCAGAGTTAATGTTTCAGGTCCGGTAACCCTTCCTCAGAACTTTGGTAACATGATTGACTTCCCTCAAGTGCAGGTTGTGATAGATTAGGCACATATCACAATGAGAATACCATGTCATATTACGGCTCACTTTGTCAACTAAGAAGTGTTTCATTCCATCAAAGTATAAGTCATCTGTGATCATTGATGTCATGTACAAACTGCTACGATGCCTATAAACCTGAGAACCTTCATGTTCTTGCTTCATTACAAGGGCTTGATACTGGGAGTCATGGCCAACTCTCTGCAACCATGATTGACGAGTTCATTATGCAACACCCTGACTGAGATTGAGCATAAGTACAATGCAGTTCATTCTTCAACCAGGGCCACCATGGAGCAGACAAAAGGCCTGAAGAGGAATTTCTGATACATAGACAAGTCTGTGGAAGCCTTACAGTATTATCCAGACAGTGTACACTCCATACTTGATGGCTGTATCCTGCACAACTTGGGCAAGTGTAATGGGGATGTGATGAACACTGAGGAGCTGGCAGAGCCACAGCAGTCTTCCAAGGAGGAAGAGGAGGACATTGCTTAGGAGGAACATTACCTTCTGCAGGATGGAGCAGTGCAATATTCGGCACAACAAGCCAGACTGGACTTAATTGACACTCGGTTCCAATAAAAGTGAACTTGGTGTAGTAGATCATTTACTGACTGTAAATATGTTGTTGATTGAAAGGCAAGTGGCCCTATTCCCTGAAACACATGCAGGTCGTTTATTGTTTGTTATTTTCATTGCTTTTGTATTAACATAGAAGTTAATGTTTTCAACTGTTTGAAGGCTTTCCAACATGTATGGCTCCCACATAGAACACTGACAAGATATTATGTTACACTGGGCATTAGAGAACGTATAGCACTTCCTTGGACAGGGATCTAAGATTATACAGTGCTGAGGACGGGGAGTTCATGTAGTATGGTTCTTGTAGCTACAGTCACAATGACAATCGGTCAGATAGTTGCTGATGTAAAATAGCAATACATTTATGAATGTGAGTTTCCATTTGCAGTAGAGTGTCACCTGTGCCAGAGATAGTAGGAACTGCCGATGCTGGAGAATCTGAGATAACAAGGTGTAGAGCTGGATGAACACAGCAGGCCAAGCAGCATCAGAGGAGCAGGAAAGCTGACGTTTCGGGTCGAGACCCTTCTTCAGAAA
>NC_063333.1:52367041-52380021 GCF_021869965.1 Rhincodon typus | reverse complement strand
ATAAATGCAAGTCCTGCTTATATATAAAAAAGAATTTAGTCTCGAAATTATAATCAAGTATGTGACTTCTGGAATATTCTGTGCCTTCTCCATCAATTCCTCTGTCAGGAATATTAACTAGTTGTGCGTTGGTATTTAGAAGGTGTTTTTGCTAAGACATAGAGGAGGCAGTGAGAGCTGGCAATTCTCTCTTGAAGCTGAAGGCCGTTAGCTTTGGTGGATAGTAGCTAGTCTGGGGCTTTGTCCAACTGAATCCATCTTTTTATATCCTCGATGACACATCAATATTTCTTATAATAGGATTGGTCCTATGTTGTCAAAACCATCAGATTTAAATTTATTTGGTTTTTAGTAACTAAGTGCCTTGTTCAAATTGATTGGCTAAATTCAAATGCTTGTTGTCTTGGGAATAACTGCTGCTTGGCCTGCTAACTGTATGGCCTTTTGATACAAATGTTTCAGTTTGGGTGCCTTCTGTGTACTTGCAAACTTTCAAGCTGCTGCTCACAGGCGTCCATTTTAAGCTCAGAAAAAGCATATGATCTTTTAAAGGGACCACACAAAGCTTTCCCCCCTAGCATTTTACAAACACCAAATTCAAAACCCCCTGCCTCCCAATCCACAAGTACTATATCCAACTTCACAACACTTGTAAAATTAAATGCGCTGGTACTGGAAAGGCTTCTTCGATACTCACTTTCGTCTGAATGCACCTGCTGTTACATTTCTGTGATTTTAAGTGGGCAACTAGTAAGCATTGGTCCCAACTCACTGCCAAGTCTATTGGTGACAACTGTTGCCACACAGCCTGTAGAGGAGTGAGATGTCTCTGTTTGACAGTTCCGAATTATACTCCATTATAATGGTGAGCACTAATACCCTTACCGTTGATATCTGTGCAAAATCTGAGCAATAATTATTGCAGAATATGAAAAGATAGCAGACAGCTGAAGTTTTTGTGTTATCATTTTTACTTCATTTGTTCTAATTTCAGGGAATTGAGACACTTTGAAATCTCTTCTCCTCATTGAAAAGACCGTTTGTAATTGCTGATGGTCTGTGCAACAAAATTAGCTTTTTACTTTAATATGGGTTCTAAAGCCACAGGGGAAAAAAACTTAGGGGCAGGATGTTTTGGGTGGGTGCGTTTTGCACCTCACACCTGAAGAGTCAGACCTCTCCACCAACCCCCCCCACCCCACCCCCAGCAGGTCATTTAAGTGTCTTAGATCAAGACTTCTACCTTAATCTAGGGAGGAAGTCCTGCTTTAGAGAAGTGCTGGCCAATTACATAGCTAGCAACCCCTGTGTCATCTCAGCAGCACTAGGTACAAGTGGTGACCACTGCTGGAACTACAGTCAGTCCGCAAAGGCGAAGAACTGATGGAGGCTGGATTGAAGTCCAAGGTATCTGCAGGACTCGGCTGAAGGCCCCAGTGAGGGGGGATTTGGAGGACCAGGTTTGAAAGGCCAGGGTGTGCTGATGAGAGTTAAATGGAGTTGTATGACAGTGGGACGGCTGACTCCAGCTGAGACAGGGAAATTTAATGGGCGGTCTACCTTGTGATCACTATTTGGTCATTTAAATGCCCCAGTGGGCCCAAGGGCAGGAGTGTGGTACTGCATGCTATTAAATGGGGGACAGGTTGGGGGTGACTGGGCAGCAGCACAATGGTCACTCCATGTGCTGGATTTTACTAGTTCACCAGTAGCCTCAGACCTACCAACAGGACAGTATAAAATTCTGCTTTTCTCCTCAGTTATGTATTCTTATATTTTCAAATTTCTCTGGCAATTTTCATCTTACACTGCTTACGTTTTAGCAAACCCTCTAAAAATACCTATTTATAATCGTTTTTTGCATGAGAGAATATCTGGACTAATATTAGTTGTCACAGTGCCATTTTAGTTTTATTTCAGGATGTAAAATTTAAATTCATCTATTAAGGAAGCCCTGCTCTGGCAGCCTGCCTGAGGACAATAGCTATCCAGTCTGCAAATATCACAGAAAGCCAAGATAATACTCTCCAGCTAATGGCCAATATATTGTAGATTCTTCCAACCTGGTCATCAGGCTCCAAACAGAAACATGTAATCAGATTAGAAGTATGCAATGTAAGAATCCCTATGTCCTGCAAAAGATTGGGTTATGTGAAGAATTAATTACCTTTTCATGAAGTAATATATTAATATTAGGTGATATTAGTTTTTTAAAACATCTATACAGCATTAACATTTTACCGTTAGAGAATAACACAAAAAATTAACAGGCAATGAAGGCCAATATACAATTTGCCTTCCTAATAGCTTGCAGCATCTGCCTGTCTACTTTCATTGACTGATGCACAAGGATGCTCAAATCACGCTGTACGTCCATATTTTCCAATATATGACCATTTAAATAATACTCTGCCTTTCTGTTTTTCACACCGAGGTGTATAACTTAACATTTGTCCATTTTGAACTGCATCTGCGATGTGCTTGCCCACTCACTCAACTTGTCTAAATCACCTTGATGCCTTCTTGCATCCTCCTCACAACTCTCAATCCCACTCAGTTTTGTCGTTAGCAAACATGGGAATGTTGCATTTGGTTCCCTCATCCACATCATGTATATAAATCGTGAATAGCGGGGGCGCAAGCAGTAATCCTTATAGTATTCCACTAGTCACTGCCTGCTACTCAGAAGAAGACCTGTTTATTTCTATCCCCTTTTTCCTGTCTGTCAACCAATTCTCAATCCATACTACTATATTACGGCCAATGCCATGTGCTTTAATTTTGCCGACTAACCTCTTATGTGTGACCTTATCAAAAGCCTTCTGAAAATCCAAATATACCACATCCACTGATTCTCCCTTATCTGTTCTATTAGTTACATTCTAAAAAAAACACTAGTAGATTTGTTAAGCATGATTTGCCTTTCATAAATTCATGCTGGCTTTGTCTAATCCCATTCATACTTCCAAGTGTTGCAAGTGAATACAAAATTAAGGAGGTTATGGTTAAATTATGTAGGGCACTGCTGAGAGCACATCTGGAGTACTTTGTACAGTATTGGTCATTTATTTAAAGAAGGATATAAATCCAATTCAGACAGTTCAGTGAATATTTTCTAAATTAATACCTTTTATAGAGTAAGTGGTTGTTTTATGAGGAAGCGTTGGACAGGATAGGTTTGTATCCATTGGAGTTTAGAGTATAGGAAGAGATTTGATTGAAATATATAAGATCCTGAGGGATCTTGAAAGGGTAGCTATAAACAGATTGTTTCCTCTTATGGGAGAATCAGGAACTAGGGGTCATTGTTTAAAAATCAACAGTCACCCACTTAAATCAGGGATGAGGCAGTTTATTTTCTCCCAGAACCGAAAACAACAATTGCTAGAGATCACAGCAGAGTCATCTAGACTCAAAACATGAGCTTGGTCTCTCTCTGTGGATGCTGTCTGACCCGCTGTGATCTCCAGCATTTGTTGTTTTCAGTACAGATTCCAGCATGTGCAGTAATTTGCTGTTTATTTTTTCCCAGGTTGGGTTGTGAGTCTTTGGAACTCTTTTTTCCTGGAAAAAGTCGTTTTAGCTGAGTCTTTAATTATTTTTATGGAAGAGGTATATAGATTCTTGTTAAGCAAGTGGGTGAAAGGCTATCAAATTGGACAGGAATGTGGATTTGAGCTTGCAGTCAGATTAGCTATGATCTTATTGAATGACACAACATTCTGGGGCTGAAGGGGCTGAATGATCTAATCCTGCTAATTTGTATCTTGTTATGTATGTTCATAGTTTTCATTTACTTGCCCTCATAGCTTTTATTCTTATCCACAGGATTTCCACCATAGAATAATTTCTGTTATATTTAACTTTCTTACACGTAAAAAGGCCAAACCCTCAGTTAGTCTTTTCTGTTTCTTTGTTATGATTTATGCTGCTACCCATGACATTATTGAATTAAGTGTCTGAGATATCCATTGTACTATAGAGACCCTCTCTAGCAAGAGCCTCTAGCTTTGCTATTTTATTCTTAGGGTTCCTGGTACTCATTCATAGAACCTCGAGACTAGCATTTCCGCATGCCCTAGACTATTAGCCGTAAATATCGTTAGAGATATATTTTGTGGTTTTACGCTCACATTTTTGAGTTTGATTTGAAGACAGACAGATCGAGGAGAAGGCAAACTCATGAATTGTTTTCAGGCATGGGCTTCTTTATAAGACTGTTATCACATATCAAGACTAAATGCCAGAACTCAGAGTATTCACAGTTTACTCAGTGTGTTCAGGTCTACTCCACATGCTTTTCCAATATATTCCTAATGTTTACATGGCTAGTCTTCAGACTTCTGCCCATTCTTCCATGTGTTTGTTCCTTTCTCTCTTAACTCCACCTGCACTGTGCTATTCTCTGTGATATAATTTCAAGGTTGCACAAAGACCTCGCACAAGACATGCGCAAACATAGAACATTCCCAGTGGGCAAGGGTTAATTGGAGCAGAGATTGGAAGAAGATCAGCTACAGCAACTTGTGATTTTTTTTTTCTCAAATAAAAGAATGGTTGTTGCTTCTTGGGTCTGCTCTCTTTTCGAATGCTGCCAGAAAAGGAGTGAACTGGAATGTTGGCACCCCAGTTAAAATATCGGGGCTTGTCAAACGTCTGATGCAGAATGTACAGAAAACGTGCCTGAAATTTGAGTGTGGTGTAAAGTGGGAAAGTTGAGTTTCTTCAGTCTTCTAATGGGCCTGTCAGTTCTTATTCCATCACAACTTAGTTGAACCCAGCAGTTTATAAATTACTAATAGGTAAAAGTAAACTGCATTAACTAAACAGTTAATAGTTAGAAAAATGCTATCTGGAATTTTAAAATGCTGTTTAGGAAATTATTAGATTTAATTTGTTATAGTTGCGAAAGTCTTTTTTTCAATCTTACATCTCTGATTAAATCCTTTGCTTTGCTGATTCTGAGCATTCATAGTAATCTTTGATGGCAGAGCCATCACATATCATTTTCCTGTGCTATGGATTTTTTTCCTGAAATTCTCCAAATTGCTACATCTCTTCCCATTATGAGACCCTCCTCAACATCTTGTCATTCCAATCCAACCTTCAGTTACTTCTTGTAAGACTTCTGCTCGATGTACATTCTTGCTCCGATATAAAACATCTAGTTGAAGGCACTACACAGCCAAGTTGTTGTTTATTAATTTGAACATTTATTGCATTACTGAAGGGTGTACCATCCTGCAAATGAAATGGTTACTCAGGTTTACCTTACAAATGAATAGTCAGGAAGACCAGAATGTGCTTTGCTGTCTTAAACATGTGTTCCTAGGCCAGTAGTACTGAGGAGACAAAAAGATTTGCTAGTTATTCACTCTGCTCTTACAGCAATGTTACCAACATTGTAAAAATTCCGGTTTACATAACCATAGTTCTTCTGCTCCAAAGAAGTTAATCATTAAGTGTATTACTTTGAGATAAATGGTAAGGTTATGTAAATGCGTGTATTATTATCAATTTAAAATGAGATCCAAATCTGAGCACATGATCAGTGGTGGAAAACTTACCAAATTTTGCATGGACAAAGGATACCTAGTCAATGATCCAATAATGCATTATGTTAAAGTTGCACTGTTTTGCCACGGTAAGGAATCAGGAACAGTGGATGGATGTTGGTGACCTGTTAAATTGAAAGGGGGAAGGTTGGGCGAGGGGGAGCGGTGAATTGTTTGCCCATTGTTTTCCTGTTACCGCAGCATTTTACCAACAGAAGAGAAAGGTGAGAATGGCCCTCTGGCTCAGAGGTCAATGAGGAGTCATTTAAGAGTTTCTTTCAGTCACCATTAGTAATTTACCTACAATTAGTGAGATCTTCACCATGTGGCAAGACTGTCTGATTAAACCCTCGCAGCTTCCGTCTACACTGATCACGGGAGAGGCTGCCCATTTGGACTCTGGGCGGAGTCTGCCCTTGCATTCAGGCTCATCTTAGAGGTCTCCACCGAGATGTTAAAATTTCAGCCATCATATCATTTTTGTTGCACTGACTTTGCACAGAAGCAGAGTATTGGCTTTAGTTTTAAGCATTGAGTGATTATTCTCAATACAAATTATGCCTAATATTTGAACTGTAAATAAATTTTTAAAATTTATTTTTACTGCAGGCTGCACCTCTTAACAAAATACAGTCTGAGCCATCGAGTCACTCCCTCATGACTTTTTCTTTATTTGTGCTAAACGTTCCATGCTATCTGAAATGAAGCCGACTAAGATGTTCTTTAACAGTAACATCAGAAAACTGTATGTGTTTGTAGCTTTCAAATTCCCTAGAAAAAGCACTAAAGAGATGCTTTAGCTCATTGCTTAACTAAAGTATCTACACACTCGTAATTAGCAATTTATTGCTGGATACTTATCAGAAAGCGAGTGCTTGAGTGTAGTTACAGTTGTTGTTCAAACAGCCCTGTGTACCTTAAATGAGTTTGTGAGACTAAATTCTAATATAGCATATTTTGTAATTGTGCAGAATGCTCTCAAAAAATGAAGAACATTTTGCGTAGTAGTGGCCTTGTTAGCTGTTTATGAGTAACTTTGGTAATAAAGATGGAAAGGTCCTCAGCTGTCAGGTGAATGGATATGGTTTGTGCTGTGACATAAAATAGAGAGAGAGAGCCTATAAATAGACATTAGTAAAATATTTATGCACTGCAACTTAGTAAATTGAATTTATCTTATCCAATGAGCAAGGTACATTTGAGTTACTTTTTTAAAAATGAAATCTGGCTGCACAATGTAGTTTTCTTGGCCTAATTTCAGACATTGAACTCCCACTAGAGTTACCAGGAGTGTACCTGGATGAATGTAGGCATTCAGCCTCTTGCAACCTTATCTAACAATTTGTCCAAGGTTTTATTTTATGTAAGCAACCTATGTGGAAATTAGGGCCTATGTGGTCATCACATTCCTAAGGTGGGACTCAAACACACCAGCCTTGTGACCCAAAGACCCTACCCAAGATGATGATTATTTAAGTGTTGTAACAATTAAAGTTGTATACTGGACAGCAACTATTTAAATGATTCTAAATTTTCTAGAATCAATTTATGTTAGGCTAGTTTTAATGACTAGGTGAGGCTTCTGTCTTTCAACCTTCCTGGTTCGCTACTGAAACAGGAGACAATGCCTCTCTCTAGTAAAAAGTTGTCACCCAAATTCTGCACAGTTACCCAGCAGTATTGGGTGGTTATGTGTGATTACTTTCTTAGAATCATTTTTCTGAACTATAACTAAGGGAATAAACAGCTACAAAGATCTGTGTTACACAAAGCTTCGAGAGCCCAAAATTCCAAAATTCTGCTGGTGGAGTAATGACAATCCCATTTCTGTAGTGGACTAGGAAATGATTGTGAATACAAGATTTTGATATCTATAAGTTTACTCTGCAATATCAGCAGGGGCTGAAACAATTGCAAAAGTCCTTCTTCAGCAAATCCAACTACAGAAAGATTTCTATAAGCTGACTGCTAGCAGGTTCAGGCAGGGAAATCCTGTCTTCAGCATGAGATTCACTATTATATTGATGATTCAGTAAGGTTTGCTTATGGAGGTAACAGTTCAGTAAGATGGTGTAAAAGGAAATTAGTGAGTGATTTTCATCATTAGGTTAATGGTCAATAGAGCAACCAGCTGACCAGAAGCCAAAAGGAAATCCAATCTAATCTGAACGTAGGACATTCTCAATGGCCAGCAGACATTAGCACCTCACAGCAGCAAATAGCTCCTGACCATGTATTTTAGGCAATCTGTTATGAACGATATTATATCAGAACATTTAGAAGTATATAATATGATCAAGCAGAGTCAGCATGGCTTCCTGAAGGGGAAGTCATACCTAACAAGTTTATTACAATTCTTCAAAGAGGCAAAAAGCAGGATAGATAAAGGGGAAGCAGTGGCTTTAATACATTTGCATTTTCCAACAATATTTGATAAAATACCCATTTACCAGGTTGCTTGGTAAGAATGGTGTTGCTGTATGTTTGCACGTATAGAGGATTGGCTTACTAGTAGAACACAGAATTGAAATAACGGGTGCATTTTCAGAATGGTAATCTGTAACTAGTGTAGTGTCACAGAAATTAGCAAGAAAATCCAGGGTTAAGGGGAAAAGGCAAGATCTCATTGAATGGCAATGCAGGCTCCACAGGCTGTTTCTGCTCCTATGACTTATGGTCTTATCTCAGAGACAACCCAGTTGACAGGAACAAAAACAGAGTGTGCTGGAGAAAGGCAGAAGGTCTGGCAGCATCTTCAGAGAGAAAATAGTGTTTCAAGTCAGGTGACCATTCGTCAGAACTCTAATGAGGGATCACTGTTCTCAAGACGTTAACTCTGTTTTCTGTCTATAGATACTGCCAGATGTGCTGTGTTTCCCCAACACCTTGTTTTTATTTCAGATTTCCAGCATCTACAGTTTTTTGTATTTATCCCAGTTGACAAGAATGCAGGTCCTGGAGAATAAGGGTACAGGCAGATAGGCTCAGTGTTAAGATGCTCCAATCGCAGAGAAGCATATTTTATTCTTATGGAATCTACAGGAGAACTACAGTTCCTTCTAGTCCTACAAAAATCATAGAGTCATAACCATAGAGTCATAGCATGGGAACAGACTCTTCGGTCAAACATGCCCATGCCGACCATGTTCCCAACCTAAACTAGTCCCACTTACCTGCATTTTGCCCATGTCCCTCCAAACATTTCTTATTCATGTACTTATTCAAATTTCTTTTAAATGTTGTACTGTAACTGCATCCACCGCTTCGTCGAGCAGTTCACTCCACGTGAACCACTCTCTGTGTAAAAAAGTTGCTGCTCAAGTCCTTTTTAAATCTTTCTCCTCTTGCCTTAAAAATATGACTCCTAATTTTGAACTCCCCCCACCCTAGGGAAAAGATCCTTCCTCTTCACCTTATCTATGCCCTCATGATTTTCTAAACCTCTATAAGGTCACCCCCTAAACCTCTTAAGCTCCAGTGAAAGAAGTCCCAGCATATCCAAAAATCCATTTAAAATGATCTTTTCTGTGTCTTTCTTCTTTGCTATCAGATTTATTGTGCTGCAAGGATAATTTCGTAGGTGTTTTTACTTCATTAAACGTCTGAGAAGACATTTGCAAAGGATGTTAGAGAAGCAGATTAGATCCTAACTTATAAATAGGGCATCAAGTACAAAACAACGAGTTAATGTTCAATCTAGATAAATCATTGGTTAGGCTGTAGTTGGTCAGATTCAGTGTTTGATTTTATTGCCATACTCTATCAAAGGTGTCAAGGGAATGGAAGCGATACTGAAGAGATTCACTAGTTTTTAACAGTATTGGGAGGTCGCTGTAATGAAGAAAGACAAAGCAACTATAGCCTATGTCATTGAGCAGAAAGTTACAGGGGTGGCAGAAGAGGATGAGGGCAGCAGTAATGTGCTGCAGCCAGATTGAATCAGTGCTTAGTAGAACTTCTACTCCTGAGTGGGAAGAGGTTCCACCCTTTGGAGCTGCCATCAATCTGATTGGCCAGAGCTTTATCAGCACCACAGCTCCATTTTGGGAACGCCCAGGATTGCAGCCAGGCCCAGGTTGTAGACCCAGTGAATCCCAGCACCAGGGTAAGTTTGGGCATTGCCCGGGAACAGCTTGCGTGACCTTGGGTAGTGTGGAGCAAGGGGCGAAGAGATGGGTCTTAATTTCTGTGCAGGGAAAAAGAAAGGGAGAATACTGTCTTGGGTGTTGGAAGATTCTTAATATACTGTACTATATCCACTGGTGGATATCCATAACTCTGAGGAAATAAATCATTGCCAAAAGAACAAAGTAGAATTTTAAAAATTTTACACAGAATATTGTACAGATATGGAATACACTGACAGAAATAGTGGTAGCAGCAGCCCATGTAATCAGCGTTCCCTCAATTTTCATTTCTTGTGCACAGCCTGTACATTGCAGACGGCAGTGCGTTCCGGGTTATTGCACACCTGTGCATTTACATTGCCTAGAGAGAACATTGTACTTAGCTGCTTTTAAAAAAGTAAATGAATAAATATTTCAAAAAGAAAATAATGTAAAAGAATGTGGTGAAAGAACAGGTGAATGGGATTGACCAGATAAATTTTCAAAGTGTCAGCACAGGCTAAACAATGTCCTTTTGTGTTTTAAAATTTTGCATTTGCAGAGTTCAAACATTAATAATCATGTGTGAGGTTGCTTTATCAGAGTTCTTTTCAGACATCAGTGGAAATAATACTGATCAGTGTTTTCTTATTCTTAAATTTCTTTCCTCTATAGAAACTGCAAACATTTCAAAGAATCTCTTAGGTACTCATTCACTGAGCAAAACTCAGCAAAGTAACTGCAGGAGGAAAGAGAGCTGTTAGACACAAGAAAACTAGTTCATTAAGCCCATTTTACATTATCAAGCTGCTGCAAGTACAGGTTAGGCTATAGCCTCGGAGGCTCGGAGGACCATTGATGAAGTAGAATCAGTAAGTTATGTTGTATTGCAAGAGGATGCAATTTCACCAAAATTCAGAAAAAAGTTTGTCAGATATGATTTTTTTTAAAAAAAAGCTTCTCTGGAAGAGTGCTACTAACTGGTAAGTTCAGTATTCTCCATCAATCCAGGAGGACAACTGGGGATTTGGAAAAGCAATATGGTGAACAGACCATGTGATCGAAGACACCATAGCAGGAAATATAAAGAAAGAATAAAGAAAACAATGGAGTCTGCTATAAACTTGATAAAGAATTATACATTACCAGAAACTCTAAGTGTGGTGTAACTGGTTAATCTTCTTGCTAAATTCATTAGGTTGTCTTAGGTGAGTTGGAGCTATTAATAGTAATCTTGGCAAGTAGTACCAGAAAGCAACGTGCTATTAGACTGATGAATGGACTCTCTAATTTCAAATAATGTTGATCTTGTTAATGTTGATCTTGCTTTGCATCTGTGTAGTGTAACCTGTATGCCTCGCTTTGTCTAAACACCCTATGATCTGTATGTCCTTGTTTGCTATGATCTGCTTGTACTGCTCGCAAAACAAAGCTTTTCACTGTACTTAGGTACACGTGACTACAATAAATCAAATCAAATCAAATCAAAATCAAATCAAAACCGAAAGAACTGCAGATGCTGTAAATCAGGAACAAAAAAAAAGTTGCTGGGAAAGCTCAGGTCTGGCAGTGTCTGAGAAGGGAAAAACAGAGTTAACGTTTTGGGTCTGGTGACCCTTCCTCAGAAAATTAAATCAAATTGAAACTGCTTTTCTGAATCTGTTGAAGGGGACTCTTCTGGAGGCAGAATCTGTGTCCAGAATGTTCTAAAGCAGTTTGCCTTCTTCCTTATGGCACCCTAGATTAATCAAAATTGGTTGAGGAATCTCACATATCTTTGGCTCTTAATGTGGTTCTTCGGCACATAAGCTCAAGTTCCCACAAAAGAGTATGTAGCATGCTATATATTGTAGGCCCATGAAGTAAATGGTAAGGAACATACACACATACTGCAGAACCGGTCTCGGCTTTACTTGAGTTGCAACAGCAAGCAAACATATATAGTGCCCTTAATTTAATGAAATTCCTGCTTCACAGGAGTATAATTAAAATAAGTATGACACCAAGCTACTAAAAGAGATATTACAAGAAGGATTTGGAGGCTTTGGAGAGGGTGCAGAAGAGGTTTACCAGGACGCTGCTTGGATTAAAGGGATAAGGAAAGGCTAGGAAATATAGGGTTATTTTCTCTGGAGTGGCGGAGGCTCAGAGGAGATTTGATAGAAGTCTATAAAATTATGAGTTGCATACATGGGGTTGACGGTCAGAATCTTTTCCCTAGATTGAAATGTCTAATACTGGGCAGCATGCATTTAAAGTGAGGGAGGGAAAGTTCAAAAGATATGTGAGGGGCAAATATTTTACACAGAGAGTGGTAGGAGTCTGGAACGTACTGCCAGGGGTGGTGGTGGAGGCAGATACGATAGAGATGTTTAAGGGACTTGTGATGAGCATATGAATATGTAAGGAATGGAGGGATATGGACCAAGGGCAGGCAGAAGAAATTAATTTAATTTGGTATCATGTTTGGCACCACATCGTAGTCTAAAGAGCCCATTCCTGTGCTGTATTGTTCTATGTTCTCTGTTCTATATTTGATTAGATGGTAGATAGGTTGGTCAAAGAAGTGGGTTTTAAGAGCTGTCTAAAAGAGGAAATTGAGGTGGAAAGGTGTGTAGAGAGAATTCCAGAGATTGGAACTGAGACAACTGAAGGAATGGCCCCCAGTGGTGGAGCAATTAAAATTGGGAATGCACAAGAAGAGAGAATTAAAGAAGCCAGATATCTCAGAGGGCTGTGGGATTAGAGAAAATTACAGAGATAAGGCTGGGAAATGACTAGAGAGTGAATTGAAAACAATGATCAGAGTGTTACTATCAATGTGAATTAGAAGGGTGATATGGGAATGGAATGGGACT
This sequence comes from Rhincodon typus, assembly GCF_021869965.1. Lineage (NCBI taxonomy): Eukaryota > Metazoa > Chordata > Chondrichthyes > Orectolobiformes > Rhincodontidae > Rhincodon > Rhincodon typus. The sequence goes on along the minus strand of NC_063333.1, from coordinate 52,367,502 downwards.
TGCTATTGGGAAACACTTGAGCAACAGTTTTCAGTAATCTTCCTGTAAAGTGGAACATTTCATTTAACAGTCTAATTCTGCATCACTGGGTAAGCAGGCAGCAGTTCTTGAATGCCCAAAGGCAGCAAGGCACAACAGCAGCATTGGTACAAGGGAAAGGAAAGAAAGCAAGAGGTACCTGGTAGCACCATTTGCAACTGTAATTCAGAACATTTGAAGGACAAAGCTGAAATGGAATATAAGAAGTTGAATTCAGCTGGGACATGCTGTCATCCTTGATTTCAACCTCACTGCTGTTCACTGTCTCATTGACAGCTACTCCAAATATTTCCATCACCATCTTCTTAATGGCAGGATTGGAGGCTGTGGTAAGGTAATCCAGGCGTATCTGTCTCTTGATGGTTAGCAGCTAATATCACGATGATGAGCTATTTTGTATTTCAAGAGACATTGAAGGGTGT
>NC_063333.1:52356318-52366541 GCF_021869965.1 Rhincodon typus | reverse complement strand
TACACTATCAGGAGCCACGGCTCTCTTTGGAATCATACGGCATTAAAGAACAGAATGACAATTTGTGAATATTTCATTGACATTCAGTTCAATTTATAAAAGCCTTTATAAGCTAAGTTTCTTTATTACTACAGCCTGTAGGCATTTTTGCTCTGCACCTGTGTGCTATACACCTGACCAGGGAATTCTTGATGATGATACTTCTGTGCCTAGACTGGAAAGTGTTCTATTTCCTATTGCTAATAACTCACAGTTTCATGAGTATAAAAGTTGTTTTTTTCTGTTCTTAAACTGCAATTCTTATCCCTAACAGATTCAAAAAGTAGAAGATCATGTTGGTGCCTTCTCTCTAACCTAGATGAAATTCAGAGTTAATTTTGCAGCTAGGAAAGGATTAAAAATTTAAGCATACTGTTAGAAAATCAATTATCTGCAATTTCACAATTTTCACAGTCCTGCAGTAAATTACATACTGGGAAATAAGGTGAGCAAAACAAGTTGAATCCAAATACAGATTTGGATTCATTCTGGAAGGAAGCAAGGGGTATCCAAGTCATAACTTTTTTGGAATTTCTGTCACAATCCAGTTGACAGGCACAAAACTTCAGGTTTACCTATGATAGCACATATATGAAAATGATGGTGGTTGTCTCCCAAATCTGAACAAATCAGATTTATGCAAATTCTGCTTCATATGAACAGATCAAAATCAATCCAGTTCAGAATGTTATAAATTTCTTTCAGCTTACCCATTTAGTAATAATCTGGTAGTCAAGTTTTTGCCCTTTTTTTCAATCTTGTAATTTTGTCCTGTGATAATTGGGTTCCATTTCAAAAATGCTGGGAATTCTCTATTTTAAAGAATAATAATATTGTGCATTGCTTCTTTATCAATGCCAATTGATGACAAAGCACAAGAAGGAAAAATCAATGACTTGAATAGTCATATCTTTTCAGGTCCTGTTGTATCCCCCGAGGTGCATGTTAAAATTACACAGGAGAAATACAGGTCTCTATAAATATTATTTCATTGAAGAGCTAGCTTTCAGGATATAAAAAACTAACTGAGGCCCAGTGGAGACTATAAATCAACTCTTAATCAAACATTAGTAGGTGGCTCAAATGATTTTGCTGTAATGCGATCGGCATTTTAGAATTCTATGGAAACATTCAGAACCACAATACTTTTCACAAACTACAGTAAATTACCTCCCAACATTAAAGACATGAAAATCTGGGATTTGATAATCCAATAAGAACTCAAAGCCTAAAAGGTTGTAATACCTGAAAAATTAAAATAATAGTATGTAAAGCATACCTTTGGGACATGTTAATTTTATGTATAGTTTCATTGTAATAAATGTACTGATTCTGAAGGCATCTTGTTAATTTTAACAGATTGGTAATTATTACAGAATTCTTGGGAACTGAGCTTGAAAAATTATATCTGAGTTTATGGAATATTGCTTTTAGTTTTTTTAAGATCTGGATTGCATTTTTATTTTAAAGTACAGATGTTTGAGTTATTAGATTTGAACCTCCTCACATCCCCCTGAAAAAATTAAGCTTTTTTTCAGTTTGATGCATATTCATCTAATTTTAAATCTACTGTAACATTACCTTGATAATATTGGTTTAAAAATGATAGAATTATTGTCAGCTAATTAACTATCTCTCTGCAGGTGCACACATTTTCCTGTGCAATTAAAGTTCTAGCTTTTAAAAAAATACACTTAAGCCAGACACTGAGGCTGATGCACTTAGTTTTATAATGTTCCTCATTAAAAACAGGAGTAGGTATTTATCTCAAACCCGATGTAGATGGGTCCCAGTTCCTTAAGCATAGAATAACAAGAAAACTGGTGTTTTTTAATTACACACCATTAGTATCAGGGTATTATAACCAGCTACTGGAACTACTAATTTATCACGCCTAACTTTAGAATCCGTTAAGATATTGACCAAACTTCAAAACTCAAGTTATTTACCTTCAACACCTGGGTCCCTTTCAGAAGTGGGATAGCAAACAGGGAACTATCTATTTTTCTTTTTGTAGGTCATTATAATTTACACATACAACACTTTATTTGTGCATAATTTTGCCCTATTTATTTTTCCCTTTCTTATTTTTTGATGCATAGTAAATGAATTACATGTTTCGTTCTCAGTAGAAGGCAAGCTCACACTTTTTTTAATCTCATGTAGATGAACAGCATGTCCTTTAAACACAGCTTATCCGGACACAGTGACCACAGATTTTTGTTTAATCTCCAGCAAATTTCTCAGAACAGTGAAGTGGCCCAGTATTCTTAATTTTTTGAAACAAACATACTGGATGCACGTACTGAAATGGGTTTATCCCATCTTCTTCCACATTTTATGCACTTACAAGGGTTACAGGCAGCTATCAGTTGAATCCTTGTATGATCTTCATAGTAGACACGGTGTAAACACCGAAATGTGTTTTCTGTGCCGTGAATGCACAGCAGACAAGTATGAATGACCTAAATTGTGAGATCAGTGGTAAAGGAACAGCTCACATATTCAAATCACTTACGGCTACCCACAACATTTTCACAGGTTTCTGAGCACTGACTTTGTCAAATTCAGGGCAGGATTCTTGCTCAATTTGGTAGTGGCTGCTTAACTCCACATAGCTAAGTGGCTTGCTAGTTTCGCATCCTTGAACCATTTCCCACCCCAAACCATTTTTGGGAAGACTTGATCAGTATTGGAAAGTCTACCCATCCTCAAACAATGGCTAACTGGCTGAGGCAAATAGAAGACCCATTAAGACCATTGATCAGAGGCCGATTGGAATTCCCTTGCACCGTGATGACCTATCATCCGAAGATTTTAAAAGTACTGAAAGGTTACCCAATGTTCCCTTACCTGCAATGGTAGGCATCAGCTCTTTCAGTGCTGGAGGGCCTCTTATTGGTCATCTAGTTTCAAGAGTAAATGAGACATCCATAATTGGATGGTGAGCATATTCTCTGACCACTAATTGGTCAATCAAAACAAAATCCATGTCAAGTTGCTCCCAATGCTGCATTTGATTTCAATGACCTTTGGTCCCAAACCAAAACACAAAATCCTATCCTTGAAGTCTAATCACTCATGCATTTTCTACAGGGCATATGTGATGCCTGTTAACAAGGCAAGAAATGGCGTGAATTTTTAATCAATCAGATTGAAGAATCCTCGGAGCTGGACTTTTGTACTAAGGTCATGACCCCAATGCCTGGCCCTGACCTCATTGTACATTGTGCCAACCATCTGATGCTTCCAATGTGAATTGGTATCATTAGGGGAAGCCAAGTGCCCAATGGAAAATTCCAGTTAAAGCTGCGGAGCAGCCTTGAAAAGCCAATTAATTGACATACCCACTGATGGTTGAGGTATAGCTGTCACCCTCTCAAACCTTTTAGAATGAAAATAGCCTGGGTTGGAACCATAGCAGAAGATTGACGTGCAAGCTGATGTTGGGAAATTGCTTCTGTCTCAACTCTGCAGCTGTTTATTAAATAGATCTGCAGAATTCAAACCAGGAAGAATAATCATGAACTTAAACCAAAAGAACTGCGGATGCTGCAAATCAGGAACAAAAACAAAGTTGCTGGAAAAGCTCAGCAGGTCTGGCAGCATCAGTGGAGGAGAAAACAGAGTTAACGTTTTGGGTCCGGTGACCCTTCCTCAGAACTGACTCAGAACTCAGAAATAATCCAGAATTTACCTATGCAGAAAGAGGAATAAAGGTTAGGAAGAAAGATGGAGTTAGGAAAGAGATAAAAATAAGAAGCAGTGGCAAAAAGGGCTATTTTTTGAAAATTTCCAACATATTTTAACTTTTGAAGGAATAGAAGACTAGACTTGTGTTATAAAGCAGAGGTTGACCCCTCTCTGAGAACTAAAACCGAAACACCCGAAGAGGAGCACCTTGCCCTATAATGTGTAAAAGGAGTGTGAAAAGTGGTGTAACCTGCTTTTCAGCAACGTCTTGTGGTTAAATAAAATAAATCCCTGACACTCACTTTAAAAATCAACAAGTATTTATTTACCTAACTCTAACAGTGAACAAATTAACTAAACTATTAACAAATCAAATAAATCCCTTCTAACTGCAAACTATTCCCAAATAAAGCAAGATTCTAATGGTATGACGTTCCCGTAAATACAAGTCCCACTTATATAAAGAAAAATAGAATTTAGTCTCTTGAAATTATAGCCAGGTCACGTGTCTTCTGGAATATTCTGTGCCTTCTCCGTCGATTCTTCCATCAGGAATACTTTCTCTGTCGATTCTTCTGTCAGGAATATTAACTAGTACCATTGGTACCATTGGTATTTAGAAGGTGGTTTCTCTAAGACATAGAGGAGGCAGTGAGAGCTAGCGATTCTGTCTTGAGAGCTGAAGGCTGTTAGCTTTGTTGAATAGCAGCTAGTCTGGGGCTTTGTCCAACTGCATCCTTCTTTTTACATCCTTGATGACATATCAATATTTCTTATAATAGGATTAGTCCTATGTTGTCAAAACCATCAGATTTAAATTTAATTGGTTTTTAGTAACTAAGTGCCTCGTTCAAATTGATTGGCTAAATTCAAACACTTGTTGTCTTGGTAAAAACTGCTGCTTGGCCTGCTAACTGTATGGCCTTTTGATACAAATGTTTCAATTTGGGTGCCTTCTGTGTACTTGCAAACTTTCAAGCTGCTGCTCACAGACATCCATTTGAAATCTCTAAGTGCAGAAAAAGCACATGATCTTTTAAAAGAACCTTACAACGCTTTCGCTCCTAGCATTTTACAAACACCAAATTCTAACTTCCTGTCTCCCAATCCACAAGTATTCCACCCAACTTCACGATACCTCCCCCTAAAAAAAAATCATTATTAAAAGATGGGTTTAGTTTTTTTCTTTTAAACCTTAAATCCATTATATTATTAGATCCATGACTCATTAATCAAGAATTACACATTTTGTATTAATTCTAAATATATATAAAACATTGGACACTACCATTTCTATCTTATATAAACATTTTTCTTTTAAATGTGCAATAAAGCCTCTGCAATAATATTTTAACGATCTGCAACACGTACAGTCTGTAAATTAAATGCTTGTAGTTTGAGATTCCCACAAAATAATCTGGTGTTCTTGTCCCTAAATCTTTCCAGAAATGTCAAAGGATTGTGATAGGTATACACAATCGTCTCTGATACGTTGTTTGCAACTTTAACGTTAAAATGCTGTAAGGCCAGTACCAAACTTGATAACTAAATTCAATGGTTAAATATTTTTTTCTGGTGAATATTGAGTTTTTTTGAAAAATAACTGACTGGCCTTTCAATTCCACAATCATCTTACTGTAACAACACAGCTCCAACACCTACATCGCTTGCGTCGGTGGCGATTTTGAAGGATTTCAAAAAATTTGGTGAGGCTAAAACTGGTGCGGTGGTTAACACTGCTGTTAAATTCTAAAATGCCTCCTGGCATTGTTCTATCCACTGAAATTTCATGTTCTTTTTTCACAAATCTGTCAACGGTGCGACTATGCTACTAAGGTTTGGTACAAATTTCCTGTAGAATCTGCTCAATCCTAAAAACTATAGCACTTCCTTCTTCAAGGATGGTCTTGGAAGTGCCTTGACGGCCTTTGTCTTCATGTTTCCCAGTGTCATCCATCCGTATCCAATGTTGTGCCCTAAGAATGTCAATTCCATCTTTGCCAATTCTGTTTTTGCCAAGTTTATCCAAGAGCTCTGCCAAATGCTCCATGTGATCTTTCCACGAATGGCTAAAGATCACTATGTCATCTATGTAGACGGCACAATTTGTTACTCCTGCAATAACTCTCTTCATAAGCCTTTGAAAAGTGGCTGGTGCATTTTTCATTCCAAAGGGCATTACTTTCAATTGATAAAGCCCATTTGGGGTTACAAAAGCAAAAACTTCTTTTGCTCTCTCTGACAAAGGTTTTTGCCAGTAACTGCGAAGTAAGTCCAACTTTGTGATGTACGCGGTTTGTCCTACTTTTTCCACACAGCCAATTCCAAGGCTGGAAGACTATGAGTCAGATTTGGTCACAACATCGACCTTCCGATAATCTATGCAAAATCATTGAGTATCATTACGTTTGGCAACCAAAATGATCGGTGAACTCCACTCACTTTGACTCATCTCTATGAAGTCTTCTTGGAGCATCTCTTCCACTTCCTTCTGAACTGTGCTGCTTTGAGAAGATTAAGCCTGTAGGGATGTTGTTGTATCAGAACAACATTCCCTACGTCAACCTCATGCATTATTGTGTTAGTCTTCCCCATTCTATTTCTACATAGCTTCTCATAGCACTGTAACAAGTCTTTCAATTCAGTTCTCTGTTCCTGGGACAGAGAGCTCATTTCCCTATCCCATTCCTTAAGGGTTTCCTCATTATTCAATTTATTCTGAGGCATATCAAAATCCAAATCATCTGGATTTGATTCCTCACTCTAATATCTGTTTCTCCAATTCCCTTCCTCCTTTTCTGCTTCTTGTTTCATTAGATGCTGTGCCATCTTCAAATATTGTGTAGCTAATTCACCTACTCTGTTTAATCTTTCTCTCACCTCAGATACAAAATCCAACTATGAGATCTCTGACTTAAGACCTATCAACTTTTCCCTAATTAATTTTAAAGGCCCTCCTACTTCATGTCCGAGTATCAGTTCAAATGGAGTAAACTGAGTCAATTCATTTGGAGCATCTCTAATAGCAAATAATAAATGGGAAACCTTTATCACAATCATTTGGGTTATTCTGGCAATAAGAGCTCAACATTGTCTTCAGTGTCTGATGGCCACCTTTCCACTGCTCCCTGGGATTCAGGATGTTACCCACTTGATTTAAAGTGTTTGGTGCTTAAACTATCCATGACCTCCTTAAATAATTTGACAGTAAAATTGGGCCCTTGGTCTGACTGAATCACCCTCAGTAGTCCATAATGAGTAAAGAAAGCAAGCAACTCCTCCATAACCCTTTTTTGCCTTGACATTCCTTAATGGAATTGCCTCCGGAAATCCAGTAGACACATCCATTATGTTTAGCAAATACTACTTGCCACTTTTGGTTTTAGGGAGGAGACCTACACAATCAATTATAACCTGTGTAAAACGTTCTTTAAATGCAGGAATTGGCATCAAAGTCACTGGTTGTATCACTAGCTGTGGCTTTCCTACCATCTGACATGTATCATGGGTACGGCAAAATTCAACCACATCTTTATACAATCCAGGCCAATAAAAATGCTTCTGTATTTAACCTGTGCCTTCCTCACTCCTAGATGACCTCCTACAGGTATTTCATGTGCTACCCACAATACTTCCTGTCTGTATCCTATCAGCAACACAATCTGTTGAACCTCCACCCATTTCTCATTTGCACTATGCTGCCAAGGTCTCCATTTCCACCTTTAGATTTTATCCTTAAGGTAATAGCATTCTGGAATACATTCTGATTCCTTTTCCAAGTAGGCTTTATGATATAAATCCTTTAACGTCTCATCTTTTTGTTGTAACTCCATTAATCTTTCAGAACTAAACACCTCTGCCAGATCCTCTACCTGCTTAGGTTTCTCGTTTACCATCTCATCAAACAGAGTGCCAGCTAACTGGACCTTAACTCCTTCATCTTTCTCTTTTGTTTTCCCTTCTTATTTTAACTTATGGCTGTGGGCTCTTATCACCACACAATTCCAGGATATTTTTCTTTTAACTCCTCATTTTCCTGGTTTTCTTTTGGCTTTTCCACTACAATGGGCATCACTCCCACCTGTGATCTAGCAATATCGTTTCCAAGAATAAACTGTATTCCTGGAGTAGCCAATTTCTCCATCCTTCTCACTATCACTTCCTCATTTTTGATTGGACTTTCTAGCATTGTCTTACACAGGCTACTCCTCTGTCCATTTATTTCACAGATTGCCACTCTCTCAGGCAATATTTAAGAAGGAGTGCAAATAGTTTTATCTCTTACTATTAGAGACAGACTAGCTCCCATATCTCCAATATTTTAACTTCTTTACCTACTCCCCCATTCTACCTCAGTAAATCTTACCCACACAGGTGAAGTCTTTGAAAAGATTGGGCACTATCTTACTATCCAGCCCGTGACTAGCCTGTGCACTCTCCTGCAGCTCCTCAACTTCTCTTGGAATCCCCTTCACTACTTTAACTAATCCCTCTAGTTTAGCCTGTTTTACCACATCCTTGTTCCTAGTGCCTTCCTTAACCCACCAGCACTGTGACTTTGTGTCCCACCTTATTGCAGTGAGAACACCTGAGGTCTTTTGCCTCTTTTCCACCCTCTTGGGTTTCTTTTTTCACATGTGGCAAACTTTTCACAGTGTGATCTACTTTTTGTTTTTCATTGAAAGATCTCCCTCTTTCCCAATTTCTATCCCTCACAGAATGAAATTACTGTCAGAAGCTAGATTTTGATTTCTGCACTAACGTGTAATCATCTGCCATCTCTGCAGCTCTTCTTGCTGTTTTAACTTTCTGTTCCTCAACATGAGTTCTTATCATTTCTGGAAGTGAGTTTCTAAACTCCTCCAGCAGAATAATATCTCTAAGTGTCTCATATGTCTTTTCTATCTTTACTGCTCTCAACCATCTTTCAAAGTTTCTCTGCTTGATTCTTTCATACTTGATATAAGTCTGACCTGGTTCCTTTCTTACATTTCTGAACCATTGTTTATATGCTTCTGGTACCAATTTGTAGGCACTCAAAATAATCTGTTTTACTTCTTCATATTCTCCTGACACCATCTGTGACAGCGCTGCAAACACCTCACTAGTCCTGCCTACCATCTTGGTCTGCATTAACATTACCAACACAGTCCCTGGCCAATTCATCTGTTTAGCCAATTTCTCAAAAGAAATAAGAAAGGCTTCTACATCGTTTTCATGAAATTTTGGTAATGTTTGGACATATTTGTATATATCCCTACCAAGCCTCTGTCTACGATAGCTTTGCTCATCATAACTATCCTCCTCACTAAGCCTACCTTCTACCTTCATCTCCATCCTTTTAAGTCAACTTTCCTGTATAATTGCCAACTTCTGAAGTTCAAACTCTCTCTTTCCCCTTCCTCTCCCTCTCTTTCCCTTTCTTCTGCTAGGGTCTTGCTCTCTTTTTCTTCTGCCAGAGTGATCCTTTCCTTTCGTTTTGCTCTGCCAGGGAAATTCTTTCCTCTTCTTTTTGTTCAGCTAGGCCAATTTTTTCCCTGTTCTTTTTGTTCTGCTTGGGTGATTCTTTCCTTTGCTCTTTCCTTTGCTTTTAATTCTAATTCAAACTGTTTCAGCTCCCTTTCATGTTCAAGTTGCTTCATCTGCAATTGAATTCTAGCCATTTCCAAAGATTCTGATGGCATTTCCAGCAAAGTTAAATGTCGAGCTATTGCTGTAATTACCTCTCTTTTTCTCACAGACAAAGGCAACCCCATCTCCAGCTTGCCTACCAATTCTAACACCTTTGCCTTGCACACTGTTTGAAAAACCCCCAAAGTCACTTCTTCTACTCCCAGAAAACTCTTTTTGTGTCTTAAAGAGCCATTACCCCATTTTTAATTTAACCAACAAGCAGCTGAAATAAAACAGATTTTACACTTCCCACTTAAGATTTATTTAAGATCTAGGACACTAGTCCCCAAGCCTGTTTCAATCTGCTGGGACCTTTTGTACCATAAATCTGTTCAAATCCGTTCAAACCTGTCCAAATCCATTCAGATCCTGTGCATGAGCCCCCAGTCTGTTCTAAAACAGAGGTTGAGGCCTCTCTGAGAACTAAAACCTTGCACCTATAATGTGTAAAAGGTGTGTGAAAAGTGGTGTAACCTGCTCTTCAGCAACTTCTAGTGGTTAAATAAAATAAATCCCTGACACTCAGTTTAAAAATCAATAAGTAACAATTTATTTATCTAATACTAACAGTGAACAAGTTAACTAAACTATTAACAAATCAAATAAATCCCTTCTAACTACTAGCAATTCCCAAATAAAGCAAGATTCTAATCATATGCAGTTCCCATAAATACAAGAGATAGTAGGAACTGCAGATGCTGGAGAATCCGAGACAACAAGGTGCAGGGCTGGATGAACACAGCAGGCCAAGCAGCATCATAGGAGCAGAGAGGCTGACGTTTCGGGCCTAGACCCTTCATGATGAAGGGTCTAGGCCC
>NC_063333.1:52300694-52355818 GCF_021869965.1 Rhincodon typus | reverse complement strand
AAAACGAGATGATGTTTTCTCAATAAATTGTAAATCAATTTCATGATACGTATTGTGCATAAAAAGTGTTAACAGTTTTCAACATTGCTAAAAAATTTTATCACTATGCTAGGTAGTGACAGGTCTTTCCTGAATTTTTGGCACAGACTGCTACATATTTCTATTTTTCTCCTTTGAGTTGGGAATGTAAACAGATTTTTCATTTCTGCACATGTTAACAACATGACCTGAAAAAAAAATTAACGTAACTTTTGAAAACAGTGCATTAAACACAATCTTTAGAATGTGATGAGATGAAAGGCAGCTTTAATTCTTGATGTAAATATGAAATGATATACCTTTAGCCTGAGCAGCAGAACTGTGGGAATATCCAAGAGAAAGCAGTGCCATCTCCACTAGTTGGTTAAATAACATGTCTTTCCGTACCAGAACAAACTCTGCATGTTCTTCCTTACTTTCATACTCAATAGGGCTTTCAAAGTGTTCCACCACACAGAAAACAGGAAGCATATTTCCTACAAGAATAAGAAATGACTTCTACATCTTTTAACACTGCACATGCTATAAAAGGTTTTTTTTTAAAATATGATTCTAACAAGATTTATTAACATCTACTGTAAACTATAAATCACTGCACATTTTTTTAAAAAAATAAATCCAATAAACTGTACATTATATCAAACATATATATGGATCACTTGTATGAGCATCTGAGGAGACTGGGTTGCCGAAGCTCCCATCAAGTTCAATTTTAGGAAGTAAAAGTCAATGTTCCTTTAACTCACTAATGGGTTTGATCCACCTGTTTAACTTTACAGAATGATTAGCCGCTACAGTTTTAATGGATAAGTTCAAAATCATGCATAACACAAGATTATGCTCTGTCTTTCCAGTGTTATATTATCATTCGTCATTGAAAGCTTTATAAAGATAGCCCTGCTTTTATAACCCAAGTTGTATGTTTGGCAGATCTAAAAACTGTTTATACAGCTCTTAGGATACCGACTAAATATGACATCATTAATTTATTATCATCTTTTTTCCAAACTGTCATCATTTTCCTTCTCTTAAAGTGGATAATCTTTCCTGATCGTTTATTTCACTAGCTGCTTCCTATTACTAATACTTGACTAAATTTCCAGGGCCAGCAACTTTGTAACCTTCTAGTATTAAAGCAGTAGGTAATGGTCACCAATCAGTTCTAAAAATACTCAATGATGTATATATGAAAGGCAGCATGAAGCTCTCGCATTAGGTTTATGAGTCTATGTAAACAACACATCTGCTGTAAGAAGTAATCAAGTGTATAGAATCCTTGTCTAAAACTGTACTGGCATCATAGTCTGCAAATATCACATAATGCCAGATACAGCTGAAATCTTCTATTCAGGAATTTATGGCACTTATAACTTTGCAGGGATCATGAGACTGTTTGATTCTGCTCCAGTTCTTGATGGCAAATGTTAATACACTCTGTTTGAAAACTGTAATAAATTATAATTTTTGTGCTTTTAACCTGGCTTCCTTTATACATATATGCACTTGGCTAACAATCAATAAATAGGGTAATCAAAAGCAGAGGCCAAGGAATTTGCTGAAGTGCCTTTTTCCAGTTCTAATAGATAAAGATCTAACAATACAGACTGCTGTGTCCATTCATTTCATAAATAATACATTCCTTGTTGTCTGTAAATAGAGGAAAAATAAATGATTGTATGATAAATGTTATGGCAGCTTGAACAATAAATTCTGCTGCCTTCAAACTATGTTATTTTCATAAATATCCTGCCTTGTGCAAGGACTGCATACATTTAAACTGCACTCTGAAGGAAATTTGCTTTGCAGTCAACTTTGCATCATCACGGGAATGTTAAACCACCTAGATTTCTATTTGTATTTATATATTTCTACATTAGTGAAAGCAGGTTGCACACACTGGTACCTTTTTTATTAACGATTTTCACCAGCTGGCCCGTGTGTTTGAGTGAGCCTCCAGTCACTTTGGCACCCATGCTACCCAGTCTGCTGCGGGTGGAGAGACTCCCATTCTGGTCCAGGCGGGGTATCTTAGCCGGGGGACCTTTAGGATCAATGAGATTGTTGTTTTTTTCTGAATTCTCCTTCACTTGCACTGTTTCACTGGGCTTTTCCATGCTCACCAACTCTCAGAGATCACCTACCAAGTTTAAAGAAAACCACTTCAAGATATTACTGAGGTCAGACTCGACAACAAATATAGAGGATTAATGTGGAATGTCCAGATTTTCTGTCACCAGCCTTTCCTTATTTAAAAATTAAGGTCTTGAAACCTTTGTACAACAACGTGTAGCTTTTCAGAAAGATGCCAGATGCAAATCCTTCAGAACAGGCTTCAAGGATGTCAAAATGCAAGGACAGCTTCATTATCTGGAACTAAGACTACTATAGCGAAAATGTTGTCATTTTAGGGTGCATACATTCTCAAATGTCAGAATATTCCCAAATTTGAGATCCAGAGTTCAGACGTCAGGCCAGTGTACATCACAAAATGAATGGTCACATCTCAACGTGTTCTAATTTTGACTTGGTACAAGATTGTCGTGATTACGATCAAATGATAAGACACTCGTTGCAGCATATAGGTTGGATTTTTTTCATGAACTACAGCAAATTCCACTTTTCATTGACTACTGTGACACAAGATCAATGCTAAAGGAAGCATTCTCATTCCCGCATCGCAATGGTCACCTGTGACCTAGCATTTTTTAAACATACAATGTACGGTTTCAGCCCCTGCCTACTTTACAACTTTTTTTTTCAGTGCTACCAGTTCCATGCATTTTAGAAATTCCACTCCAGGATTTCACGTTTACATGTATTTAGAAAAAAAAGACAAAGAAACAAACTAACCAAAGCGGTACGGGTACACACACACACGTATACAAAAACGCTATCGTTATCGTGTGGCATCTTTTTCTGAAAAAAAAACTACAAGAAATATAATTCCGATCGCAACCAACTCACCCACTTCCCTGCGCGGAGCTAAAAGGCAAACTTCCAAGGCATAAGAAAAATAGCAACTCTCCAGATCGGACTCTTCGCGAAAACTAACAGCCGGACCGGTTGGTTTCTGGACAGTATATAGATCCGAGATATTATTTCCTTTTTTTTCTTTGAATTTGTTTTTTTTTAAATGATCTTCGTGTTTAGTGGTGGAGAAAAGGGAAAGTGTCTAGTTGGAAAAGACAGTTAATATTAACATTACAAGGGGGGAACTTGGGACACAAAACGTGACATATATTGTTTTCAAACCCAAAAAGTCGTGGACTTTTTGCTGTTGTTTAAAAGTCCAGTGTAAGGTCTGGTGTGGTGACGGCTGTCCCTGAACCTCTCTCTCTCTCTTCCTCAGTCAGGACGGAGCCGAGCGGCTTCACATTAAATTATTAGTTGCTTTGAGACTCATCACTCCTCTTCTCTTCCCTTTCTCCTCTCAGTGCTGAGAAAATAACCCTTCCAAAACATCACGGTCTTTTTCAGGCAGCGACAGTCCACCCGGGCTCTGCCTGGCTTGGGCTGCCTTTCGATTGCATCACTCCTTGTAACTGTCAGAGCAATTTGTTCAAGAAAATACACAAAAAAAAGGGAGAGAGAGAGAGAGAGTGAGAGAGAGGAGGGAGTACAATTTCCGGCTGGCGCGCAAGAATTTTTAATCAGCTTGATTACTGTAAGACGGCTCTGCATTTATTACAGATAATAATACCACATGATCAAATAATTATAGCACTGGCTCAGCCTCAGGGCTGGAGAGAGGGAGAGGGTGGCTAGAGCCAGTCAACAACAAACAGGAGGAGCTTTTTTAACTCGTCACTGCTGCATGCCATCGGCAGGCACTGTCAGTGAGAGAGAGAGAGAGTGTTGTAAGTGAAAATTAGTGATGATGGGGCGGGGGACATGAAGAGACAGTGTTGACCGAACCACAAACAACATACAGCAGATAGTCCAAAGCTCCTGGAAAGGATTTCATGCATAAGAACATGATAGCGTTTGTTCTGCGGGAGACGGCCAGATGGATGGTTTACACACACACATACACTCGCACCTGCACACGGACATAGACCTAAACATACGTATTATGAGCGCTAATATGCATGAAGGAAGATGCAAGATACGCATGCATAAAAAGGTATACACGTGTTTATATTTCCGTGCCTCTCCGAGTATGTGTGTGTGCAGGTGCGGCAGTTTGAAATGTAGATTTCAAAAAGTCACATTCGCAATATTTTTTCGGGATTTTTTTTTAAACTGTTCACCTGTACTCTACCACTCAGGCTTCTGTAAGTAGGCAAGAAATTGTGGCTTGGACCGTGGTGTTTTAGCAAGAATCTGTATTTAGCTGACAAATATTTGACTCTATTTTCGAGTCAATCCTGGCACTTCCCTCCTCCCATCCTAATGCGGGACATTATTGATACCTCGATTCGTTTAGTTAAAACTGGCAACATTTACCTAGCAAGCAGACATACTTAAGTTATTCAAAGTAGCAACAATTTAAGTTGAACCCTGTAATTAAATGTTAAGCTCCTTTCGTTTCATATTTATTTACCCATGTAACTTCTTTTAAAAAACAACTTTTATTTCAGAAGATCCATGGGAAAATCCTAGCAAAAATTCACTCTGGTTAAGGGTAGTGCAAATGTAAAATAACACAATATCTGGAAAGGAAACAAGTAAGAAATCAAGGTGGTAATGCTGCAAATTGGGTTATGGGGAGTAATTTTTCCAAGTTCTTTTGACCATCATAACATATACGCAGCAAGTCTGCAGTTCCTTGGAGTCACACTGGTAGACAAACGAAGCAGAGACAGACCATATGGTACAAAGCGATTCTGAATTCTTCTTTTATGTTTATGTATGATATATGATGTTCTGTAAAGCTGGAGGAGACAAAATATTGTGAAACAAGAATCCTTTCTGATATAGCCTAATATTTTGTGAGTTCTTTAAACATTAAATGCAAACATATATAAATACAGAATAAAATTAGTAGTGTTCCTAAAATAGAAAATGCCAGAAATACTCAGCAGGTCAGTCAGTGTCTGGGTTAGAACTGATGAGTTAACAGGTGTAGACTCTTCATCTACTCATCTGTTCTCTTCACAGATGCTAACTGGCTTGATGAGCAATTTCTGTATTTGTATTGGGTTTCCAGAATCTACTGATTTTACCATTATCTTGCATTCAAAGTATACCCTTGTTCTCCTATTTTAAATAAATCACAATGAACTTTAATGCTTTGGATTCATTCATAAGACTGAATCCTGTTGAAATAAATTTATCACAAACTTTTTCTGTGTTCCTCAAATCAGCTCAAACTGTGGCAAGAAGGATCACTGCTCAGAACTCTTTTGCAGATCCCAAAGAGTGCTGTAACCTGGTTTATTGCTATACATATAAAACAGTGATATGTGGATGACTGTTCTCTGTTCCTGAAGCAGATGGACAGTAAAATTCATCAGGTGTAACTTCCTCTCTTTACTTTCCACTTGTCAAAAGGAGAATTTCTTAGAAATTGCGTGTTTTTTTTAGTGCTGATCTATAAATTTGGATAACTATCACCGTAGAAATTGTACATGAAGCCAGAATCACACATGTGGTATAAATGAATGCATTAACAATGCATTAAAAATATTCCATAAATTATACTATTTTAGATCTTATGGACAATTAAGTCATGACTGAGTTGTGTAGGCAAATCTTTTTTAATCAGAGACGTGTGGACATATGTTCTCTTCTATTTGTTGCTTATTAGCAACAATATTCAGCACTATTCACTTAAGTTTTTAAATATCTCAACAATGACTTTTTCCTATTTTAAAATAAGATCTCTGAACAACAATTTATTTCAATGGATATAGAACAAAATAGTGTTGAGAAATATATTTGGTAGCCATGGGATTTCATAAGATGTAAGTAACTGTTGTGTTAGTGCAATTGATGATCTTCCGTTCCTTAGGGGACTACTTTTGGAGCATAGATTAGGATATGCTTCATCACAAACAAAATGTAAAGCACGGAAAATTGGCACTCTTTGACCACCTTAACCTATGGAGGCAAGAGATAGAGGGGGAGTCATTACACCTGAGAGACAGAAAACTAGGTATTTACAAAGAGACAAAACACCATTTAGTGGAGACAGGAAATAATTACACATAAACATGACATGCCTCAGGCCCGATCTAACAGAGCATCCAGCCTGCACTATGGGCATCAGCCAATTGCAAACGTTAACCCCTAACATTCTGAAATGTTACATTACATTCGGACTGTAACTATTTCACTCCTTACAAATACCCAACTGTACACTTACATTGTGTTTAATTCCAAAGCTCACTCATGAGGCACATATATTTACTGATGTGGATTCAAACTAAATTTAAATTAACTTAAAAACTAACCATTTAAAGCTTAAAAAGCCAAGAACAATGGCTGAGCAGCTTCCACCTCAGCTGCCTTAAACAAATATTGTATATCTCCTTGTGAGACAGTTTGCTGAATATAGAAGTAATCCAGCATGCAAGGATCCCAGGATGTTCACCCCTTTTCAGTCAGTGATGACTTTATTAGCTGGGTAATGTGAGCTGAATGGATGATGGCTATATCTTCAAAGACATGCTGTGTGGTCAACTTACAATCAGCATGAAACCAACACATCACTCATGTCTGTACAAAGATTAAAAGATGTCTGTAAGTGAGACATCAAGTTGATTGGACTTGGAGTTGGTATGCGATAAGTCCATTTTGGTGATCACTGTGCCTGGAGACAAGCAGTCAGCAAGGACAAGGATGAAGCAAAGGACAAAGGGAGAAGGAAAGCTGATAACAGAAAAGAGAGCACACCACAAAGAAAACAAAAATCACTCAATCTCAGGCCAATGCTTGTTATCTGTGGGACTTTTGAATTAGCTTCTACAGCTGCAATAGACAATGTTCAAACCAAAAATGACAAACACTCTGGTGTAGTCCATCCTCTCTTGAGATGGAAGGATGCTTTCATCCCTCACTGCTGCCTTTAAAAAGGAAATCATTTTGCAACATTAATGCACAACTCCATTTAATCTAATTAGAGGAATTCTATCGTGCGGAATAAAAACTAGAGAGTCATACAGAGGTAGAATTATACCTGACTTTCTTAAACAAATATTTCAAAACGTAAATCGATAACAACGTTGAGACATGTATTAACTTGATTTACAGGCAATGTTCAGTGGAATGACCACCTAATGTTTACAACTAAGGTTTTTTAAGAGGAAAGGATGAAATTAATTGCTTATACTCTGATCCCTTGCCTGTATTAGTTAGTTAAGTTCACAATATGGTGGCAGAAAATTCCAGAAGATAGGACCTTAGAGACTGAATTAGTCATAGCCAGTGATAGTGTGTGGGGATGAGGACCAATCTGGTGGTAGAGGAATAGAGGGTGCAAAGCAGGAGACAATCACTAAGGAAAGATATGGTGATACCATAGTGAGAAACTGAGGCCAGAAATTTTGAAACTGACAAGCTGAGGTATGGTAATGGAGAGGACAGAGCAATGACATTGCGTAAGTTAACATAGGGTGATTGTGGGCTTTATCATTTTGTGTAAGTTGAAGCTTCAGAAAAACTGAGGCCATAAAATGCATCTTGGAGAAGTTGAATCTGGGAGGTGAAGAAGATATGGTCTGGGGTTCCAGCAATGGGAGAGGTGAGGTGGAGACAGCAGTTTATTTGAGGTACAATTAAGTGGCTTTGGCTCTAGAGACAGTAGGTGAACTTGGCATCACAAGGATGCTAAAATGTATCACCTCCTAATACAGTTCATAAGGTCATTGAGAGACTGCCTTCAATTGGCACCTGTAGTGCTGAAGCAAAAAGGGAAAACATTCAGTTCCTGTCCTACAAAGTACACAAGTATGAAGACTGAGCAAAGGCAGCATCATACTTGTATGCAAATACCCTGAACAATTGCTAACAATAGTTTTTTTTAAAGAAGCAATCCACCCCACAGCTCTTATTTGAGTAAAATTAAAATATACTGTGGATATAAATATGAATACAATGAAATTTTACCGAAACGACCCCAGGATGTTCAAAGATCTCACTCAGGTGGCCCTGATGAACAAATTCCAGAACGGGTGGCAATAACTTACATAGATAAATAAATTCAGGGCATCTCTCTTAAGAATTCAAATAGAATACTTTGGTGACTTTGTTATTGTTTCTGATTTTGCTTTGCTTCTTCCTAAATGCATGTGCTTCTTACAAGGATAGTTTTGTTTGTGAGTTACACCTGTCAAGCATTTGTCAAGCATTTGTGAAGCTGATGTGTCAGTCGGCTATGCAACAGTACTGTCATTACAGTCAACTTTATTCCAGGAACACATGGAAGTACTTCTCACAGAACTCAATAAGGAGTGTTCAGCATTGAGTATGCTAACTGATTTTCACCTTCATACGTTGAGGTGTTAAAGTAGTCAGTTGTAGCAGCATAACTATCATTCCTGCTAAAATGAGCTAATTCAGCAGAGATAACAGGGTGTAGAGCTGGATGTACACAGCAGGTCAAGCAGCATCAGAGGAGCAGGAAGGCTGACGTTTCAGGCCTAGACCCTTCTTCAGAAATGAAGCTCGAATATTGTTGGCTTCTGTTGCTCAACTGGGAATCAGAACAAACAAACTTCAAAAATCTTAATAGTAACACAACCTATACTTGGAGGCAAATTCAATTCACTTATTTGACAAAAGTTCCTGTTGGATATAAATGCTGAGATTTTAACAGTGCTGACATTTTTAGTAGTTCTTCCTGAGATATGTTTCATTTTTCAATTAGATCAGATTGCGTAACATATATATCCTTTTTCAGTATTGAGTTGCTTAAGCAAAGAATATTTAACAAGTCAAATATTGCAAACAAGATATATCATATTGCCCACCATTTCAGTAGAGCTAATATTGAAGTGAACAAGCTGTGTACTTATCGGTATGACAGTTCCTTTGTCTGGTTAGTAATAAGCCGAGCAACAGTAAGTATATAGTCACTCGTCTGTGATAAAGTGTTGTACAGAGAAAAAATGCACTTAAAAACAAGTGTGTTTCAGGGAAGATTTTTATTCCTGCTTACGCCACTTTTCCCCCCAAAATCAAGTAAAAATCCCATCTATCAATCTAGATTTTTGTTCATCATATATAATTACGGATGAGGAAGACCATTCAGCCCATTCCAGCAATCTCTCTTCCCACCCTCCAGAAAATTGCAGTATCCATTTATTTCTCTAAGAATTTCACAGCTTTGCTTACATATCTCCATTCAGGAGCCATTTAACTAAACAAAATTTTAATTCCATTGATTTCTTTCCACTTAAAAATTCTGCCATTCCACTTAAAAATTTTCACTGGATTGCAGCAGACTAAATCAGAGAATCATAGAATCCCTACAGTGTGGAAGCAGGCCATTCAGCCTATTGAGTCTATACCCAGATGCACCCCCTACCCTATCACTGTAACCCTGCATTCCCATGGCTAATCCTCCTAACCCACACATAAATAAATGGACTGTGTTAATCTCCACTTGTTCATATTAACAGTCATTAAACAGTTCTTTTTAATTGAACTGATTTTGACTTAAACTAGAACCATTTGATTTATTTAAAAGAATGAATTTGTCCAACTTGGACCATTGAAAATCTGAACACAACATTCATAACCTCTGTTAAAAATGAATACATTTTCTGTCACACTTACATTTTGCACATTCAACCAGAATGAAAAATGGATGCACTTCATGTTTCTTTTCGTGGGCAGGTGGGGGTGTGCTCATTTGCATAAGAAATATCAGTATCGGAGAATAGAAAACCTGGTGTTAGCATCAAACACTCCAAGGTCATTTGTACAAGAGAAGCAAAACTAAAGTCTCCTCTACACTTATCCTGATTATCCCTATTTCCAGCCAGAGAATCCACTTTCTACTAAATTACAGTTTTGCAATATTTCCATTTTCCACATTTCTTCTTTGATGGCCTTACCAAGTGAGCCTGCTAGCGTATTATCAGATTGTGATACCATTATCCATTAATTACTGCTTTTGCGAGTTTAAGATTGTTCAAGCTCCTTTACATATGACTTTTGAAATTCTATGGAAGGAGGAAATCTTCATCCCATCATTCTGGCCAAGTTTTGAACATAAACCTCAAAGAATGAACAGGCAGCATGCCAAATAACTGCACAATTCAGTCCACTTTCACCTTAATTATTGGATTTTCTGATATATTTATTGGTTTGTTTCAATTTTGGAAGGTATAGAAAAGCATCATGTGTTAGCACAATCTTGGTTGGCTGAAAGGCCTGAACCTATCTATGCTGTACTGTTCTTTCTTTTTGTATCCACTTTGTTAACAACATTCACATCCTCAAATACAGGAGTAAAGAAGACAAGTGTAAATCTAAATCTTTAGAAGTTGAAACCCGGTGGGGGGAAATGTATATTGAATTTCTAAACGTTTTATGCATCTAAATCCCCAATTGTCCAGTCGAGAATCTTTCCCAATAAATGACCAATTTATAACATCTGGAATACATATCGAAAGAATCTGAATAGGAGCTGTTCCAGATCCAAAGTTTTAATTTACTGTAATGCTTCCCCACAGTTAGTGTGCATGTAGCCATTTTAGATTGAATGCTAGATTCACGAAATAGAGCATTGATATCAAATGATAGCAACTTATATATTGACAATGGTTTGCAAGTGTAACATCAAAAAAAGGAAATATTTTTAAATCAGATTTATAAAGTAATTGTGATCCTTGTCATGGATGCTAAAATCATTGACATTAAGAAATTAACTTGAATTCAATAGTTATCTATCATCCCTTTATTGATACAATATTAGAAATAATGCCAAAAATCTGCACAACACGATAAGGAGTGAAACAGTTGGAACTCCAGTATGTTATTTGTGTGTTACTTTATATATTCTATATAGAAAATTGTAATTAGAAAACCTGATACTAACATAGTTTCTCCCGAACACAATGTTCCAGGTGTAACGACAGCATGTTATTGATCAATATCCAAAAAATGTCAGTTTATCTACACAAGCAGTTCATTCTGCTGTGCAGGTTTTACTTACAAACAAATGTATTTCGACTTCTGAGGTGCAGTTGAATTTATTCCTGCGTGCAATTAAAGGGCTCTTTTCATTAATTGAATTCAAACAGTGAATCTATTCTGAAAAATAGCATCTAGTCTAATGTTACACTGCATGAATTAGATTTGATTCAGCGTTCCAAGCCTTGATATGGAAAAATTGTGGATTTGAATGTTCATAATGCACAAATCTGGACATATGATCATGTTTCTTCACGAATCTTTTCTGAAAATCCCTACTCACTTCTCTCATTTACTGTTGTGTATACCCTGATGACTCACTTTCTGCAACAGATATTCTGAAGTGCTTTTCTTTTGCTTCAGCCAAGAGTTTAACCTATTTGTAATTAACAAGCTCTTTGACCGCATTCACCACATTTCCAGATTGTGGGACTTAGACAGCCCCTAGACCATCTTCCATTATTTTTCACTTCTACAAAATATAATCAGCAAACATGTTTCTCTCCCGTCTCCACTTCCCAGAGGAACTGTTTGCTCCCTGATATTCTTGTCTGTTTCTCTGCCATTTCAAATTATGGCTGTCCTCCTTTCCAGTTTCCCATGGAACCATAGCAGATGGATTCACCATTTTCTACCCCAATCACTCTTCACTCTGAATTGATAATTTAAATTGTCTTTGCCCAATTTAGCACACTGCATGTGTTGCTCATAGTGCAATCTCTTCTCTAGAAGATTCCAAATGGAGATCAGTTGCCTCTTTTGCTGAAAATTTCCATTATATCTGTGGTGTGATCATATGGATTATCACTCAAACTCTTAATGCCAAACTGACATTGATATCTTTATTTTTGATTTCTGTTTCCCTGCCTGTTTCTCACATCCAGATTTAACATTTTGAATAAAGTGCCTTAAGTGCATTTTTTCATTATTTCACATTCCAAGACATTCTTTACTTATTATTCAATTTTGTTTTATCCTTTCCCATCTACCTATATACCACTACAGAAACCATGAAGCTCATAAACTGTGTTTTTGCAATTATTGTGAGCACAGTGACACTTGATTTTACTCTGCCTCTGTCTCTTTGTTTTGTTCAATCATTTCAAAGCTTACACTTCCCTTTCAGTTTCTAGCTCAGACAGAGTCAATACCTGAAATGCTAACCTGCCATTACTGTTTTGCAGATGCTGACAGACCTGTTCAGTGTTTCATCCTTTTCTGTTTGCTGTAGTAGTGCAAATGTTGAACAGTCATACCAAACTCCATTCTATCTAAATGGGTTGCTTTGTTACATTGACTGTAAAGACATAATGTAAATACTGCAGTCCCTTTTTGTGGTCTTAGGAATGCTCATAAAGCAAAGCTTGATTAACAGCTACCTATTGTATAATGTGGCTATCTCCAGTCCATCCATTCACTGATTCAGTTGCGCAAAACGTTTGTATTTATTATTCACTTTTCACTTTGCTTATTTTGATTATTTTTCATTTCTATCATTGCTCTCTCTCAGAAATCTGCCACCTTCATTCAGCTCCTAACTTTATTCTCGAGTCTCTAAAATATCTAGGCACTGGGTTGATTTAATAACCCTGCCAGTACTGCATGGAAAAAAAGAGTGCTCACTTTCACCAATAATATGGTTATTAGTTTATAGAGAATTTAATCTGTATACTAAATTGAAAGTAGCTGAAGAGGCCCAAAATTATTAAGTTGTTATTGAGGTAAATCTTCAAGTTGACATGTGTGATCCTGTTGCACATATAGGTACAGTATGGGCTAGAAGTGTTTCTGAGACCACCTTCAAATTTGAGCATGTTTCTATACATGCATCCAAACTGTACTCCCAAAAATGCTAATGTATCAAGCATCCTCTGAATATCATGTTTGCGACTTTGATGGAATTCTTCTTGTTATAATTACATCAGAAAAAAAAGCGTGCATAACTTAGAAATACATTCTTGCACTCAAGTCAACTTTTTCCAGTACAGTTACCTATTGGAATAATATTCTTGCCAAGCAATTACATAAAAATGTCTCTTAAACTTGATGCAGTTGTTTCAAGGAAACATACTTTAAAAGTGGTTTAACAGATTATCCCCAGCCATGTTTACGTATTTAAGTAAATTGGGTCAGTTCCACCAATGGAATAACATCTATATGCAAATATAGACATTTCATATTGAAACTGGCGTTACATTAATGTCTGAGTTAGGTTAGGTAATAAAGAACTAAGAAAATAGAGAAGTCTTGTTTCTAAGGAGTGGAAGCATTAACTGAGGCATCCACTTATGCTCTGCAACACAATGGGATTAACTTTAATCCAACTGACCAGGTGGGAAACAAAAGCAGAAATTGCTGGAAAACCTCAGCAGGTCTGGCAGCAACTATGGAGACAAAACCAGGGTTAACATTCTGGGTTCAGTGACTTTTCTTCAGACTCAAAATGTTTTTTTTTCTAGCAATTTTTTTTTTGTTTCCAGCATCTGCATTTCTTTGTTTTTTTTAATCAGATGGGAAACTTCTGGGATACTGTTTTTAACACCTTGCACAATATTGTCCTTCATCAACTTAAATGGCATGAAAATTCATGCAGGATAGAAAATTAAGCTTTTGTCTCACTGTGGGGCCATCCTTGGCAATGTCTTATTATGGACAGAATCTCACAATAGGCAGCATCTCACCTTGGACAGTGACTTGCAGTGGGCAGTGTCTCACTATAGTCAGTGTCTTACCATGGATAATATCATACTATGAAAAATGCCTCATTATGGGCAATGGCTCACTGTGGACTATGGCTCCCTATAGGGAAAGCCTCATCATGGGCAAATGTCTTAATATGGAGAAAGACTTATGATGGGAAAGCCTTAGTGTGGACAATGTCTCACTGGGGTAATGTCTGACCATGGGTGCATTGTCATAGGCATTTTCTCACCATGGACAATACCTTATAGCGGTCAATCACTCAATGTGAAAAATCTCTCCCCACTGATGCTCTCATGCCAGGATGGGAAGTGTAGGGTAATTGGCTTACAGAGCATCAAGGTGTGATCATCTTTCTGGGCATCTTCCTATGTTTGGAGACAATGAGAATAGAAATTCCAGTCTAAGAACTTTGGTTTTGCAAAAATTAATACAAAAAGCAAGCTGTAGTGTCTGTGTAAGAGATGGCTAGCGTCAAGCAAGCGATTGCAGTGGCACGTGGACTTATAAGAGACCAGTTAGAGCTGAGGAAGAGCCTATCTAAGGCAGTCTGGGTGCAGAACTGCCACATGTGAAAAGACAGTAAGATTGGGAAAGTCGACTGGAGCTCCTAGAACCTGGAAGATAGTCGTTGATGAGATGGACGTATTAGATGAGCCAGTATGTAGATTAGCGAGGCCTGTTTTTTGGTTTGTGCAAATCTCATGTCAGAGATTTGTTTTATTACACTTCATCGCCGGTGCGGCCGTTTTTACACTTAGCGTATTATACTATTTAGATGAGATTTGACTATATGACAGCGAGATGGGTCAGCTCAGGTAAAATACTGGAGTAAACATTTACATAGTTAGTGGAGACATTGTTTTTTTTAAAAAAAAGCCAAAATCAGTAATAATTCATGAACTAGGTGCGTGAGAAATGCTTCACAGTAATACGCTACACGACTCATGAAGGCTCAAGCACAAAATATTTTCTGGTAACGTCCATTTGCCCGTAGTTTGAGACAAAGTCCATCAGATCATAGGACATACTTAATAAACACAGGACGAGCTTAATTTGAGGTACAATCCCCAGTAAAGATTACAGTTTCATTCTGCTCTGGTTCACATCCTGACACACTCACAGTCTTGCAGTTAAACTATGATAGATACTCTCCGATAATCGACCGTGTTATTTCAGACAGACTGATTAATGTTATAAACCCGAACATTACAGGGGCAATGCAAGAGTATCCATGGGGGATGTCAAAAAAAGGGGGGGGGGGCATTTAAATATGTAATTACGTCCACAAAGATCTTACTCACGTCAAGTGTTTCCTTCAGGTTAGACTACTAAAAAGTTAAACTGGTTCCAGGACACGACAACTCTTAGTGACACAGCACACAAGCTCCGAACGGCTACACTCACTAGAAGCGCGCACACACCGCACACGTTCTTTCCCTGCAGTCTGACATGTTGAAAACAATTTCTCAGAATAAGGTGGCAAATTGTTGCCGCAAAATCGCCCTCACCACAAACTGCACACACAGAGGCAGCCACAAATCACAAGGGAATTTCGAACAAAAGCTACGGAACACGCTCACCCGAGTAAACAGTACCTTAGAATTGTCGCCGCATTTAAAGTTGCAGTTTCCTCTTCCCCCCTCCCCCCTTAAATGTGCAGAGAGACACACCGGAGCGAACACTCCGCAGTCGCGTCGATCAGCAATAATCTTCCAAGCCCTGAGACTTATTGATTTGGCAAACACAAACTTCTCCCGGATCCGCGTCTTGTGTGGTACAGTTGAGAGCAGATTTGTTTTAAGAAAAGGAACGATCATATCAGTGCGGGGGCAAAGTATGGGACGTGTCTGGTGCAGTTTATTCACAGGAAATCAGCCTAGTGAAATATGCAAACACTTCCAGTTGTCGTTATTTGTTGAATGGAGGTGAACCGCAACAGGAAAGGGGGTGGCGATGCGGAGCTTTCAGTACAGCCATCCCGGAGACAAGGCGCACCTTCAGCGGGGCGGCAGGGAGAGAGACAGCGAGAGCAGCTATCAGTCTTCGGGACAGTCACTGGCAAAACCCGCACTGTTAAATCCCACAAACCGCCGGCCCCCAGTGATCTGAGCTCTCGAAATACATCGTGCCCTGCTTGAAACTGAAAGTAGCAAAGAAGAGCTGGCTGACTATTTTAGGTGTCGCAGAAGAGGATCGCATGATTTACACGGGAAATCATCTACTCTCAGCTGGAAACCAACAGGACTGACTGGAAAATTTTTTTAAAGCAAATGATAAAGACAAGATTGCTTTAGCACAGCGTAGTTTAGTTTGGAAATGAACGATTGCAAAGCGAATGAATTTCAGACCGCGATTCCATCCCCCCTCCCCCGGGTCCTCTACCCTCACAGACAGAAGGTAGAGTTCCAGACCCTGAACTTGAATAGTTCAGGAATACTTAACCTCAACACACAACCAGGGCTGTGATGCAGCCAACACCTACACACACGCACACACTAGCACGACTATTTGGTTATGTTACGATTTATTCATTTCTCTTCTTTTTGGCTATTTGTATTGAAAGCCCGAAAGATCCACTGAGTTTTTATTACGAGGGAGAAGCAGAAAGGAATAAACGGCAGCTCCGCGGTAAATAGCTGGACATTAATTTTCTTTGCATTCCGGTTTTGAAGTTCTTAAAACCTTCGATGTCATTGAACCCAAACATTGGCTTCTCCACTGATCTCACAAGCTTCAGTTCCGCTTTCCAGAATGTGAAAGTATTTTCCCCATCCACTTCCAGGGTGCTGAATCCCATTTCATTGCATGCTTATAAAGGAGTTTCTTTTCTCTTTCTGCCTCCAGTATTTCACAATGACTTCAAGTTCCCCTGTCCGGCAGTCTGGTCCATTAAGCACCTCGTAATGACTCAGGACCTTTACAATAGTGATATTATTTTAAATAGTTGATCCAGGAAGTACATTTGATAACGTGTGATTTATAGATCGAACCCTGTAACTGATGTAAGTTTTTACTACAACTACGATGTCCAGGTCAGTTAGCGATAACTGGATCTTGATAAAACAAACATTTTATTATCAGAAATACATGTATTGTGTCTTTAAGGACTGAGAGTTAGCAATGAACGGCGAAAACACAATCAAATTGGCTTTGTCATTTCCGTGTGATTTAGACAAATGTTACTCACTATTTCACGAATATGAACAACTTTAGGTCGAGTGGTTCCTGTTATCGAACCCAGCTCCTTTGTCTTAGTAAGAATAGTTTCTGGTTGAGAAGTCTTATTGGTTCAGGTTGATGAAATTGTATCAGTTTTACGATAACTGCAGTGAACTTTAATATTTATTGTTACAGAAATAAAACGATACATTGATGTACAACAGTTAATCTTCGACCCAGCTGCACCAAGTGAAAATTTATGCTATTATATGCCCCCCATGTGACAACGCAAGGATTAAAATTATATTTTGATGTGTAAACTTAGCCTATCAAAGAGTGTTTTCTGAAAATATTAGATATTTAGTCTGAGGATATGTATTGGGTTTAAGTGGCAATGCATACTTTAGACATACATTTGTTTTCCCTCAAGGTATCATTTACTTTGTGTGCTGTATTCTACTTTGGATACAGCATGTTTAAAACAAGAAATAATTGCAGATCTATTCAGCAAGGCGCCAGTCACACAACATTTTATTATTAACCAGGCGGATCCCAACCAGCTGTAGTTTTAAGTATTGTTTTAGAGTTCAGGTAACATTACCCGACTCAGAACAGTCAATACTCGTTTCGGGTAATATTAGGCGCATTCATCAAAGTGTACGGAACAGAAATAAAATGACCATTTGCTATTTAGAGGCTTGGTTCTTCCAACCCTACATATAGCTAAAGCTATATTTCTGCTGCTGTCCCAACAGTCACATTGATTTAAAATGTTACTGCCATTTTATGCTGAGGGCTAATCTTACATGGCTCGAATGTAATTTATTCGGTAATCATAAATTAAATTGACACAAGTGAATTTTTCACCAAAACTGTAGTCTTCATAGATTGTGGTTAGCCTCAGCAAGTCTGTCCACTTGGTGGCGCACTTCATAACTATCTGGCTATATTTTCCCCAAAAGATCAAGTTCAAAAACAACAAATTTGTCTCTTTAGGACCTCCACATTTTGCAGCGGTTGTTTCATTGACTATATTACAGTCACCCAGTATCCTTGTTTTAATGTTCTTCACTAAACGATATGAACTAACCACATTATTACTAAAATCAGGCGCAAGGTGAGTGAACTACATAAATATAATGAATTAGTACAAAGCAAGTGCCTTAATAAATAGGCTATAGCATTTTAGATTGGACTATCCTAGGTTAAAAAAAAGCTCTAAATTGACACCTTTACCAGTATTGGATTTAATTTTCAGACAGTTAATGAAATAGAATTTCATGTTTTTGTCAGTTGCATAATCAAAAGTTATCAGGCTGGCATTTTTTTGCATGATTTTCACCCAAGTAACAGGTTACTCAAATAAAATAGTGCAAAATATTCTGGTGTTGCAAATGTGAATTGCATCTGTAAATAAAAATTGGCCCTTGTGTTAGCAATTATTCCTGTCTGTTCAAAGACCCCTCATCTATTGTTTTTTTTAAATGGAGTGTATGAATGCAGTGTACCTTTAAGCACTTCTGATTGTGTCAGTTTATTTTCTTAAACAAAAGTGAAATTTAAACATATTCAAGGGCAATCTTTTTAGTTACTATAAACATTACACTTGATTATAGGCACTACCTTGGTGGGATCAAGTATTACTGAAGCAGTATAGTGGGACTTGCGAAAATTATGTGTTTTGCAAACTACATATTACACATATGTAATGGTTTCAGAACAAAATTGGGGCCTCACCAGACATTTATTGCAATAATTACTTCCATGACTTCTGGATACCCAAAAGCACTTTAGACCAATGAATTACTATGGGAAAATAGTAACTGTTGTAATTTAGGAAACCATGTGCCACAGTAAGGTGCCACAAAAGAAAGTATCATAAATGGTCACATCATTTGTTTTTGTTGCTGCGTGAGGAATAAATGCTGGCCAGCATACTAGGATAACTCCCCTGATCTTCTTCCACCCAATATGATCCAAAATCAAAGATTAGATACCAACCTTTTACCAAACGATAAACATTTTGTGTTTCCCTAGAGTAAACACTTTTAAACTGCTAAAAGTGAGTGATTAGAATTTGTTACTATGTCTATTGTTTTCTGTATTTTTCTAACACTATTTTTAAGAATAAGGATCGCATTACCTCTCTAAATGCTGCCCATAAATTCAACTCTCATTTTTTAAGTCCCAGACTGAATAAAGAAGTGATCTCTTATTTTGTAGTTTTCCATTCTATTTATTACAGGTGTTATCAAAATAAATCATCTCATCATTTTATAGGATAAAAATCTACATTGTAAAAGCTGTAATAAAAGTATCATTTTGAAATCATTTTGTATGTCCTATCTTAATTTTCTTGTCTTTATTAATATTCTATCAATAAATCACCACATTTATTGACTTGCTATTGTCCTTTTCTTTGTGCACTCACTTTTCTCCTGCCCCATATTTTCCCACTTTTCTACCAGTTTTACTCTAAGAGTAGAATAATTAAGGGTAACCCAACTGGATTTCTCTCAATTTCTTCTTCCCTTTGATACTGTCTGAAATCCACTCAGTGCTTGCTTGTTGTGCTTGAAATAAAAAAAAGAGTATTATACAATCAATAAATATTAATTCAAATAAACTATTTAAACTGCAATCTTTTCTTTATTCATTGATGCAATTAAAGGAAAAGCTCTGTTGGAGATATCTAGTTCCTCAGAATAAGATGAACTATAAGAATGCGCTGTTTTTCCATGAATAACCTTTGTTTTGTTTTAAATCATACCGTATGAGTGCTAGAAACTATTTCTTTGAAGGTTATTATGTGACCTGCTGTTTTATTGTGTGTGACTGCTTTTTAGATCATTTTATCACAAGAACGTTTCCTGTGAATCTTAACAAAGAAAGATGCATACTCATTGTACTATTATTTAGCAAACTATTGTTTTCAATTCAACTTCAGAAGGCCAGACTGATTTGCAATATTTTAATCAATTTCATGAAGCAACTTAGAACACATATTGGCCTGGGTTTTACAGTTAATAGCAGAACAGTGGTGCCCATCATTAACCCAGAAGAAAGCTACCAAAACAATCTAGTGATTTCTGTAGTGCAGAGTTCCCTTATCATCATGGCAGTTTTAATCTGGTGCTATGTAAAGAGATCTTTGTGTTCAGTAGTACTGATGTTAGCAACCACAGAATGTGGGCACCACTGATTAGGCCAGAATTCATTGTAAATCCCTGTGAAGATGGTGGTGAGCTGCCTTCTTGAATTACTGTAGGTACACCCACAGCATATTTGACCTGGCAACAGTGAAAGAACAAAACCATAGTTCCAAGTCAGGATACTCTGTTACTTTAAAAGGAATGTTCCCATGCATCTGCTGTTCCTGTTCTGACATGGTAGAGGTCACAGACTTGGAAGATGCTGTCAGTAGACCCTAGCTGAGCTGCTGCATCTCGATATAGCTTGCAGCTTGGGTGTGGTGTGAAAAGTTGTTTGGATTAATATTTAAGCTACAATAAACAATAGCATGTATTAATAAAGCACTTTTAAATGAATTAAGATACCACAAGGCTCTTGACAGGAAGAGTACAAGGCAAGATTTGACACAGAACCACACAAGAATGCATCCAACAGAGAAATGCAGAATCACTGACAGCAACATCTGAATCTCTGTTATTCCACTCTTGTGCCTACTCTATTCCATCGAAACTGAGAGCAACATCTAATGCTGGAGAATACTACTAATTGTTGTTATTGCCACTGCAAGAGATAGGCCATTTCAATGGCCTTCCATTATATGATTATTCATTTGGATTTCTCTTAATTAAGTATGTGAGTTATACAAGGTTTTAGTAAAATCTTTTAACTAACTCATCTAACAGATAATCTTGAAAGGTCAGTTGTGGCTCAGAAGTTCAGCATTATTGTTGCCATGGTCATTGTGAAATGGAATTGTGGCAGAAGGATGTAGATTCAAGTTTCACCTCAGAGACCCGAGTACAAAAGATAAGCTGTCAATCCAGTTGTTCTAAAAAAAAGGTGTGTGATTTGTATATGTTTTAATATCACTTACTTTTGAGTTTGAGTTTGAATTTGAACTTGAAGATCTGTGTGTTTCCTGCATGTCTGAAGGCATTTAATGATTAATTTCTAAGCTCTTTTGTAGTCATAATGATTTCTTTTAAAACTACATGTTTTTGTTTACATTGGGAGAATTTTACAAGCAAACAAAAAAAGTGAACATTGTAGCCTAATGCACAGTTTAAAAAGGTCAGAGATAGACTTTTTTCCCCCTCCTCACCCCCCCTTCTTTGCTTCAAAAAACACCTATATCTTGGAAAGAAGTTTGTTTATTCTTGGAGTTGCAGTTTGGGCAATTCCACAGGATTCCTGAATGAAGTTGGATGTGTAAAGCATTTGCTGCTGAGAAACAGAGAAGATAATATGGAATTGTTCAAAATGGATTGCCTCAGTGTAAAGAGTTTGCTAAAAGGTCCAGTCCAGAAGTGTTTAATTTATTTGAAGCTGAGAAAATTTAAGTTAATGAAAGCCTAATTCTGGAACTATCAGATTCTTAAAATGGAGAATGGAAAACAGTGAAATTAATCCCTAAAGGAATAACACGCAAGAGAAAATTCTCTTGCCTAAGTACTGTAAAGGATGTATTTGGGGTTAATGGGGTTATATTTTTACTGTATGTCAAAATTTTTAAAATTTATGTTATAGCAAAATGGAACAAACTGAACTATTTAATGTTCATTTCTTTCATGTAATAAACTTCTGTTTATTATTAAAAAAAACAAACCTGCAACATTACATGCACATGTTTTGATGAGAGACCACTTTGTTAAGAAGCATGATCAACCAAGCTAGATTTCAGTCTGGGATCTGGCTTGTCCATTATAAACATCAGGTTGGATCATAACAATTTATTGCCCATTGCTGGTTGCCCTTGAGAAGGTGGTGTTGAAATGCCTTCTTGAACTGCTGCAGTCCACCTGCTATGGACTGACCACAAAGCCCCAGGATTTTGACCCAGTGATAGTGAAGGAATGGCAATATATTTCCAAATCAGGATGGTGAGTGGGTTGGAGGGGAACTTGAAGCTGGTGGTGTTCCCAGGTATCTGCTGCCCTTATCCTTCTAGATGGAAATGGTCATGGTTTGGAAGGTGCCCTCTGAGGATCTTTGGTGAATTTCTGCAGTGCATCTTGTAGATAGTACATACTGCTGCTACAGAGCAGTGGTGGTGGTGGAAGGAGTGGATGTGATGCCAATCAAGTGAGCTGCTTTGTCCTGGATGGTGTCAAGCTTCGAGGGTTGTTGGGGCTCCACCTATCCAGGCAAGTGTTACTGAAAGTTTTGTGGATTACTTGAAATCTTTCACTAAAGCTAATCTAAGAGTTTAGACTAAATGGAAAGTGAAAGTGAAAGTAAAAATAGGACCTTGTAAGGATGAGATGCTTCAAAATGGTTAAAATCAGAAGATGATATAAAGAAAGTAACATGCTTTTATTGTAATAAGACGGGACATAACAAAGCCAATTGCTGGAGGCTAAAAGGGAAACAGATTACAGAAGCAGAAATGTTCAAAGAAACTTAAAAAAAAGGGACTATCAGGAGAAAATGTAAAGTATTAAAACTATAATAGGAGCACAAAGAGAACATGGTTCATTTGAAGGTACTAAGAATGTGGGAGGTGGTTCAGGATAATAATGAAAATTGTTTCAAAAACCAAAATTGCCAGGAAAAACCTAGCAGCATATGTGGAGAGAAATCAGAGTTAACGTATCAGGTCAAGTAACCCTTCCTCAGTGGTGCCCACATCACAAATGAATAAAACAAATTCTAAAAAAAAATTTAAAAATCAGTTTCTAAAAAAAAACTGTAAAAAAGGATAAAAGGTGAAATGAGTGAGGCTGAGATAATCAGCACATCTTCCTCAATAGAAATGCAACAAATAGCAGAGTAACTGGAGGAATATAAAAAAAAAGGGAAGGAAACTTTTTAAAAGAAAGTTAGAAAAGCAAAGGAAGTGCATGAGAAAGCATCGGCAAGTAGAAAAAGAAAGAAAGAAAGCAGCATATGAAGAGAAAAATTAGGGAAAAACGTATGGCATATTAGGGACCATAAGTAATCTCTGTGTGGACCCAGATGGACGTGATCCTGGTCTTCATTATGGAAGAAGATGACATATGTATAGACATCAGGGTGGAGGACTGTGAAATATTAGAAGGTATTAACAGAAATGACATAACTATGGAGTTA
This sequence comes from Rhincodon typus, assembly GCF_021869965.1. Classification (NCBI taxonomy): domain Eukaryota; kingdom Metazoa; phylum Chordata; class Chondrichthyes; order Orectolobiformes; family Rhincodontidae; genus Rhincodon; species Rhincodon typus. The sequence goes on along the minus strand of NC_063333.1, from coordinate 52,332,574 downwards.
GTAGCTTTAGAAGTGGATAGATTTGCAGACCCAGGTGAGATGTATGCCAAGCGGTTGATGAAGGGAGGAGATATCAGGGGCTCAAGCAGTAATTTTCAAATCCTCCCTGGGCACAGGTGAGATGTCAGAGGACTGGATATGTGCAAATGTAGTGCCAATATTTTTTTTTGGAAAATGGAGGGTGGTAGAGTTCTGGAAATCACTGCCTGAAAGTTCGAGTCAGAAACTCTTGTATCATTTAAGCATTTAAAAAAAAAGGCATGTTGGAGGTCTAGGCAACTAAAAACAGATGAAGTCCTTGAAGAATATAGACAGAGTAGGAAGAAGCTCAAATGGGAAGTTAGGATGGCTAAAGGGGGCTATGAAATGTCCTTGGCCAGCAGGGTTAAGGAGAATCCAAAGGCATTTTGTACATATATTAGAAGCAAGAGGGTAGTTAGGGAAAGGATGAAGTAGAGAGAGATTATGTGTGGCACTATAGGAAGTGAGATCCTTAATGAGTATTTTACATCGGTATTCACCAAAGAGAGAGATGGGAGGGATATTATGGTTAGGGAAAGGTGTGTGAGTACTCTTGGGCAGGTCAACATAGCAAAAAAAAAAAAAAGTGTTGGGTATCTTGAAATGTGTTAAAGGTAGACAAGTCCCCAGGGCCAGATGGGATTAATTCCCAGGATATTGTGGCAGGCAAGGGAGGAAATAACTGGGACATTAACAGTTATATTTGCATCCTTTGGCCTCAGGTGAGGTTCCAGAGGACTGGAAAATGGCTAATGTTGTTCCTTTGTTTAAGAAAGGAAACAAAGATAATCCAGGTAAATACAGGCTGGTGAACCTGATGTCAGTGGTGGGGAAGCTGTTGGAAAAGACACCGAGAGATAGGATTTATTCACATTTGGAAGCGATTGGACTTAATGATAGGCAGCATGGGTTTGTGCACGGAAGGTTACGTTTCACCAACCGGATTGAGTTTTTCCTGAGGAGATGACAAGAATGATTGAGGAGGGAAGGGCAGTGTTTGTTATCAACATGGACTTTAATAAGGTATTTGATAAGGTACCTAATGGCAGGCTGGTACAGAAGGTAGAGTCTCTTAGGATCCAAGGTGAGCTGGCTAGATGGATACAAAACTGCTTGGTCATAGAAGACAGAGTGTGGCAGTGGAAGAGTGCTTTTCAAATGGAGATCAGTAACTAGTGGTGTTTCACATGCCAACCGTGCTGGGACCTTTGTTGTTTGTAGTGTATATAAAAGATGGAGGAAAATATAGGTGGTCTGATTAGTAACTTTGCAGATGATACCAAAATAGGCAGAGTTGCAGATAGTAAGGATGATTGTCAAAGGATATAGTGGGATATAGATAGATTGCAGATTTAGGCAGAACAATAGCAGGAAGTTTGATCTGGACAAGATGATACACTTTGGAAGCTCAAATTCAGGTGCGAATTATACAATAAATTGTAGACCCTTCAGGAGCATTGACATACAGATGGATCTAGGCATACAGGTCTACAGATCCCTGAAAGTGGCAACACAGGTGGATAAAAGGTGGTCAAGAAGGCATACAGCATGCTTGTCTTCAATGAAGATGGCATCATACATTACTGCTGTACAAAACTTTAGTTGGGTCACAATTGGAATAGTGTGTGCAGTTCTGGTTGCCACACTACAAGAACATGGATGCTTTGAAAAGGGTGCAGAGAAGTTTACCAGGATGTTGTCTGGTCTGGAGGGTTTCACTTAAGAGAAGTTGGATAAACTCAGGTTATCTTCACTGGAAAGATTGAGGCTGAGGGACAGCCTGATAGAGGTTTACAAAGTTATGAGTTAATAGGGTGGATTGTCAGAGGCTCCCCCCCACCTCCTCCAAGAGCGAAAAGGTCAACTACAAGAGGGCATAGGTTCCAGGTGAGAAGGGGAAAATCTTTCAGAGGGTGGTGGGTGCCTGGAACGCACTGCTAGTGGAGGTGGTGGAAGCAGGTACATTAGCAACATTTGAGGCGTATCTTCATAGACACATGAACAGGAGGTGAACAGAGGTAAAAGTAACGGATGGGCAATAAATAGCGGGTTTAAATAAGGATTAGGAATCAGCGCAGGCTTGGTGGGCCAAAGACCCTGTTCCTCTGCTGTATTGTATAATCTTTAGATATGCATTGTGTTGCCATAGCCTCCAGGGCTATGGGCCAAAACCTGGAAAATGGGATCAGTGTAGACAAATCTTGTTGACCAGTGTGGACATGGGGTGAATGGTCTCTTTCCATGCTATAAACATGTGAGAGTCTAAGTGGATTTGTAATGAAAAGATTTAAAGCATACAGCCTCCTCAGATTTGAGTCAGAAACAATAACTTAGTGTCACTGTTTAAGAGATAATATATTAAGGAAGAAATAGACACAATGTCAAATGCCAAGTGATCAGGAAGAGTCTGTCAGGTGGTAGTTCCATCTGAATACTGTAATTAACTTTTAAGAGTGGATCGTAACATTCCAAAGGCAGGTTACTCAGATATTTGGAAAACACAGGTTAAAACCTTTCTTTAATGGTTAGGATTACACAAGGATGTAGTCAGATTTTGCCATACAGTCCACACATCAGGTAGTGGGTAAATCCCAAACCTCAATTCAACCCAATTAAACTTTAATTTCAATATCAGCTTTTGAAGAACCCTTACCTATGTGTAGAATCCTTACGTAAAACCAGGAATGGGTGCCAATATCTTTTAACAATTGTAGATGTTCCCACGAGACTTTCTGAAGCACTGCCTTTAGGCAAAAAAAAAATCACTGCACACTATGGGACATGGCCAAGTAGCCACCTGGAGAGGTGAAATCACAGCTTATTTTGGATTTTTCTGTGCCTAGGACAAAATTTTGCATTGTATTGGAATGAGTGGATTTTACTACAAATTTATTCCCAACTTCAGCACTGTCATTGCACCTTTAATGAACTTGCTGATAAAAAGCATAACATTTGAATGAATGGAAGAACATCAAAATTCCTTTGAAAGCTGTAGAGACAGCTGCACCATACCTCAGTTTTAACCATACCTAATAATGAGAAGTCATTCAAATTGGCTGTTGATGCCAACAATATCAGTCTTCATGCTCTTTCACTGCTAGAGGATGAGATGGGGATTGAATAGCCCGAGAGTTATTTTTTCAAAGAAACTAACTGTACATCATCAAAAATATTCGACAGTGAAGAAAGAGACATTGAGTCTTCTTGAGTCCACATCAGCAACAACATGGAAGAAACATACTTATATCGACCACAATCATTTGAATATTTTTGGGAAAAGTTCGAGACATGAACTTACTATTATTTCAATGGAGCTTAATTCTCCAAACATATAATTTGAAGAATGTGCCTGGAAAATGTTCTAGTGGATGCCTTCCTGAGAGTATATTTAAAGGATACTGAGTGATGTAGTCCCCACAAACTAATGTAAAATCAAGTTGCTCTGTAACACACTGCATATCTAATGTCATTTGTTACTGCTGTTGTGGTGACATAGCAGTAGTGCAAAGACAATTTTTGATGAATAATGAAAATGCCTCTTAAAGCTATATTTCCAATTTTCTTTGGAAGAGAGTTGTGATGTTGGATGCATTGTGTATGTGTATTTTTGTATCATTTATTTTTGAGTTTGGATCTTTGGATTTGAACCAATGATGTGTTTTTTCTGTGTCTAAGGTGTTTTAGTGATTAACGTTCAAGTATTTCTTGATGATTTATTTTAAAACACCATATGAGTAAAAGACATTCTGGAGAATAATAGGTTTTTGTTTACATTAGAAGAATTTACCAGCAAACAAAGTAAACATTTGCATTAGGTGCAGGTTTAGAGGGTCAGGGATTTATTTTCTTTCATTAGAGAAAATGGCCACAGCTTGGAAAGATGATTTTTTAAAAAACTTTCAGTTTGGGCAATTCCACAGGCTTTACAACTAAGCTGGATGTGAAAGCAATTTCTCATAAGGGAGAAGATAGTTTTGAATTATTAGAAAAAGGTTACTTCAGTATAAGGAGTTTAGTAATAGTTCTGGACCGGAAGTGTTTGGTTAAAACACTGAAAGAGTTATTTGAAGTTGAGAAGCTTAAAGTTCAGTTGTATGAAGGCTCAAGAAAAAGGCTATCCAATTCTCAAGACTAGAGCTGAATGGACAGTTAAATTAAGCCCTATGGGGTGATAGAGAAGAAAAATGTCTCTTTAGTGTGACTACTGTAAAGGGTGCTTCTGCGATTTATCAGGTTATATTTTTATCATGGGTTTTTAAATCTTTAAGTTTGTGTTGTGTAAATAGTTCATTTTATTCAATTTTAACATTTATTTTACATAAACTTTTTAAACTGTTAAAACCATTGTGTGCTTATCTTTTAGTGAGAGATAACCTTGTTAAAACCCCCCAAAAACAAAATATGCTCTATCAAGCCAATTTTCTATCTGGAATCTGACTTGTCTACAAATAAATCAGTTAGGATAACACAGTACATTATCAGGGGAGTGCTTGCATTGTTTAAAGTGCTGTATTCTGGATAAGAGGTTAACCCATGGACTTGTCACCCCTCTCAGATGAATGCAGATTACCCTATGATGTTATTTAAAGGCTGCATTTTTTGCCAATGCTACCATTGTTGGGGACTAAATGCACATGCTCAAAAATCAGATGGACAAGATCTGAGTTGAATTGACTCCCCTGCCCAGTTCAATCCAAGTGTTAATCACACTGACTCCCAGACGTCAGTCCTGAACTTAACTGTTAATGGTAAACTAACTTAGAGCACAGAACTTCATCACAAATTCATACTAGCAGCTAGATTTATGCAAGAAAAAGGTGTCACAAAAGTAGTTTACACATGTGCAAATGGCTTTAGATGTCATCTGGAATACATTGAAATAACAATCTGCTCGTTTCCAAAGAGGAGCAGGGGAGGATTTCCCAGTGTACTGTCATATTTTATCCCTCATCTGCCATCATTAAAGCAGACAGATCATCTGGTCATTATCACATACAAATTGGCAAGCATGTTTAATAGTTCAATTTCAAAAGTGCTACATTAACAGCACTTTGACATGTCATAAGGCCATTTTTTTTTTTTTTGGTTACCTCACTTTATATAACTTGCAAACTCAAAATGGTTTCAACAATAAGTCAGTTCCCAGTTACACAACTCTCTCATTAACACCTGGCCCATGACCTACTTGCAGCTGACTGACAGTCAACTGATTTTCAATTACACAAGTTTAAATTAAGCCTTAAAAGTCACTTTAATGAAAGGCATAAACTATGTATACTTCCCTATAGCTTATGTCCAGCACCACACTGAATTCCCACACTGACCAAATTTCCATTTTAGAAATTGTTACTCTCCCTCAGTTTCCAAATCACTCTGCTTCCAAACTAAGCGGTTTTGGCTCATCTTGTTTTAACATACACAATCCATACTGCTGACAAGTAAATGCATTAATAAACCTTCTGCTCAAGTATTGCTGGACACATTGTAAGTTTTCTTCAAGATATAATTTTTCAGCATATGGAACTTATGTGCAATATAAATTCCAAGATGTAAATAATAGTTGTTCATTGCAGTTATTGCAACAGCAAATTACAGGCTATAAATTAATATCTTATGCAGTGATATTGAAAGATATATTTTCAAATGTTTAAAATCCAAAATCATATGTTAAGAGAGCCAGGATTCAGAGCTACACAGATGATTTATTCACATCCCAGGCTTATTCCCATCATCTGCAGACGAGGAGTGCATAATCCTCCCAGAGAAATATAGAAGAATAATTTGAAATATTCAGAGGATGAAGCAGGGACACATTCTCTTAATATCAGATCTATGACTTCTGAATGGAACAACTAAGGAAAGACAATTTAATTACAAGATTCTCACAGGGCCACCTCAAGCATCAACAAAATATGAAAGGGCACGTCAGCCACAAAAGGTCAATAACAATCCCTTGAACTCGTTCATCATATCTTTAACTATTGAAAAATATGAACTGCCATGAGACCTGAGGCAAATGCTAGAGCTGTTGTTAGTTCTTTGTATGTTAAATATAGACCTTGCATTACAGTTAGCACATTTAATTGGGCAGATTGAGATTTTTGATAAAATCATGGTAACACTACTATACGATAATTCAAGTCTGTCTGCAGAGGTCAAAAATGCCACTGATTGTAACTCCTTCAACTGCACACACATTCACCTGAAAAGATGTGTGGATGGCCTCAACTTCCACAATATCCCATATGCCATGTAAGTTAGACTGATCTTGAGTGAATTCTACTCCCAGTAGGTCTGTATTAATGAAGCTAAACAAATGCAACATATATTGAAGATTTATTGTTCCAATAAAAAAACAAACTTTGCCAATTGCTAATGTTGGAAAAACAATATTGATTTTCATGACAGGATTAAGTCTGTAGTCCCGAAATTTCAGGAAGAGACAGCAGAGGAGTGCCACATCATACTGGAAATATGACATTTTGGAATCATTCTCCAGACCTCTGACTAGTCTATTTTCGAAATGATTTTATTCCTTTTAGAAAGTGAAGATAAAACAAATCCGTAAACTGCCTTACCTAGAATTTGAGTTGATCTGATCCTTAGTTGAAATTGTGTTGAACAGTCATTACAATGATGTCCATATTTCAGCAGCATTTCATTGACTCTGAAGTGTTTTGAGATAGTCTGAGGTCAATCCTATAGAAAGGCAAATATTTCTTTTTCATCCCATTTCCTCTGATATTTCATAGAAAAATAACATAGGCAATTGTTGTATCACAGTTCATCTCACTAAACATAGCTAAACTCACCAAGCTTAACTAGACATGTGGCATCTTTGATCGAATCCATGATCTGAATTTTGTACCTTGTTAAGGATGTGTCAGCTTCTCTAGCCCCCCAAAACACCTAAAATCGATGATATTTTAAACTTTCCCTTTCTATTTCTTTCCTCCCCTCACACCTTTAATGTAATTTTTATTTCTTTTATTTATCTTTGTGTTTAATTGACATCAAGTTAATCCACTTATTCATCTTTGTTAATTTCTCAGAAGTTTAATCTGAGAATTATCAGGTAATACATTGTTTGCCCTGTAAATCCCAGCGATCTCAGATGTCCTGTTGCCGTCATTGCACCATTATCAGCACACACTTCCAGCAACTTGCCAGATAACGGGGTTTTGAAGTGAATTACGTCAAGTGAAAGCCCAACCGAGCGAGATTCCCCACTCCAGCAAATCCTTTCCAGCCCACTATCTCGCCATTGCTCAACGTCCCTCTTCAAACCCCCGCGCCTCAGACCAGTGAGATCGAAGAAATGGAAGATTACATCTGAATGCTTCCTTGAATTGTACACCAATCAATTGCTACATAATGTTTTAAAACCCACGCTGACGTTTTTTTCTATCAGTGCCTGAGAGAGTTATTTAGTTTGACAGTGACAGGTCTTTTGTTTTCCTCACATCAATGTTTAGGGCGAACGTTTGTTGGGTAAATAATAGCATATTAATATTTCAAGTCAATTTCAAGGCACAAATAGACGAACAAATTCAAGGAATGAAGAGATACGCTATGACACATGAAATCTCCAGAATTTACTGGATGATTTGCATTGCTCAGCTGTTCACTTGTACAAAAGACATCTTGTCGTTAGTGTTGTGACCGATGCTTTTGTAACTATTTATTTCAGCGGTACACGAATTGTAGTGATCCAGTAATTAAGAAAGCCATAACTCACCTTCCCTTTCCAGTCCTTACATATCATTGATACACTCCTGGTCACCAAGATCTGTTGCCTTAGCTATTCGATCATTAACCTGCACTTTCAGCAAATGCCAGCGTACAGAGTTTTGAGCTATAGAAAAAGTCTAAAGAACAGGGCGCATCACGATATTTTTTTCCTCCAGCAACATCTGGCATTGTCTTATGTTCATGTCGGAGTGCTGAAGAGGAAATGGTTTCTCAATGTTCAGAATTAATAATATTGCAGTTCCTCCTTAGCTCAGATGTGACAAACTATTTTTGTTTATGTGTCAAAGTAAACACGATGAACTGAATGTTGAAACTTACATTTCACTTCGAGGTATATCATGAAACTTGAGGTTAACCCACACTCTGGTGCTCTTCCTTGCTGTTATACCATTGGTGCACCTGCTATCAGGACCAGTGAGGCGCATGAACGTGATGTTGCCATCACGGTATTTGCTGGTTTGTAGATACTCCAAGTGGTTTCAGGCCCATTTGTTCACAGTTTAGAGACTCGCAGCTTATCACTATGAGTTTCAAGGGAGATAATTTGCGTAACTCATTTCACCCACCTGCATGCACTATAGCCTATTCACCTAATAAAACTACACTTATTGTAGTAACTCCGCCACCACCGCTGAAATCACAAGGTCCTGAGAAATTTCGTGGGCTGGTATTGTAATTCTGATCTGACATTACAGAACTCCATGGTGAGACCATGCTTCCCATATGGCCCACTAGCAACATTTTGAAGGTGAGCTCTAACCAAGCAAGTTATAATTCGCCACTGAATCTATACTTTGGAAATTTCTCTTTTTTTTCTGAGAATGATGACACATCTTGAGCATTGGTCACATGGTTTGTATCAGCTTCATGGAGCCTTTCTCAAAGAGACATCCTTCACCTATGGGCCTTTGAGTGTTGCCATTTATCCCTATCTATCCACTTTCATTGGGTTGGTTGATGGGCGACTAATTGACTAAGTTGCTGAATGTGTTGGTGAGTGACCTTTCAAAGGTCTGTCTGGGTGGGAGAGTGAGTGACTGAATGAGTGGCTGCAAAAGTGGGTAGGGGACAGACTCAAATGCTGGATGGAGGGCTGACTGATGCCCTACTGTGGGGGTAGGTAGGTGAGTGAATAAAAGTGGAGGGGGGAGGAAGGTGCCAGGACGGGTAAGTGACTAGGACAGAGCCAAACACACACTCACCATTCCTTTGCTCCCTCCCTTCTGCTCACCAATCTTCTGAGCAAAAACCTATTTACCACACGAGCTGGGAAAGGAGGTAAAACCAGGCTGAAAGGCAACCCATGAAGTCACACAGCACAGAAACAGACCCTTCGGTCCAACCAGTCCATGCCAACCATAATCCCAAACTAAACTAGTGCCACCTGCCTGTGCTTGGCCCATATCCCTCCAAATGTTTCTTATTCATGTATTTACCTAAATGTTTTTTAAACGTTGTAACTGTATCTGCATCCACCACTTCCTCTGGAAGTTCATTCCACTCATGAACCACTGTGCATAAAAAAAATTGCCCCTCATATCTTTTTTAAATCTTTCCACTCTTGTCTTTTAAAATATGCCCCCTTGTCTTGAAGTCCCTCAATCTAGTGAAAAGACACCTGCCTTTCACCTTATCTATACCCCTTATTATTTTATAAACCATTGTATGGTCACCTCCTATGCCCCAGCAAGAAAAGTCCCAGCTTATGCAACCTCTCGTATATCAAACTGTCCGTTACGGGCTACATCTTGGTAAATCTCTTCTGAACCCTGTCCAGCTTGATAATATCCTTCCTATAACAGCGAGACCAGAACTGGACACAGTACTCCAGAAGAGGCCTCACCAATGTCCTGTACAACCTCAACATAATGTCCCAACTCCTATACTCAAAGGTCTGGGAGCAAGCATGCTAAACACTTTCCTAGCCACCCTATCTATATGTGATGCAAACTTCGAAGAATTATGTACCTGAACCCATAGGTCTCTTTATTCCACAACACTGCCCAAGGCCCGACTTTTAATTCATAGAATAGAATCATAGAATCTCTACAGTGTGGAAACAGGCCCTTTGGCCCAACAAGTCCACACCGACCCTTGGAACATCCCACCCAGACCCATCCCCCTATAACCCACCTAAGCTACACATCCCTGAACACTACGGGCAATTTAGCATAGCCAATCTACCTAACCTTCACATCTTTGGACTGTGGGCGGAAACCAGAATACCCAGAGGAAACCCATGCAGACACGGGGAGAATGTGCAAACTCCACACAAACAGTCGCCCGAGGGTGGAATTGAACCCGGGTCCCTGGGGCTGTGAGGCAGCAGTGCTAATCACTGAACCACCTTGCCACCCTCAATTGCATAAGTCTCGTCTTTGTTTGTTTTACCAAACTGCAATACCTTTCCAAATCAATCTCCATTTGCCCATTGACCCAGTTGATCAAGATCTCTTTGTAATCTTAGACAACCTTCTTCACTGTCCATGTAGTGAGTCATGGATATCTACAGCACAGAGAAGAGCCCCTTGGCCCATCTCATCCATGTTGGTTAAAAACAACCACCTGACTATTCTAACCCCATTTTGCAGCACTTGGCTTATAACCTAGTATGCCTTGGCATTACAAGTCCATGTCTAAACTCTTCTTAAATGTTATGAGGGTATCTACCTCTGCCACGTTTACAGGCAGTGAGTTCCGGATTCCCATCACCTTCTGAGTGAAAAGATTTTTCCTCCCATCTCCCCTAAACTACCTTCCCCTACCTTAAATCTATTCCTCGTTCATTGAACCCTCCACCAAAGGAAAATATTTCTTTTTCTCTAACCTATCCGTGCCCATCATAATTTTATACATCTCAATCATGTCCACTCTCAATCTCCTCTCCTCTTAGGGAAACAATCCAGACTGTCCAATCTCTTTCCTTACTGAAGCTCTCCAACCCAAGCAACATCCTGGTAAATCTCTTCTGTCACCTCTGTTATCACATCCCTCTCGTAATATGGATTCCAGAATTGCACACAATGCTCTAGCTATGGCCTAACTAATATTTTATACAGCTCCAGCGTAATCTCCCTGCTCTTAAACTATGCCTCAACTAATAAAGACAAGTATACCATATGCCTTCTTAATCACTTTATTCATCTTAAGGGCCTGTTGTACATGAATACCAAGGTCTCTCTGATCTTGAGTGCATCCCAGAGTCCTACGTTCATCATGTATTCTCTTACCTTGTTTGCCCTGCCCAAGTGCATTGTCTCATACATATCTGGATTGAATTACATTTGTCACTGCTCAGTCCATCTGACTAGCTTGTCTCTATCCTTTTGTGGTCTAAGGCTATCCTCCTCCCTGTTTACAGCTATTTTTGTATCATCTGTGATCTTGCTGATCAACCCTCCTACATTCAAGTCTAATTTATATAAACCACAAAAAGCAAGAACCCTCATACTGACCCACTGTATAGAGATGTCCAGTTGGAAAAACACCCCTCAACCATCATTCTCTGCTTCCTGCTGCTCAGCCCATTTTGAATCCAATTTGCCAAATTGTGTTGTATCCTATGGGTTCCTAACTTTCCTATTAGTCTGATGTGGGACCTTGCCAAAGCCTTGCTGATGTCCAAGTAGACTACATCAAAAGCATTATCCTCATCCTCGTTCAATGAAGGTGGTCAGGAATCAAGAGTGCTACCTCTTCCCCTCTCCTTCCTTTGCTATCTGTCTTCTTTACCCTGTATCCAAAAAGAAGGAAAATCTAGAAAAATTTAAAAATGATGGGACTGGACTGAGCCCATTTTAAATATCCTAATACGGAACTCCAGTTCTTGACCAGTACTGCCATTTTCAGGTTGTATTGATTCTTGCTGTTCTTCTTTCTGTTCTTCTTTGTGCCAGGTCTTTGTTAGACCATGAGATCATAAGACATTGAAGCTGAATTATACTATTCGGCCCATTGAGTCCATTCTGCCATTCAATCATGGCTGATATGTTTCGTAATTCCATTCTCCTGCCTTCTCCCAGTAACCCTTGATCACCTTACCAATCAAGGATCTCTCTATCTCTGAATGACTTGGCCTCCACAACCTTCTGCGGTAATGAGTTCCATAGACTCACAACTCTCTGGCTGAAGAAATTCTTCCTCATCTCGTTTCTAAAGGATCTTCCCTTTAGTCTGAGGCTGTGTCCTGAGATTGTTGTCTCTCCTATTGGTGGAAACATCTTCTCTCCCCAGGCCTCAGTATTCTGTAAGTTTTAGTGAGATTTTCCTTGTTCTTCTGAACTCCATCGGATACAGACCCAGAGTCCTCAATCACTCCTCATATGAAAAGCCCTTCTTCCCAGGATCATTCTTGTAAACCTCCTCTGGATCCTCTCCAACACCAGCACATACTTCCTTAGATATGGGCCCCAAAACTGCTCTCAATATTCCAAATGTGGCCTGATCAGAGCTTTATATAGACTCAGCAATACATCCCTAATTTATATTCTAGCCCTCTTGAAATGAATGCTAACATTGTATTTGCCTTCCTAAGTGCCAACTGAACTTACATGTTAATCCTGCGTCCTAAACTAGGACTCCCAAATCCCTTTGTGCTTCATATTTCCAAAGCCTTTCCCCATTTGGAAAATAGTCTATTCTGTAGCTTCGAATCGTCCTACCAAATTGCATGATCTCACATTTTCGTACATTGTATTCCATCTGGCACTTTTTTGCCCATTCTCCTAGTTTGTCCAAGTCCTTCTGTCGCTTCCCCACTTCCTCAACACTACCTGTCCCTCCATGTATCTTTGTGTTATGTGCAAACTTGGCAACAATGCCCTCAGTTCCTTCATCAGATGGTTAATATATAATATGAATAGTTGTGGTTACAATACAGACTTCTGCAGAACTCCACTAGTCAATGGTTGCCATCCTGAAAAAGACCCCTTAATCCCACTCTCTGCCTCCTGCCAGATAGCCAATCCTTTATCCATACCAATATCTTGCCCCTGACACCATGGGCTGTTATTTGACAGCGTCCTGTGGGGCACCTTGTCGAAGGCCTTCTGGAAATCCAAATAGAATATGTTCACAGGCTCTCCATTGTCTAATTTAGTCGTTACGTCCTCAAAGAATTCTAACAGATTTGTCAGGCATGAACTCCCATTGACAAAGCCTTGCTGACTCAGCCCTATTTTACCATGCACTTCCAAGTACTCCACTATCTCATCCTTAATAATGGGCTCTAAAATCTTACCAGTGACTCAGGTCAGGTTAACTGGCCTATAGTTTCCTGTCTACTGCCTCCCTCCCTCCTTAAACAGGCGTGTTACATTAGCCATTTTTCAGTCCTTTGGGAACACCCCTGTCTTCAGTAATTCCTGAAATATCACCACTAATGCCTCTACAATATCCTTAGGAACTCTGGATGTTGTCCATCCAGTCTGCATTATTTGTCCGCCTTCAATCCTTTCAGTTTCCCCAGCATCTTCTCCCTGGTGATGGCCACTGCACTCACTTCTGCCCCCTGATTCTCTTGAAGTTCTGGTATGCTACTGGTGTCTTCCACCGTGAAAACTGATGCAAAGTATCTGTTCAGTTTCTACACCATTTCTTTGTTCCTCATTATTACTTCTCTAGCCTAATTTTCCAGCAGTCCAATGTCCACTCTTGCCTCTTTCTTTCTTTCAGATAACTTAAAAGCTTCATGCAATCTTCTTCTCTATTACTAGCTAGCTTACTGTAACATTTTATCTCCTCACTGATTGCTTTTTCAGTTATCCTCTGCTGATTTTTAAAGGCTTCCCAATCCTCTGGCTTCCCACTAATCTTCACTGCATTTTTTGATTTCTTTTTTTGCTTTTATGCTGTCCCTGACTGGTTGCCTCATCCTCCCCTTAGTATGTTTCTTCTTCCTTAGGATGAATTTCTGCTGTACTTCCCAATTATCCACAGAAACACCTGCCATTCTTGCTCCACTGTTTTCCCTGCTAAACTCCCCTTCCTTCTCTGGCCAGCTCCTCCCTCATGTCTTTGCAGTTACCTTTGCTCAATTTTAATACAGTTACAGCTTATTCCAGCTTCTGCTTCTCAAACTGCAGGGTGAATTCTATTCCCTTATGGTCACTGCCCCCTAGGGGTTTCTTCATCTTAAGCTCCCTAAGCAAGTCTGCCTCATTTACACTTTACCAAATCCAGAACTGCCTGTTCCCTGATGGGATCTACCACAAGCTGCTCCAAAAAGCCATCCTGCTAGACATTCCACAAATTCATTTTCTTGAGATCTGTAAGCAATCTGATTTTCCCAGTCCCAGAGGGCTTATTGAAGTCCCTCATTATTATTATATTAGTGCCACTCTTGCATGCCATTTCTATCTCCTGGTTTATTTTCTTCCCCATATCCTGACTACTGCTAGGAGGCCTGTACACAACTCCTATTAGGCTTTTTCATCCTTTGCAGCTCCTCAACCTTACTGACACAGATTCTACACCTTTCAACTCTACATCATTTCTTGATATTGATTTAATTTCATTTCTTATGAACAAGGCAACCCATCCCCTCAAACCATCTGCCTGTCCTTTCAGTAGGATGAGGTTCCATGGATATTTAGTTCCCAGCCCTGATGCCCTTACAGTCATGTCTCAGTAATATCTACAACATTGTATCTGCCAATTTCAATCTATGCTACAAGCTCATCTAATTTATTTCATATACTGTGTGAATTTCAGTCCTGCACTGACTGCCCCCTTTCTCATAATTGTCCTTCATCTGCTATACCTGAAGTTAGATTCCTAATCCTTTCATTACTTTCTGTCCTTTTACTTGTCCTAACTTTAAAAATTTCTGTTGATCTGACTCCCCTTTCAAATATTTCCATTACTTTTCACTCACTCACTCACTCACCCTATCCACAGCCCTAGTTGTGGGCTTCACCAGGACTCTGGTCCCAGCATGATTCAGGTTGAGCCCACTCCATTCGGAACAGCTCCCTCCTTCCCCAGTAGTGGTGTCAATGTCCCATGAATTCAAACCTATTTTATCCCACACCAATATGTGAGCCATGCGTTTCCTGTTGACCCTGTGCCAATTTACTTGTAGCTCAGGTAGTAATCTGAAGATTATAATCTTTTTGGTTCTGTTTTGTAATTTAGCCCCTGGATGCTTATATTACTTCAACAGAAGCTCTTTCCTATTTCTACCTATATCATTGATACCTACACAGACCACAACAACTGGATCTTTCCTTTCCACTCCAAATTTCTCTGCAGCCCAGATGAGAGGTCGTGAACCTGGGCACCAGGCAGGCAACACAGCCTTTGGGACTCTGAATCCTGGCAACAGAGAACAGTGTCTATTCCCTTGACTATACTACCCCTGACTCTTGTTATACCACAACAACATATACATACGTGCCACTCTGCATCTGCAACTTTAAGTTTTATTCACCACACTCAGCACATTTGCATGAATGTACAGTATCCCTAATTTAGACTTTATTGTTTTCTCCCTTACTCTGAACCCACCTTAAGATTTGCTACCTGCTACCGTACTGTTGTTTGTTTCTTCCAGTGTCCTGGGAACCTTGGTAATACTCTTTAGTATTGCCTCCTGGTTCCCACACCCCTCTCTACTGGTTTAACCTCACTTCAATGGCGATAGTAACTTGCTCCATAGGGCAATTTGTCCTGACTCTGTTTAGCTGCAGCTAATCTGACCTACAGGTCCAATTTCCCTTAGAGGTTAGTTCACCTTGCAGCTCCTGAATATAGTAGGAATAAACTTCATTTTTGACTTAAGTGCAATATTTGCAGTAATGTCTTTATGGTAATTTACCTGTTAACAGTCTGTTCAACTTACCTTTCCATTGGTTCCACGGCTATCAGCAAAGTGCCATTTAGTTTGGTATGTTATGGCACCTCATTCAAGTAGTTGCTTTACTTAAAAGCTCATTTTATCTGGCCACATTGAATTCTTTGTTGGGATAACAGAGAAGCTTGATCAAGATAATGCATTTGATGTATATGTGAATTTTAAGAAGGCATTCAACAAGCTACCACACACTAGGCTTACTAAAAAAATTGAAACCCATGGGATTAAGAGGCAAGTGACAATATGGATAAAAAATTGTCACTATTGACACGAAGCAAAGTTGTGTAGATGTTTTTGTTGTACTCATGGAAGTGGCACACCCACTCCATTTGTGGGTTAGAACTGGATGATCAGGTACATGGCTCTCTTGGTGTTTTGTACCTGGTGTATGTCAGGTCCATGCCTCACTTGTGTATGATACTGGTAACCCGAGATATCAAAAACAGAATACGTCCCTTACGTATAAACTTTTCGACAAGGTGTTGAAAACGATACTGAACATTATCCTCAATGCCCACCTTTGTGTGTAGCTGCATGAAGCCTGAACCCTCAGTCTGCAAGCACCTATTGTCACAATGTGCTCAGAATCCATCTTCTCCAGTGTAGAAAGGATATTTTTAGGCCATGTTGTATAGAATGTTCCAGTCGATTGGATTATGCTTTACCACTGTCCCTTGTGGAGAGGTTTATGCAGAAAAACATGTTTGACCTCTCTGCATTCTGCCCTCAAACATCCACTTCTTCCTGGAATGTGCTTTTGTGAAGAAGGTCTGGAAAGAGCTGAAGTAGTTTTTCTTGTTGAGATTCATCTCAAGCAGCTGTGTGATGTAGGACTCTGTGCTCTGCACTTTGTTCTGAAGGAGACATTTCAAGAAAAACACCAATTTCTGGTGGGGGATCATTAATTTGGTGAAAAACACTGTTTGATCTGCCTGAAACTCATTGGCCTTCCAATGCAAAGAATTGTCCACCACTGAGGGTTGCAGACTGGTACTTGATAAGGACCAACGTTACATGCAGGCAATGTACTAAAGATTTGGGTAGGTATCATAGGACTCAAAAGGAAAAGCACAAGGTCTGAGGTCCACATGTCATAGATTACCAAGGGATATGTAATCTTTGTCATGGAATGTATATGGTATATGTATATTGCAATTGTGTTAAGGCACTCCAGAATGCCATATGCTGCATGTTAAGAACTTAAACTGTATTGTACTTATGGTACTGTCCAATTTGAATAAAATATCTGTTTGAAGACATAAAGATTTTTTGGGAGTTTTTCCAGACTGGATGTAAATTGTGGTTTTCCCTAAGTGTCAGTTTCAATCTATATTTCAATATTTATAGAATTGGATATACATGTCAGTATTATAAAGTTTGCAGACAACTCAAAACTAGACAAAGTAGAAAATCGTGCTTAATATAATGAGAGGCTTGAGGATGACATTGACAAGTTGGTGAAATGACCAGAAGTGTGGCGGATAGAGTTTGACATCGGGAAGTATGAAGTGATGACTCTTGGAGGGCTAAAAAGAAAGAATCATGTAAATAGCATGATTTTCAAAAGTGTCAATAAGAAGAGTGATTTACTACCCAAGTTACTGTGATGAATTATCTGAAGAATTTCAAGTCTAAGAGTATGGTACTACTAATGTTGCCTTGAACACTAGCAAGTCACTGATGACAGTGAGAGAGGTCTTGTTGGCCAAAGTACTGGCATAGTGTGGGACTAGTAGGTATATAGTCTGGCCATCCTTCTAGATTTTTTTTTTGACAGCCCACTTAATTAGCATCATGTCTGCAAATATTCATTTTCTCCACCACAGAGCATATTAGCAGCAGTATAAACCATCTGAAAGAAACATTGCAGAAATTCACCAAGGCACCTTATACAGCATCTTCCAAATACACAACCACTTCCATCTAGAAAAACAAAGCTGCAGATACATGGGAACACCACCAGCTGCAAGTTTTTCTCCGCAGCATCCTGATCGGAAATATACTGGTGTTCCTTTAGTGTTGCTGCATCAACATCGTGGAACTCCCTTCCTAACAGCAATACAGGAGGACCTACAATGAATTAGACTGCAGTGACTCAATAAGGCAGCTGAACACCACCTTCTCAAAGGGCAATAGGGTTGGCAATAAATGCTGGCCCAACCGTGAAGATCATGTCCTATGAATGTTTTTTTAATGCATTAAGTAATGCATTCTTCAACCATTTCATACTCTTCTCAAAAATCTTGCAGTTTTTCTGTGGCTGGCTAATAGTCATAGAGTCAGCCAGCATGAAAACAGGTCCTTTGATCCAACTCATCCATGACATCCCAATCTGACCTCGTCCCATTTGCCAGCATTTGGCCCATATCCCTCTAAATTCTTCCTTTTCATGTATCCATCCAGATGCCTTTTAAATGTTGTATTTGTACCCACCTCCAATACTTCCTCTGTCGGCTCCTTCCATACCCATTGATGCACCATCCTCTGCTGAAGAAGTTGCCCCTTAGGTCATTTTTAAATCTTTCCCCCTTACCTTAATCCAATGTCTTCTAGTTTTGGGCTCATCCTGGGAAAAAGACCTTGGCTATTCACCCTATCCATGCCCCTCATGATTTTATAAACCTCTATATGGTCATCCCTCCACCTCTGATGCTCCAGGGAAAAAAGCCCAGGCCTATTCAGCCTCTCCCTGTAACTTAAATACTCCAGTCCTGGCAACATCCTTGTAAATATTTTCTGCACCCTCTTAAGTTTTTAACACATCCTTCCGATGGAAGGGTGAATGTCTTATAATTCTTTAATTCAATCTAAATCTGCTTTCTGTTGCATTAATGGTATGTTCAATGGTGGGACTACTGTTGTTTTCTATTTCCACTGTCCATATTCAATAGTTGAATTAAACCTTATTAGCATCAGTTTGAATTGTTGCATTTTGTTGAAAACTGGCTATTTCTTACATGTAGAGAAGAGTGATCGATGATTTGTGATTGGTTTCTAACCTGAATTGTAAACCAATTTACATAATCTGAATTTTTTTTTGCATGTCCACATGACTGCTAAAGGCTACTTTTCAATCATGGCTTATCATTGGTCTATCCAAATAAATAATCTAGTGGTATAATAGATTGGTTTATGCTTTCTATCTTTCTGCATTTGATGGAATACTGTTGCCAGTCATGTTGAAGATATATCAGCTGCTGCTATGGTTGATCAAAGTATGGCAAGATTTCTGATGAAATCAGGAATTGCCTGGTGTTGTCAAAAGCTTTTTCCAGGTCAGTAGTCCAATATCATCATTGACCTTGGTGTCCTGTCTCAAAGACACATTAGCTTCTACTAAGTTTGGGAATAACTTTCCAACTTGATTCAACATCCCAAGGAATGTATGAAGTTCAGTGCTGTTCCTTGGCAGTTGAAATTCTACATCAGCCTTGCTTTTCTGAGAAATCACTGTGGTTCCTGTGACCTGGATCACGTGACCAAGAAATTTTATTTCCATTTTCTTGACCACAAAGTTCATTTTGGCTGCTGCAATCAACTCTTGTTTTTTCCTCTTTCACCGCCTTAACCATTGCCACCATGTTTTGTTAGGTGTTTGGAGTTAATTTTGTCTTTCCAAGTATTACTGCATGAGTCCATGGAAACTTTTTCAAGAACTCTACAACTTGATCCATAAGCAGATTCTCTTAATACCTTGTTAGAGTTCAAGCTCCCTTCCAGTTCTCTTTATATTACCATGTGGCAAGGATATCATCATTATATCAGTATTATCATTATGCATAGTGTCAAAATCGCTACCAAAGGATTTAGAGGAAAGATTACAATAATTATTCTTCATTAGCACCTGGAATGTTCTCCCTGATAAGTGTATGCAAGCTGATTTTGATTTAAAAAAAACATTAAAAAGGCATTGGACAAGTATTTGAGCATGAGGAACTTACATGGTTATAGACACAGAGCAGAAATGTGGGACTCAGAGCACAACTGCTATTTCAAAGAATCAGCACAGCATGTAGGACTAAATGGTCACCTTCTGTGCTGTAAGAGTCAATGATTCTATGGTGTGTAAGGTCAGGTAATGGGATAAATGTGATATTTTATATGTTTATATATTTTATAAACATATAAATATATAATATATATTTTATATATTGATCAGAGTTAAAAATTGGCTACTGGATTCATACCTCCCTAGAATTTTATTTTCATTGACTTCATTGGCAACATATTCCTCATCATATGAAGAATAATCAACATATGGAATAGGTTCTTTGGCAGAGAAACAAAACTTGTTTTCCTTTGAAGAAGTGCCATGGACTGCCTTTTACATTCACTTAAACAGGCCAACTCAGAATGTCTGAAAAATCAAAAGATAAAATCTTGATAATTATGTCACTAAAGTATCAGCCCACATTATATACTCAGAAACCGGAGCAGTCGTGATGTCACATCTATCCTCACCATAAGTGAGAGCACTATCACGGAGAAAAGTTCAATATAGTACATGTGTATTGGCACATATGCCAATAGTAAGCTCGTAGGTACAGATTACAAAATAGCATTAACCTTTACTTAGATCATCAATAATAACGGTATGATCGACAACCCAATAGATTACTTAACTATAGGACTTCTTCTGAATCAGCACAACAAACAAGGTGTTCTATAAATATACCAACAGTTACTAAATGTACCCTTATGTTCTCACCGCAGTTTTTAAAATGGAACATCTCTAACAATGCTAATGGATGAAATAACGCACCATCAAAAAGAAGCAATCTAATTGAAAGATGTTGATAGTAAAGCACCCTACTGTTACTGAACATGTCAGTTAGATTTCTGATTTAAAATCAAATCCTGCTATTAGTTTTTTTGTTAAATTCATATACAGTATTTGAGTTTTATATACCGTTTTCTTTTATTTGAAGCCCTTCGGTACCAGCAACAACTGTTGGAGCAGATTCTATGTCCTTGATACATGAATTCATGAATTATTTGACAGAATTAACTACTGTTACAGGGAGTTTATTGGGGAATGATTTACAGTTGATTACTCGGAGGCATTATGTCCATTGCTATAGTAAATAGCAATGATCGGGGTGATGCTACTATGAAGCTACTGTTCAAAGGTCACTGTGCTGAATGTGGAACAGAATTTTACGCACAGCACTTGCATTGAAATTCAAGAGTGGTGGCATTTCAATAAACATGTTGTCTTTCTTGAATATGTACCACATTCTCAAGTTCCTGGAGTGCTGTGAAAGAGTTGAGAAACACTAATATTGCTGGTAAAGGCACCGACATGCTGTGCTTCCGCATCAATCAGCGTTCCATTACGAGGAATGTGCAGGTTGCATTCTATTTCAGTGAACCAGTCATTCCAGTCGTAAACAGATGGCTCAATAAACAGACTGAACTGGCGAGGCCAATCTACTTTACACTCCAGACAATTTTTCTTTAAATGGTCATTTATAGCAGACCGACCAGCATGCCACGATTGAGCCATTTGATGCATTTGAGTTGGTCAGTGTTTCTCTCTGTTTAGAAGCCAGATCCTATTTTCCTCGCTAGTTTCATGGCATCAGAATGCGTCTGCCGTGTGACCTTTCAGTTCAACTGTTTCTGGCACTGCTGAAGTCTCACTCTTAGAAATGAGCTCCATCTCACACATCTTTTCAAATCTGAGTTTGTGCTGCTCATCTTTACTGCCAACAGCCGTACCGCATATCACACAACACATCACAAATGCAGTGCTGTAACACCAAGCATAATCGGGTTTGTACTCTGCTTGGTTCTCTGCCTCACATCACAATCAATGATTGACGATGATGGTCTGGAGCAAGGTCTATTCTTTTCTTCCCTTTCATTATTTCATGCAAAGCCATTAGCCATATTCTGTAGCTGTATAAATACAACACAGGTTTCATGGCTTTAAATAATTCCCTGTTTCAGCAGCTCAAGGTGACATATCTAGGAGTTCCAATGAGTCAGTTCACAACTTTACTAAGAATTCAATACCAATGTTGGTTTTGATTACAACAAACAAAACCTACTGAAGTATAAATGTAGCTTCAAATGTAACATCTGATCCTCAAAATTGCCAAAACCTCTTCACAAAACATTTATTATTTTTACCTTTTCATTGTTTACATGTCATGCTTCAAGGTAGTTTACTGGATCCTTATTCTCTTTGGCATCTTATCCAAGTGGTTATTATTCATGCCGAGAAGAATATTTAAGCCCGAGAAATTATATCAATATATCAAAATATTATGTCAAAACCAATTCTTAATTCATACATACAAGTGTTCACTTTCCAATAGAGATAATTTTGTAACAAACAGGAGTAACTGGACTGGTGCTAACAAGATGAGTAGGATCTGTTAACTCATTGATAATACTGGAGATAGTTAGTTAGTTAGTTATTTACAGTCAGCCATCAGATTCATGCTCCAGGAAGTTGCACTATCTCTCACAGCAAGGAGATTGAATTCGCTTGCAGCTTCCTCATCGAAAATGTGCAAAGTTTTGGGTTTTTTTCCCTGAATATTTCAAACACCTAGGAGACCAGAAGCATCCATATGAATATAGAACCTCTACTTCCCCCTAATTTGATTCTTTAACTGAGCACAAATCCAGAATCAGAATTGAAAATCTGACAGTGCAATGCTATATTAGGTGGGATGTTTAAACACTTAGACAAAGGAAACAAAATATTAGTAATGGTTATAATCTTCATCTGAAGAAAGGGTAATCAATCCAGGTTCCATACTATCAGCACTTGTCACCAAATATACAAGGTGAGAAATGTGTGACTATTAAAAACTGTCTACTCTTGCAAATACAAATATTTATTTTTGCCTTTAACAAAGCTGAATTACCACAAATCTATAAGTGATAACTTCTATCTACACTACTTAGGCAATAAATTGATAGGATGAGTCAGTCACCCTTTATAGAGACTGCCTGATTTTTCTACCATTAGAAATTAATATTGGGCAGGATCTATAATGGGTGAATAATCTTCCCTGCTGGGTTACAGGCCAGGTTATGAAGGCAATATTACCTCAATGACATGAAATCAGAACAACTTAGTGCATTGCACAATGGCACAATCCCACAAATATCTCAAAACTGAAAACACCAGTATATCATGCATATAAGTATTACTACCTGGATTTTCAGGTTGGAAATGGGAAACCAATTATTTTAGATGAGTTGTCATTGACATTGGAATAATGTTAATCAGGAAAGTTAAAGTCTACTGTTGCTGTCTGTTGAATCTACAATCATATAGAATCATAGAGATGTAAACATGGAAATAGACCCTTTGGTCCAATTTGACCAGATATCCTAAATTAATCTAGTACCATTTGCCAGCATTTGGCCCATATCCCTCTAAACCGTTCCTATTTATATACCCATCCAGATGCCTTTTAAATGTTGTAATTGTATCAGTCTCCATCATTTCCTCTGGCAGCTCGTTCTATACATGCACCACCCTCTGCATGTAAAATATCCCCCTAGGTCCCTTTTATATCTTTCCCCTCTCACCTTTAATCAATGCCCTCTAGTTTTGGACTCCCCTATCCTGGGGAAAAGATGGCTATTCACCATATCCATGCTCCTCATGATTTTATAAACTTCTATAAGGTCATCACTTAGCATCCAATGGTCCAAAGAAAATAGCCCCAGCCTATTCAGCCTCTCCCTATAGTTCAAACCGTCCAACCTTGGCAAAATCCTTGTAAATCTTTTCTGAACCCTTTCAAGTTTACAACATCTTTCTTATAGCAGTGAGACCAGAATTGAATGCAGTATTTCAAAAGTGCCTAACCAGTGTCATGTACAGCCTTAACATGACCTCCCAACACCTATACTCAATGCATTGACCAATAAAAGCAAGTGCACCAAATGCCTTCTTCACTACCCTGTCTATCTGTGGCTCCACTTTCAAGGAATTATGAACCTGCACCCCAAGGTCTCATTGTTCAGCAATTCTCCCCAGGATCTTACCATTAACTATATAAGTTCAGCTCTGATTTGCCATACCAAAATGCAGCATCTCACATTTATCTAACTTAAACTCCATCTGCCACTCTTTGGCCCACTGGCCCATCTGATCAAGGTCCCATTGAACGCTGAAATAACCTTCTTCATTGTCCAATATGCCACCAATTTTGGTGTCATCTGCAACCTTACTAACCATACCTCCTATATTCACATCCAAATAATTTATATTAATGACAGAAAGCTGAGGACCCAGCACCAATCCTTGCGGCACACCGCTGGTCACAGGCCCCCAGTCCGAAAAGCAACTCTCCACCACCACACTCTGTCTCCTACCTTTGAGCCATTGTTGTATTCAAATGGCTAGCTCTCCCTGTATTCCATGTGATATAAACTTGCTAACCAGTCCACCATGCGAAATCTTATTGAATGCCTTACTGAAATTCATGCAGACAATGTCCACCACTCTGCCTTCATCAGACTTCTTTGTCACTCCTTCACAGAAAACAAATAAGTTAGAGACATGATTTCCCATGCACAAAGCCATGTTGACTGTCCTTAATTAGTCCTAGCCATTCC
The DNA here is from genome assembly GCF_021869965.1 of Rhincodon typus. NCBI lineage: Eukaryota > Metazoa > Chordata > Chondrichthyes > Orectolobiformes > Rhincodontidae > Rhincodon > Rhincodon typus. The sequence continues at coordinate 52,308,360 of NC_063333.1, read as the reverse complement.
AAATACATGTAAATCCTGTCCTTCAGAATCCTCTTCAACAACTTACCCTCCACTGACGTCAGGCTCACCAGTCTATGAATCCCTGGTTTTTCCTTACCACCTTTCTTAAATTATGACACCATGGTAGCCAACATCCAGTCTTCCGGCATCCCACCCATGCTATGGATGATATAAATATCTCAGCAGGGAGGCCATCATGTTGATATCTTCTCTCAGATCAGAAGATTGATGAGCATGATGAAGTTGCCCTGTGGTCTATCCAAGTCCATTCTTTCAAATAAAACTCTGTAGTTTGTCATTACAGTATTGAACTGCTCTGATCCATTAGAAGCATCAGCACTGAAATACTCATTGTAAGATCTTGTAAACAGCATTGAACAAATTTGTTGTCTGTTTACCTGTAAAACAACTTTAAATGTAATTCATTGATATTGAAGTATTTTGGAAGTGTGAGAGGCATATAAATATGCCATTTCTATCGCAGTTATTTTGTCCTTCACAGACTGTACTATCTTATTTTGAATCCTCTTTGAAAGTTCATATAAAGTACACATCCATTATGTCTGCATATTTTTACTGTGCCCTTTCTGGTTACTCATAAAGATTTTTCTTGAATCCTTGCAACATATGCCAGATTTCAATCCTCCTCTAAGAATTAAATAATTAAATAACTTCAACTTTAGCTTCAACACTGACCTCTGGAGAAAGTTAAAGTTCTTAAATGGTAGAAACACTGTTCTTGCCTTGAGTTGACTTTTTACATAATTATTTAAAAGTCTGTGACAGTACACTCCCACCACTTGGATGAAGAAACACTTCTTTTACCAGAAGGAGTCTGTCAGCAGTGGGTGGAACATATTGTTTGGTTTTAAATATTGTCTCTCTGTTCAATATTTTATACCAGTTTGAGTCACATCTTTATTTCTTGGAATTATTTTCTTATTTTTCAATGTATCATTTTCCAAGCCACGGTTGATGGTATTTCTACTTTGCTGTGGAAAAGATTTCAGAATTGTCAAATTCAATGTTTTACTTTATTAATTAAGGCAGCTGCACTATTGGTTGCTCAAACATCCACCAGACTACATAATGAAAAGACCCCACAGGCATTCCTGAAATATCACTGAATACACCTGATGACATGAAATCCAAACCCAGCGGAGGTATGAAGTAGAAATGCATAAAAAGAAACTGGGGATTACCGTGTGAGAGTAGATTTGCACTGCAATTGATACAAAACGGGTATGATTGGCAAATCTATTTCCTTCATACTCGCCTATTTTTTACAAGCCGTTAACAATGACTAAATATCAGACAGCATTGCAATTGTTTTGTTTACTCTAGCATTGAAAGGTGGTGGGTTTTTTTTTTGTCGATGGTCCATTCTCAGCATAATGCTCTTTGACCCAATGGCTAAATTGGGTTCAAGGGATGGAGGTCCATTTTAAAAAAATGTTCCATCACAGTTGACAATTTGATATTCACAGAAAATTATTAATCTCAAAACAGCAGGGAAGCACACCTGGTTTTGTTTCCAAAAAGAAAAATAAATGGTTGAAGATTGAAGTTTATAGGCTACGTCGGTAGCGTAACACATTACAATCAGTGTTACGTGTTACTTTTTGCGAAAAGGCCTGTTAATTTGTTCATTGTATTGTCATATGGTCATTGACTGTGTGTGGTTTCGTTATTCATTTTCTGTTGAAATGTTTATCTCTGTGATTAACAGTGGGTCAAAAAAATCCACTTGTGCTTTCAATTACTGCAGGGTGTGGCCATGATCATATACTGACGTGTCTCAGCAAGTTCTTTGTGCAAAGGGAATGACATTATTTCGGCACCTGACGAGCAAATCACTTGGCAGGCAAAAAAAAAAGCCCTGTGGGTATTATTAAATTATCAGGTTCACCAGATTGCTTAAAAAAGGACTTATTAGCCTGACGGAAACAATTGTCACACATTGTAATCTACCTACTTACAGATGTGCACTCTCAGCAGAGCTTTACCCACTGGAGGTGCATTTCAGGAATGTAGGATTTTCCATGATTTTCCAAAAGCACAAACCTGTAAGATTGTCAGTGACATATATGTTTAATTTCTTGTGTAATGGGAATCAGGTAGAATGGGGCTCTCATGGTTCCAGGAGATAATTCAGTGTAGGAGTTTCAAAGGCTCTGGCCCAAACACAGCAGGAAAAGCCCCATTCAATTGTAACATGTCCTGAGTTAGTTTATCTTTTAGCATATGAGCCCAGGCTGAAGAATATAGAATCATTCATAATTGCTATTGGGTGACATTTGGGCAACTACGTCCACATATATAGTTTGATTATAATCAGACATTACAGAGCAATCACTGGGCAAAGTATTAGAGAGTAATCAGAAGCCATAAAGCCTTATTCCAAGGAGTTAATGCATCCAAAATTGGTTCAGAAAAATTAGCATGATTTTTCCAGTTGCAGTGTTAAAATGTGAAGTGGGGGCGGGGGGAGTGTGGGGGTGCAGGGGGTGCTACCAACCACTGGATTGGGCAGTGCAATTTTTTTTTTGGTCAAGCAACTGCTGTTGACCCACTTGCTCAGACAGGTCACATGCTTGGGTTGATGTCTTTCTTCACCAATAGAAACAATGATATCTTTTAGAGATTAGTTTACTTTTTACAATTTCTTCCCCTTCACTGCAAGGACTTACCCCAAGCCTGAAGCATTCGAAAGAATAAAGTTGTAACCTGCCTAGTTGTGTGATATCCTACAACATGTCTCATTTTCTTTTCTCTTTTTCAACTTAACGTTCAATTTGTCTAATTCTCATTCCTTCATAGTCAGTTTTCTCTCTATAAAAAATGTCTCTGCTATCTTTTTCCCATTCTGACCTGCTTACTGGTGGCACAGCTCTGCAGATTGCAATTGGTAACTCAACCAAATAGCCATTATTCACATCCGAGATTTTAAAATGGATATAGCTATTTGGCAGGAAGAGCATCAGATCTAGGCCAATCCCAATCTCGCACACACTGCCAACAGGAGTCACTGCATAGCAACAGGAGAAGGAATGTTGGCTGAGATTTACATTAACTACCCCAGGGACATTGACAGGGAACACTGAATGAAAATTGGAATGTCCTGATTGTGTACAGACAACGCAACATAGACCAAAAGATGGAATCTGGTTCAATTACTCACAGGAAAAAAAATTAGATCAAGAGAAAGAAAAGCCTTTCTTTATTTTCTGACTCAAATTTTGAATCATGCACTTCCTACAGCACAGATTTTGTTTTATAAAATTGTCCTGCAAGTCGTACATTATCTCCTTAAATGTTCATATCACAAATCTGGGCAGAATCTCACCAGGCCCTGAACAAAGTGGGCTATAGCGAGATATCTGAGAAAATCCTACGAGAAGCAGAGCAGGTCTTTCCTTAATGCTGGGAGCGAGTTGCATTTTCCAACAGAATTCCAAATGTTGAGTTGAAATTCTCACTTTGGAGCAGCGAGATGCCTATTAATCACAACTGTTGTTCATTATCATGCTGATTAACCTTGCATCTCACCTCATTAGTATGCAGCATCCTGACATAACACGGAGTGGATGGTGTGAATTCCCAACATGAAAGTGGCAGCGGGTACCTGGCCATGCCAGCCCGCTGCTTATTTTTATGGACCAACATCGTGGACACCTGCCAATATCTCAAAGACAGCAGCCACACATGCTCCACGTCTATGGATGCTTGTACCTGATATGTACCAACCTTTCTACACCATCATGGTACCTCTCTGATCCACTTACAGTACACCTTTGCACTGTGAGGCTGCACTTTGGAGTGCACTAGTGCCTTGAAGTAACGCTGCAAGAATACTTGAACACTGAGGCATGCACCCAACTCATGAATTGAACCAGGCTGCATCCGACTGCTCACTCACTCTCTTACTGCTCACTTGCTTTGTGCCTTCCTGGATGCTCAGATCATCCCTGCAAGCCTTGCTGTTTTTTTTTGTGTTTTGTCCCCTCAGGCAAAAAGGTACTGTCATATTGCCCTTCTGTTTAGGGTCGACACAAAGCCAGACAGATTGTCATTGTTGTTAACAGTCAGCAGTTTGGAAGTTGACATGTTGCATGGCGTATTGCTGTGTCAGTATTACAGCGTGTCCCAGCAGTGAATATGGCAAGCACACTGCATGTGCTTTAACGAAACAGCCAGGTCTCAAAATCTGAGGAGATTTGTCCTCCCTGATTTCCCAGGGGCACCCATCAGTCAGGAGCTCCTGGCACAGTAAGGCAGCATTCAATATCAGTCCAAAGGTCTTGAGCACTGCCAGGTGGCCAGATGGGGTGGTCACGATCAGGGCTCTGTGCTTCTGTAGTCCGGGATGTGGTTCACAGTCAGCCCAGAATGTCCAATACAGCCAGTCTAGCATTACAGGAACTTGGTGAAGGAGCTGTACAGATTTCAGTGAAGGGTATGATCATTATCCCTCAGACCTGGCAGGCTAGCTTGGGGAAAGGTAGTGAGATGTCTCGAGTGAGTGAATAGGCAGCACAGAGGGTATGCATGGTTAGTAGGGTGGGGAGGTTGATGTGGGTTGGGAGCAAGTGAGAGCTGATGTAGCATACAATAATGAGAGTAGTAGAGTTGATTCTCAATGGGAGGTGGGTTCAGCTGCAGAGGAAGGATGGCGGTATTTACATTAGAGGAACAGAGAAAGTCATTGCTGGGTGTTTTACCAGACTCTGGAGGTCACATTAACGCAGGGAGCAACCTTGGTCGAGGCTAGTGGGATCTAATGTTGTGTCATTCTTGGCCGGATCTGTCAGAAGCGGACAGGCCAACTCTGCAACATCCCGTCCAGTAGGCTGTTGAGGTCCCTGCTGAAAATTCACAGGGCCCATTTCCCCTTATTTACCATGTTGTCTGGGAGTGTGTACATCCATGCAGGCCAATTCCAGAATGATTTGAGTCTGGTGCAATTCTCATGAAGGATCATTGGTCTCAGAACATTAACTCTCCTTTTCTTCCCACAGATGATGCCAGAGCTGCTGAGTTTCACCAGCAATTTCTGTTTAGTTACAGAATGGCAGCACCTGGCCAGGTGAACATTGATGTTTTAAAGCTAGAGATGCCAGTCTATGGGTTGCCCTGGGATTGGCCAGTACTCCCAATCATGCTGGGAGGGAGAATTGGGCTAGCATCAGATGAGAGGGGAAGGGTGGGTAGATAATGAGGTGAGTTTAGGACAAAAGTGCGAGAAACCCCTCTAGGCCACACTGAAAGAAACTCTCTGAAAATGTGATTGGCCATGGGCATATTGAATGGCAGAGTAGGCTCAAGGATTGAATGGCCTACTCCTGCTTCCATCTTAGGTGTTTCTAAAATGACATTTAGCAAGATTATGGTTAGATTCAGACTTGCATCTTTAGTATTTGTCCAAAAGTAATTTAAACTAAGCACAATAAAGGAAAGCTTGCATTTGTATCCCTCAGGATGTTACAAGATTTTACAGTCAATTAAGTAGTTGTGAGGATTAGCAATGTGTAATGTGAGTAAGGATTCTCAACAGCAACCTGCCAAGACAGCACTTTCCAAACCTGTGACCTCTACCATCCAGAAGATACACATGAAACTACCTCTGCGAGTTCGTCTCCAAAGTACCCACCATCCTGATTTGGGAGTGCATCATCATTCTCCCAGTATCACTGGGCCAAAATCCCAGAACTCCCATCATGGGGGTTACTTATGTGAATTGCAGAAGTTCTTGTAGGCAGCTCACCACTACCTTTTCAATGGCAATTAGGGAGAGAATAAATGCTGAACTTTCCAGTGACAACTGTGCTTAAGCACTGCAATCTTCCACAAACTGCAATGTGATAATGATCAGGTGGTTTGTTTTAATCATGGCAGTTGAGGGATAAATATTCACTAGCACAGATGGGGCTTGAGGGAGGAGTGACACTGTATGTCTCTGCTTGTAGGAGATGAGTGCTCAAAAGGCCAGTGAATCTCAATGTAAGAAATATCAAATGAGGTGGAGTGCTTCTTATTGCCATGGTGATATCAATGAAAGCGGAGGAAGGCATGGATATTGGATGGATATGGCAAGACAGACTGTCACTGAGGGTAAGGCATGTGTGGAAGCTATGAAACGTGTGTACAACAATATTTGTGTTTGTTGTTTCCTCAACAATATGTGACTAATGGCTCTGCAAGCTCCTAATCAAAGAGAGGGACCAAGAATTGGTGAAAGATGCTGCCGTTTCACTTAAATCATGTCTTTCCTGCAGACACAGCAGTACATGTAGAAGCGATAATATGACCTGCATTAGAACAGAGATTATTAGGAGTATGCTAGCCCAAGATCTGTCTTGCACACATTCCTTTTTCACTCTGAACAAGTCAGCCCAGCGGGTGTGCTTACTGCACTTAATCTCATCTTAACTTTTTCACACCATTTCAGACCTTTCAGATATCTCCCCCCAAATTTTTTTATCCTATCATAATTATTGTTGTACATTTACATTTATCACTACCCCATCTCTTCTCTAAATCTTTTTCTTCACAAATTTAGACAATCTAGAGGTTTAACCATTCTCCCTAGACATAAGACCATAAGATATAGGAACAGAATTAGGCCATTTGCTCATCAAGTCTGTTCTACCATTCAATCGTAGTGGATATTTTTCTCAACCACATTCTCCTGCCTTCTCCTGTAACCCTTGATTCCCTTACTAATCAAGAACATCTCTATCCCAGATTCAGCCTCCGTAGCCTTCTGTGGCAATAAGTTCCACGGATTCACCACTCTGGCTGAAGAAATTCCTCCTTATCTCAATGGTTCTCTTTGGACTTGGAAGAATGGAATCGACTTGGATTGTCTTCCTGATGGTCTGAAGTCTGTGATTCTTGAACAGAAGGGTCACTAGCCTCTAATATTTCCTGCATGGAGAACTTCATTGATGTACATTTAGTCTTTATAGCAGTTGTTGTGGTTCCTGCTATAGCAACCAATTGCTTCTTTGCAGTATCATGGATCCTTGCATGTTGTCTGTCTTTTTTTAGTAGTGTCTTCCTTGGGAATTGCATGCAGCACATCTTCAATTGGTATCAGTGAAATCTGGTTCTTATTCTGCTTTTAGATAGAGTTGAAATAGATGGACTTATTATGTCAATCCCTTGAATGTTTTGGACTTTCTGTTTCTCCCTCCGTGATTGTTTCACCAATTATTCAATTTTGTTCATTTCCTAAATTGTGTTACCTGGAGATTAACTTGTGCTTGTTATGATATTCATTGTTGTTGTTGGGGAGAGTTTAGAAGGTGGAGAGGTTGGAAATTTTGTTTTATGTTGTCCCTTCCTGATCATCGCTCTTCTAATGATAGATTTGAATTTGGAGCAAATAGTTTTTCACTGTGATGCGTTGCAACTTGATTCAGTTCAGTTGCAGAAGTTTGCATTATCCATCTATCACTATACTTCTTCAGTGGTGTGGATAGTATAGTTGTTGTCTTTGTTTGCACTCCAGCTTAAACTTTATCAACACTTGAAATCTGAGCTCTCTTCAGTTTTGATAGCTGTGCAACACATTAGGATCAAACCAATATAATCACAGCTCTCAATCACAGGAAAGTTTTTTTAAAAATTCAACGTAACTAAATTCAAAGATTTTGTTACAACA